>NC_091181.1:37261933-37269433 GCF_040958095.1 Procambarus clarkii
TTTGTTGGGCAATTCCTTTGGTCTGTCCAGGTTATCTTGCAGTCTCTAGCTGTCCTCCTCTGTCTTAATCCTTCTCATAATTTTAGCATTGTCAACAAACACTGAGAGGAATGAGTCTGTACCTTCTAGAAGATCATTTACGGTTATCAGAAACAGGATAGGTTCCGATACAGAACCTTGTGGGGCTCCATTTGTGACATCTTGTTGTTCTGAGGTCTCAACCCACGGAGAAACTCTCTGTTTTATGTTGCTTAGGTACTTCGTTGTGCATTGAATCAACTGTTCCGTTTCTCCAACTTATGCACGAGCCTTTTATGGGGTGCTGTGTCAAAGGCTTTTCGACAGTTCAGGATAATGCAGTCTGCCCACCCTTCTCTTTATTGCTTAAACTTTGTCACCTGGTCGTCTATTAGACCTGTGAGGCAAGGTCTGCCATCCCTAAACCTAAACCATCGTGGTTTTGGTGAGTCACGAAGTCCCTTCTCTCCAGATGTGCTACTAATTTTTTTTCTCTGTAATGAAATGTCTGCATGTAGTCGCGAGGTCTTATCATCTTATAATCCATAAGAAAGGATTATGCGAATCCTTCCTTTCATAGTATATAAGCTCGGGACATTGGCCTGTGGTCCAATGGCCTTCCGCGTGTGTGGGGCGATAAACAACTCTGTTAGTAGTTTTGTTAAGAGTTATCTCACGAGCAAGACGCACTGACCATTACGATCCTTGGCACCCAGGATGAGTAGAGCTCTCCGGCAGGACCTCACCACTTTACACTATCATGGCAGAAGCCAACGGGCCCCACATACCACAGTAAATCTTCCCTTCATGTGTGCTGCAATCTTCAAGAATGATGCCACCAGCGCTGCCGTTCTCCCTAATGCCAAGGATCACTATCTTGAGTGAAAATTGACTTTCCTTCCAGCCTTACTGTGGGTATAAATGTTTTCCAGAATTTTAATTGTTTAAAATTATGTGTCTGAAACTTTACAATTATGCCTGTGAGTTACAATTACGTGTTTCAGTTTCCTGTATTGTACACCCCGAGTGTGTACTCACCTTATTGTACTCTTTATGTACTGCTTCTTGCATCTCCACAACAATGTTCCCATCCCAATACCTCTGTATTTAACTGAGTTAAAGTAACGAGGTTATCTTTTTCTCCTGGAATTCATTAAAAAGAAAGTTACACATACCACTTCTATCTCGACTTTCCCGCAATAATTTATCTGCTAACACTAACATAGAGCCTATCTGTTCCAACCTACAGAGGTGAGCTTCAGCTCTTGGGCCAAGCCTTTCTATCATTGACCACCTATTGCTATGGATCCAGACCCCCCTCAAATCACATCTAGTTACCCTTGAAATGGGTAACTGAATGGCTGGAATTAGCGTAACTACATTTTTCTAGTAATGCAATCAACTTGCTCACTTCTCTTGCAATGAAGACATGTTTCATTACCCCACATGGGCTCACCTGTGCTCCTAGTTTCCTCAGATTCACGGCAAAGTTTAAGCGAATTCTAGCCAGTGAGGTAAGTGTGTATTCGTCAAAAGAAAACGTCAAGCCTGATAGATTATTTAGCAACGACTTTTGTAAACCTGTCAGAGTATCTGCGGGATCTATACTGCAGGTCCTGACCCGTCCCCGCTCTTCATGTCCCGAGTGCTTGACTTAAGACATAAAGTCAACATAAAGTCAGGGATCCCCATTATAACTTTCCTGTCATCCCCGTACAGTTGAATGATTTGATGTACGTTCAGATTACCATTCTTTAGTGGTCTTCTTGATCAAGATTTGGAAAGCTCTCTCTCTTTCTCCCTCCCCCCCCTATCTCTCCTCTCTCTCTCTCTCTCTCTCTCTCTCTCTCTCTCTCTCTCTCTCTCTCTCTCTCTCTCTCTCTCTTTCTCTCTCTCTCTATCTCTCACCCTCTCTCACCCTCTCTCTCTCTCTCTCTCTCTCTCTCTCTCTCTCTCTCTCTCTCTCTCTCTCTCTCTCTCTCTCTCTCTCTCTCTCTCTCTCTCTTTCTCTCTCTCCCTATCTCTCACCCTCTCTCACCCTCTCTCTCTCTCTCTCTCTCTCTCTCTCTCTCTCTCTCTCTCTCTCTCTCTCTCTCTCTCTCTCTCTCCCCCCTATCTCTCTCTTTCTCTCTCGCTCTCTGCGACACATGGCCACCCCCCTTCACCTAATTTACGTAGTGAGCAGCGTAATCTCTCGGAGCACGAGAGGCGCCTTGAACCCGCGGGGCTGAGTTATGTTAGCAGAAGGTAAGTCAATTACAGGAATTCATTCAGGGGAGCGTCTCACCCTTTGAACGAATATCTCCCATTTGTGATGCTGATTTTGACCTTTACTTTCATATAGTTTTGAATATTGCCTCCTCAGTTGTCTCACGTTTTGCTAGTATACGATTATTAAGTATTTACGCATATTCTCATTCATAATTACGCAAGCTATGTATACACACACACAAGCTCTGTGTGCATACACATGCCTGTGCATACACGCTCTCAAGCACTCACACAAGATTCAATGTTTCCCAGATTTTAATATGGCATGGTGTATGAATTAGCAGTCTGGAGAGCCCACATACACCGTGGTTGGGATTACTGAGAATAACTGTCCTTCGAGGAGGTAAGAAGCCAAGCACTTAATTAATAAGACGCCCAGGTGATAAGGTATTCTCTGTCCCTCTCCTGTTTCATGAGTCATGTTGTGGCTCATGTTGGTGGTCGGTTCAGTAGTTTATGTTGACCATGTAGTTAAGTTATGTAGGAAGCTCGTTATGTGATTGAAAATTGACCACCGAAGGCTGGCACGGGTTGGGCTAAGGGTCTCACGACTTCCAACCTTTTTGTACAGTCAGTGTGGTCTAGTTGGTATAGCACTGTATACGCTAAGGTGCATGGAGCCCTGGCTGTCTGGGTTCGAATCCTCCAGGGGTGAGGCGTTTTTAGTTTTATATATATATATATATATATATATATATATATATATATATATATATATATATATATATATATATATATATATATATATGTATATATATGTGACAGTGTCGGACAATGAAGCAAGAATTGAAACAGGAATTTCCTTAAGTACTTTCGTATTTAATAATTATTGTTTAAATTCTTCCTTCGTGGTCTGACACTGTCATATATATATATATATATATATATATATATATATATATATATATATATATATATATATATATATATATATATATATATATATATATACTATTTCTTACATTTAACTTTTCGCTAATTATTTATGAAAAAAAATTAAACAACTAAACTATTTCACTTAAGTGTTAACAGTGAAATAATCCCAACAGAGAATTGCCGAACTGAATTGTTTATGGTGATATCTAGTGTTGATTTTTTTTCTGTATCTTTTGTAGTTATTCTATATAATCTATTAAAACCATTTATTAAATAGAGTAAAGACTTTTTATTGCTCCCTGCGAGCCAGATTAGTTTAATTAAAATTTAAAATCTAAAAAAAAAATATACAGAATCTGCATTAGTGGACTGTCTAGAGACTAGGTTTTAAAAAATATATTTTTTATATCCATTATTTTTCATAAATTCCAATTCACAAAGTGGTACCACGAGGGGGTTGTGAGGGCCTCCGAATGGCGGGTTTTATATATTAAATAATTACAAAAGTTAAAATTATTTGTCCTTAACCGATGATTATTAATCGTATAATAATAATCTTCACATTAATAAATATAATAATAATTATAATAATAATTATAGTACTTATATTATCATTTCTGTAATGCTCAAATAATAATTATATTATTAAAAAGATAATAATAAAAATAATAAAAATAATAATAATATTAATTAAATAATATAAATAATAAATAAATAATTTATATTATAAATAAATAAATAAATAAAAAATAAATAATAAAATAATATAATAATAATAAAAAATAATAAAAATAATAATAATAACAATAATACTAATAATAATAATAATAATAATAATATCAATTTACACTAAACGAAAATGATATAAAACAGAGCATAGTAGATCAGGTTTTTTATTACCTGTTATTAAAACAGATAAAGTAAATCACATTGACATAATATCTTAATGAGAAAATCATTAGGAGCAATGCAGGGGGATTCGAACTCTCGGACTGTGTTCTCCCAAGCCTCGTACCTTACCGCTAGACCGCGTTATCACACTTCAGTGAAGGGAAGGGAAATATAACACGTTAGTGAATTGTTGTTTGAGATTCAGCTACTCGGAACAAAGCGTTGCAAGTAGCACGGGCTATGGTGAGCCCGTAGTGGGCTTACCAGGCACAGGAGCGGTGCTGTAACTTGCGTTAGTGAGATTTCCTTGTCCATTCGAAGCTGGAGAGTATGGTGAAGAGTACCCTTACCTACACCAGAGTACACGGGAGTTATATGTAAAGCCCAGATTGGCTTCAGTAGACAATTACGGGTTATTCATGCCCGTGCCACCTCTTGGGCGGCTTACAGGTTCATCACTCGCCTCAGTAGGGACCTCCTGACGTCCTGTGAATTCAATGGAATTGATTGATTGATGAAGATTAAGCCACCCAAAGGGTGGCACGGGCATGAATAGCCCGTAAGTGGTGGCCCTTTGAAGTCATTACCAGTATCATTAGCTGATACTGGAGATCTGTGGAGGTCAGTGGAATCCCAGTTTGTATAATTTATACCATGCTGTGGTCCAGATGTAAGGTGCGCGGCTAGGAGTACCCAGGCCGAGGGTTCGAATCCCCTGCACTGCTCCAACTGATTTTCTCATTAAAATAGATCCTAATGAACCTGTTTTACATTATCTGTTATTAAAATAGATCATAATAGACAACAATAGAGACGGTCGACAGGATAGAGTTCAAGCGATTTGTTGACCAGACCACACACTAGAAATTGAAGGGACGACGACGTTTCGGTCCGTCCTGGACCATTCTTAAGTCGATTGAGAATGGTCCAGGACGGACCGAAACGTCGTCGTCCCTTCAATTTCTAGTGTGTGGTCTGGTCAACATACTTCAGCCACGTTAATGTGACTCATCGCCTTCAAGCGATTTC
Organism: Procambarus clarkii; assembly: GCF_040958095.1. Taxonomy (NCBI): domain Eukaryota; kingdom Metazoa; phylum Arthropoda; class Malacostraca; order Decapoda; family Cambaridae; genus Procambarus; species Procambarus clarkii. The sequence goes on from NC_091181.1 coordinate 37,267,019, forward strand.
TTCTGAAATACCCATGAAGGGAGCGATGGTGATCCCATGATAGTGATCATATGTATATAGATCGAAAACTGCCGCCTTAGGGCAGACGAGGCCTCAGGGGGAGCAAGGTGCATCGTGGAGGAGTCTTTAACACCTCAACACCCTATGTATACCTTCATGTATACTATGCATTATATATATATATATATATATATATATATATATATATATATATATATATATATATATATATATATGCATACTGGCATGGCGACCGATTAGTTTCGTGCAGCGTCGGGGTTCGAGACCCGATGGTCCAGCTGTTTGGGACTAGGTCCTGAGCCTCGTTTTCAAATCCCAGCTCATAGTCTAGTCTCAAGTCTCAGCCAAATAATAAATCTCCCTCTCTGCACTGTATACCGGTAGAAATATTCATACATGTATATATATATGAATATTTGGAAATATTTTAATGTTTAAACATTGAATATTTCAATGTTTTGAAAATAACGAAAAACACTTTGCCTAGTAGGCAAATCGGGCCTTGCATACTAGGCCAAGTACTACGTACTGGATATTAGGTACGACATGTACACATATTCATGTATTATCATACACGTCCACGACATATTCATCTGTCACGTATACATTGGTATGATTAAAGGAGGGGGGGTGGTGGAAGGGGGCTATGGGTGGTTGAGGGGAAAGAGTTGACGGGGGGGGAAGGAGTTGGGGAGAGGGGGGTAGTAGGTAGGTGTGGAGTGGGAGGTGGCAGTAGGGTGGTGGCAGTAGGGAAGAGACTCTACACTCATGCCTCAAACAATAAAAAACCTGTGGAGAAGGGAACTTGGAGGAGTGGGTTAATTAGTTAACTTCAGGAGGAAACAGTTACAGTGTTGGTGGGGGAGAGTTGTGACGCACATGTGTTGGTGCAGGTGTGGTGGGAGAGTGTTGTTGCAGGTGTAGTGGGAGAGTGTTGTTGCAGGTGTAGTGGGAGAGTGTTGGTGCAGATGTGGGTGAGAGAGTGTCTGTGTAGCTGTGGTGGGAGTGTGGTGGAGGTAACATTAATATCGCCTCTCTCTCTTCACATGTTCTCTCTCTCAGTGTTGAGTTCCAGCACGCTAAGCCTGTCATTATTTCCAGTTCTGGTCTTGTGGAAAATCTCTAAACAGTTCTCAATATATTCTCGCCGAGCCACGTAATGCTGATCGCCTGTAACCGATACACAATACTCTGAAAGATACATTTTCCTGCTTTATAACGGTGCCCACATTTCTCAGCTTAACGGATGGGGAAAGATATTTTCTTCCGCTAAATTTGTATCCACTTTCTCCTCTGCCACCGAAGATGCTGACATACTCAAGGAAACGCGCCATTTATTGGCATCATCAAGCCAATAAAATTATCAAAAGAGCTTTGGAGAGGTTATTTTTCAACTTTATTCACGCGTTAAGAACTTAATGTAGGGAAGATTCGTAATGGAATCCTTCATTTAACCCTTACTGTCATATTCAATAACAGAATATTTTCACCTGTGTGTTTGTGTGTGTGTGTGTGTGTGTGTGTGTGTGTGTGTGTGTGTGTGTGTGTGTGTGTGTGTGTGTGTGTGTGTGTGTGAGACGTCACACTAGACGGGTAGAGTGACGTAACACTCACGGTATACACACACACTCTCCCAGGACTCGGGCGCTCCCAACGCTGAATCCTAGACACAGTCGCAAGGGGGGAGAGACATGCCGACGCTCCCTAATCTTCATATTTACTCAATAACAAAGCCACAACTCGTACCCCCAAAATGTTTGCCGTACGCTAGGTGAATATACACCCGGCAGCGAGGCCCCGCACGCTGCCGGGTACACACACACGCTTTCACCTTAATCAATGTGATTACTTTTTTAAGCAAAAAATGATTGGATTTTCCACAGCGGAATTACAGGTGAGTGCATCAGTGTCTAGCGCAAGGAAGCCTCTTCCTCCTCATATTCCTCATCCTTCTCCTTATCTTCCTCATCACCCCCCCCCCTTCTCCCCCTTCTGGAATTCATTCTGAAACTTGATCTAGTTCCAGAATCTCATTTTGGTCTCAGATACCACCTTGAATAAGTAATGAAGATGTCCTTTGGTTTTCATCTTAAGAGAGTTGATGTTATTATTAATTATTATGCTAGTGTTAGATCTCGTATGTTAAAACACACACACACACACACACACACACACACACACACACACACACACACACACACACACACACACATACACATACACACACATACACACACACACACACACTTCATATTTTTATTAATTTATATGCTAGTGTTAGACCTCATATTTTAAAACAAATACACACACACACACACACACACACACACACACACACACACACACACACACACACACACACACACACACACACACACATACACATACATATAC
>NC_091181.1:37274433-37289433 GCF_040958095.1 Procambarus clarkii
TGTGTGTGTGTGTGTGTGTAATGAAAGAATACATGAAGGCACATACACGGTAAATTGGGGGGCCCCTTTAACGACCCAGCTGGCAGTAGTTATGTCTTAAATATCGGAGTGGAAACTGCTTAAATAGTTATGCATAGTTCGCTGTAATGGTCCGGCCTTTTTTATATGACCGAGCCAATTACTGCGCAATATGACACTAATAATACCCACGGTAAATATCAGAACACATAAAAGACCCTTTTTTTTTGTTGGTACTTCAAAAGTAGAGGTTTGTATCTTTTTATTAATTTTTCTTTAATATATTTTTTTATATAATAATGGCGTCCTGAACTCTCTATGCATTTTTTGTATTATATTTCATTAAACTTCACATAATATTTTGTATTATATTTTCTCAAAATTCGAAAAAAAACGAGGCAAAGTCGCTTAACTTCTGTTATTCAGCCGCTCATAGAAAACGTGGCGAGGCGCAGCTGAATCACGCTCGAGGTGGTAATCTAAATGATTGCAAAATTTATGAATAAAAACTTGGGAAAAATTCCTTAAAATGTTTATTAAGAATGTTGACAATATGTTGATAAACTAATCCTCAAACTAATCCTAAACTAAGGATTAGTTTATCAACCGTCACTTACAAGATGAGGCTTTTTACACAAAATCCATAAAAAAACTACTTTGTCGTAAGTTTAAATCCCTAAATAATGGATTATCCAAACTTTAAACGAACTAAGAATATATCAGATTCATATTCTTTATTGAGAGAGTACCTTCACTTCCCAGCTCTGTGAGGGAACAACCTCACCCAAATCATGAGGATAAGTGAATAAACCGGACCGGGTCCTGTCTTGAGTGGTGGGTCCTGTCTTGAGTGGTGGGTCCTGTCTTGAGTGGTGGGTCCTGTCTTGAGTGGTGGGTCCTGTCTTGAGTGGTGGGTCCTGTCTTAAGTGGTGGGTCCTGTCTTGAGTGGTGGGTCCTGTCTTGAGTGGTGGGTCCTGTCTTGAGTGGTGGGTCCTGTCTTGAGTGGTGGGTCCTGTCTTGAGTGGTGGGTCCTGTCTTGAGTGGTGGGTCCTGTCTTAAGTGGTGGGTCCTGTCTTGAGTGGTGGGTCCTGTCTTGAGTGGTAGGTCCTGTCTTGAGTGGTGGGTCCTGTCTTGAGTGGTGGGTCCTGTCTTGAGTGGTGGGTCCTGTCTTGAGTGGTGGGTCCTGTCTTGAGTGGTGGGTCCTGTCTTGAGTGGTGGGTCCTGTCTTGAGTGGTGGGTCCTGTCTTAAGTGGTGGGTCCTGTCTTGAGTGGTGGGTCCTGTCTTGAGTGGTGGGTCCTGTCTTGAGTGGTGGGTCCTGTCTTAAGTGGTGGGTCCTGTCTTGAGTGGTGGGTCCTGTCTTGAGTGTTGGGTCCTGTCTTAAGTGGTGGGTCCTGTCTTAAGTGGTAGGTCCTGTCTTAAGTGGTGGGTCCTGTCTTAAGTGGTGGGTCCTGTCTTAAGTGGTGGGTCCTGTCTTAAGTGGTGGGTCCTGTCTTAAGTGGTGGGTCCTGTCTTAAGTGGTGGGTCCTGTCTTAAGTGGTGGGTCCTGTCTTAAGTGGTAGGTCCTGTCTTAAGTGGTGGGTCCTGTCTTAAGTGGTGGGTCCTGTCTTAAGTGGTGGGTCCTGTCTTAAGTGGTGGGTCCTGTCTTGAGTGTTGGGTCCTGTCTTGAGTGTTGGGTCCTGTCTTAAGTGGTGGGTCCTGTCTTAAGTGGTAGGTCCTGTCTTAAGTGGTGGGTCCTGTCTTGAGTGGTGGGTCCTGTCTTAAGTGGTGGGTCCTGTCTTGAGTGGTGGGTCCTGTCTTGAGTGGTGGGTCCTGTCTTGAGTGGTGGGTCCTGTCTTAAGTGGTGGGTCCTGTCTTGAGTGGTGGGTCCTGTCTTGAGTGTTGTGTCCTGTCTTCAGAGAAAGGATTCCATGTTCACCCACTGAATGTTGTACACATTCTTCATACACTTTGTGAGTACTCCCTAGATGTACTCCCTAGATGTACTCCCTAGATGTACTCCCGTAGATATACTCCCGTAGATGTACTCCCCTAGATGTACTCCCCTAGATGTACTCCCCTAGATGTAGTCCCTAGATGTACTCCCCTAGATGTACTCCCCTAGATGTAGTCCCTAGATGTACTACCCTAGATGTACTCCCCTAGATGTACTCCCCTAGATGTACTCCCGTAGATATACTCCCGTAGATGTACTCCCCTAGATGTACTCCCCTAGATGTAGTCCCTAGATGTGCTCCCCTAGATGTACTCCCCTAGATGTAGTCCCTAGATGTACTCCCCTAGATGTAGTCCCTAGATGTACTCCCCTAGATGTAGTCCCTAGAAGTACTCCCCTACATGTAGTCCCTAGATGTACTCCCCTAGATGTACTCCCCTAGATGTACTCCCCTAGATGTACTCCCCTAGATGTACTCCCCTAGATGTAGTCCCTAGAAGTACTCCCCTACATGTAGTCCCTAGATGTACTCCCCTAGATGTACTCCCCTAGATGTACTCCCCTAGATGTACTCCCCTAGATGTACTCCCCTAGATGTAGTCCCTAGATGTACTCCCCTAAATGTACTCATCTAGATGCACCCCCTTGAGGTGAAGGATGTATAAACCAAAATAAATTTAATAGTTCAACATGTGCCTACAGTGTCGAATTCCCCTTGAAAAAAGCAGCATTACAAAAAGTCTAAAAGGTTAGCTATCAAACAGGTCCCCGAACTAAGAGGACTGAGCTACGAGGAAAGGACTGGTTTCAGCTTTTTCGGCCTCTACAACATTATAGTAGCAAACAGGAACTTTTTTGTGGTTCAACAGTCCATATCGGTGAGTGTGCGCGCGCGCGCACGCGCACACACACACACACACACACACACACACACACACACACACACACACACACACACACACACACACACACACACACACGTGTAGGACTGTATGTAGGACCCTGTATACCACTTATGTCAGACCAATCCTGGAATACGCAGCTCCAGCCTGGAGTCCATATCTAGTTAAACACAAGACAAAGTTAGGGAAGATTCACCGATATGCCACCAGACTTGTCCCGGAACTGAGAGGTATGAGCTACGAGAAAAAACTGAAGGAGTTGAACATCACGTCCCTGGAAAACAGAAGAGAAAGGGGAGACATGATAGCCACCTACAAAATTCTTAGGGGAATTGACAGGGTGGACAAAGACAAACTCTTCAGCACGGGTGGAACACGAACAAGGGGACACAGGTGGAAACTTAGTACCCAAATCATTAGCCACAGAGACATTAGAAAGAATGTTTTCAGTGTCAGAGTAGTTAGTAAATGGAATGCACTAGAAAGTGATGTGGTGGAGGCTGACTCCATACACAGTTTCAAATGTAGATATGATAGAGCCCAGTAGGCTCAGGAATCTGTACACCAGTTGATTGACAGTTGAGAGGCGGGACCAGAGACAAAGCTCAACCCCCGCAAGCACAATTAGGTGAGTACACACACACACACCCAGATTTATTGAAAATTATATCACCTGTGTAGAATAAAAATTCATTAATATGAATATAATCAAATAACCATAATTTTTTAATAACTGAAAGCATTTTAATTAACCATTAATTAAACAATGATTTCAAGCCATTAAAATAAAACACGCTTCATACGCTTAGCTCTTTGCTTAGCCAAGTTAATTTTCCGTCCCAAGAGTTTAATTCCAGACAGGCTTATACCATATATGGCGCTTATTGCGCTCACTCTGTGGTCACTTACCGTCGCTTTGTTCACTCTGGTCACTCATCGTCGCTTTGTTCACTCTGTGGTCACTCGCCGTCGCCTTGTTCACTCTGAGGTCACTCACCGTCGCTTTGTTCACTCTGTGGTCACTCACCGTTGCTTTGTTCACTCTGTGGTCACTCATCGTCGCTTTGTTCACTCTGCGGTCACTCATCGTCGCTTTGTTCACTCTGTGGTCACTCACTGTCGTCTTGTTCACTCTGTGGTCACTCATCGTCGCTTTGTTCACTCTGTGGTCACTCACCGTCGTCTTGTTCACTCTGTGGTCACTCACCGTCGCCGTGTTCACTCTGTAGTCACTTAACTGTGCTGTATCTTGGCACTCAAGAAACCCACCACCTACACACAGTGGAAGGTTGATACACACACGTGTGTGTGTGTGTGTGTGTGTGTGTGTGCGTGTGCGTGCGTGAGTGTTGCGTGTGTGTGTTTTGCGACGATGTCAGCGTTGCGAATGTTCTTCATAATGTTATTCTACTGTTATTCGTGTTCTTCAACCATATGCATGACATACCCAGTATTTCGACCCTTAAGGCCAAAATAATAGATATTTAAATCTTACGAAAATCCCCTAGCATGGATTACACCTAGCTATGTATTCCTAGCATGGATTACACCTAGCTATGTATTCCTAGCAGGGATTACACCTAGCTATGTATTCCTAGCAGGGATTACACCTAGCTATGTATTCCTAGCATGGATTACACCTAGCTATGTATTCCTAGCAGGGATTACACCTAGCTATGTATTCCTAGCAGGGATTACACCTAGGACGTCTTTCAAAATCCTCGTCCAAATCCCCCGTTAGTCCCAGCTGTTTAGTCAACGTAATTTCACTCCATATTCATATCCCAGCTCGAATCCTGTCCTCATATTCCAGCTCTAATCCTGTCCTCGTATTCCAGCTCTAATCCTGTCCTCATATCCCAGTTCTAATCCTGTCCTCATATCCCAGTTCTAATCCTGTGCTCATATCCCAGCTCTAATCCTGTCCTCATATTCCAGCTCTAATCCTGTCCTCATATCCCAGCTCTAATCCTGTCCTCATATTCCAGCTCTAATCCTGTCCTCATATTCCAGCTCTAATACAGTCCTCATATTCCAGCTCTAATCCTGTCCTCATATTCCAGCTCTAATCCTGTCCTCGTATTCCAGCTCTAATCCTGTCCAGATATTCCAGCTCTAATCCTGTCCACATATTCTAGCTCTAATCCTGTCCACATATTCCAGCTCTAATCCTGTCCTCATATTCCAGCTCTAATCCTGTCCTCATATCCCAGCTCTAATCCTGTCCTCATATTCCAGCTCTAATCCTGTCTTCATATTCCAGCTCTAATCCTGTCCTCGTATTCCAGCTCTAATCCTGTCCACATATTCCAGCTCTAATCCTGTCCACATATTCTAGCTCTAATCCTGTCCTCATATCCCAGCTCTAATCCTGTCCTCATATTCCAGCTCTAATCCTGTCCTCATATCCCAGCTCTAATCCTGTCCTCATAGTCCAGCTCTAATCCTGTCTTCATATTCCAGCTCTAATCCTGTCCTCGTATTCCAGCTCTAATCCTGTCCACATATTCCAGCTCTAATCCTGTCCACATATTCTAGCTCTAATCCTGTCCACATATTCCAGCTCTAATCCTGTCCTCATATTCCAGCTCTAATCCTGTCCTCATATCTCAGCTCTAATCCTGTCCTCATATTTTAGCTCTAATCCTGTCCTCATATTCCAGCTCTAATCCTGTCCTCATATCCCAGTTCTAATCCTGTCCTCATATTCCAGCTCTAATCCTGTCCTCATATCCCAGCTCTAATCCTGTCCTCATATCCCAGCTCTAATTCTGTCCTCATATCCCAGCTCTAATCCTGTCCTCATATCCCAGCTCTAATCCTGTCCTCATATCCCAGCTCTAATCTTGTCCTCATATCCCAGCTCTAATCCTGTCCTCATATCCCAGCTCTAATCCTGTCCTCATATTCCAGCTCTAATACTGTCCTCATACTCCAGCTCTAATACTGTCCTCATATCCCAGCTCTAATCCTGTCCTCATATCCCAGCTCTAATCCTGTCCTCATATCCCAGCTCTAATCCTGTCCTCATATCCTAGTGCTACACCGTCATACTAAACGCTTTCTCCTGATCATTATCGATCAACAGGTTCCGACTGGGGACCGGGAGCTAGAGCCCTACCCTAACAACCATTCGTAATTCAATTACGTGTGTATAGCAAACTATGCTAATTGCATTCTAACTTTTTTGTTTTAAAATTTTATGATTGAATTGTTAAGTTATAAACATTTGCTTAATTATATATATATTTATTATATATAATAATATTAAAATTATATATCAATTGTAGTAATTATTATTTTATTAAAACCACTCAATGTAAACAGGATTATTGTGCGGGTTGTATGATTGTTATGGTGAGTGTTATGGTGATTGTTATGGTGAGTATAGTGTTGGAGATACGGTGAATGACTGAGTATAGTGTTGGAGATACGGTGAATGGCTAAGTATAGTGTTGGAGATATGGTGAATGGCTAAGTATAGTGTTGGAGATACGGTGAATGGCTAAGTATAGTGTTGGAGATATGGTGAATGACTGAATATAGTGTTGGAGATACGGTGAATGGCTAAGTATAGTGTTGGAGATATGGTGAATGAGTATAGTGTTGGGGATACGGTGAATGGCTAAGTATAGTGTTGGAGATACGGTGAATGGCTAAGTATAGTGTTGGAGATACAGTGAATGGCTAAGTATAGTGTTGGAGATACGGTGAATGGCTAAGTATAGTGTTGGGGATACGGTGAATGGCTAAGTATAGTGTTGGAGATACGGTGAATGGCTAAGTATAGTGTTGGAGATATGGTGAATGAGTATAGTGTTGGGGATACGGTGAACGGCTAAGTATAGTGTTGGAGATACGGTGAATGGCTAAGTATAGTGTTGGAGATACGGTGAATGGCTAAGTATAGTGTTGGAGATACGGTGAATGGCTAAGTATAGTGTTGGAGATACGGTGAATGGCTAAGTATAGTGTTGGGGATACGGTGAATGGCTAAGTATAGTGTTGGAGATACGGTGAATGGCTAAGTATAGTGTTGGAGATACGGTGAATGGCTAAGTATAGTGTTGGGGATACGGTGAATGGCTAAGTATAGTGTTGGAGATACGGTGAATGGCTAAGTATAGTGTTGGAGATACGGTGAATGGCTAAGTATAGTGTTGGAGATACGGTGAATGGCTAAGTATAGTGTTGGAGATACGGTGAATGGCTCAGTATAGTGTTGGGGATACGGTGAATGGCTGAATTCAGTGTTTAATGTTATTTATATTTCTGATATATTTTTCCCGTTTAAATTACTGTATATAGATTTACTGTTGAGAAGTTACCCGGATGTTGTTGTTTGTTGACTCTAATTGGCTGGAGAGACGTGCCCTAGAGGCAGGAGCTCTCTGAAAGGTCAGACTTTAAGACTGTTTTCTGTTGATACAGTTATATTTTCCAGAAGTTAAATACAGCCTGACTGGGTGATGGTTAATTGGCTGACTTGTTACCTAGTTGGTTGATTGGTTGGCCTGTTGCCTGACTGGTTGACTGATTGGCCTGTTGCCTGACTGGTTGATTGGCTGACCTGTTGCCTGGGTGTTGCGTGTCTGTATATGTGTTAGATATAAGTAGTAGATAATAGAGGAAAAATAGATTGGTTAGAAAGGCGGGGTCCAAGAGCTAATAGCTCGATTCTGTAGACGCAAATAGTAAACACAGCTGATCACATTAAACACAGCTGATCACATTAAACACAGCTGACCACAGTAAACACAGCTGATCACCGTAAACACAGCTGATCACATTAAACACAGCTGATCACCGTAAACACAGCTGACTACAGTAAACACAGCTGATCACCGTAAACACAGCTGATCACAGTAATCACAGCTGATCACAGTAATCACAGCTGATCACAGTAATCACAGCTGATCACCGTAAACACAGCTGATCACAGTAATCACAGCTGATCACCGTAAACACAGCTGATCACAGTAATCACAGCTGATCACCGTAAACACAGCTGATCACCGTAAACACAGCTGACCACAGTAAACACAGCTGACCACAGTAAACACAGCTGACCACCGTAAACACAGCTGATCACCGTAAACACAGCTGATCACCGTAAACACAGCAGATCACAACACCGAAGCAGTGCACCTACCTTCAGCCAGTTTCACCTTCTCACCCTAGTCAGAATCGCCTGTCAAGTCCACCTTTCCTCACCTGGCAAGAAAAGGGAGAGAGAGAAACGTTTAATTAGGAAACATTGGCTTTAATGAGCAGCTTAGTTTGAGTCAAGCACGGAATGAATTGTAGTCAAATGAAGCCATTAGCGAAATGTTTTAAGATAATGGGTCTAATCGCGAACACACAGCGAGAGAATAATGGGACGAAGCCCTCATCTCGCCCCGGAGGCGGGGAAAATTGACGCCCCTTTCAACTGGTGGGTCGAGGGAGCGAAGGTGATGATACACACGAAGTATATATGTATAAATAGTAAATAAAATAAATCCTCCAGTACTATAGCAGCCACATTAAGGACTGACGATTTAAATGCGAGCTGAGCACACAGTATGTCCTATCACGACCAAAGGTCACATTCACTCCAAAATATCTACCACTTACGGGCTAGTCGTGCCCGTGCCACCTCTTCGGTGGCTAATCTTCATCAATTAATCTGGAGATGGAGCTTGGTTAATAAGCTCCAGCTCCAGGACTGAGGCTCGCTCTGACGAAGACCTGACGTCGATATATATCGACGACCTGATATATATATATATATATATATATATATATATATATATATATATATATATATATATATATATATACATATATATATATATATGTGTGTGTGTGTGTGTGTGTGTGTGTGTGTGTGTGTGTGTGTGTGTGTGTGTGTGTGTGTGTGTGTGTGTGTGTGTGTGTGTGTGTGTGTATATCACGAAAATAAACATGTGATTAAAAATGTGACAGTGTCAGACCACGGAGGAAAATTGAAACAGGAATTTCCTTAAGTACTTTCGTATATTAATACATCTTCAGAAGGAGTCATATATCTGTGGTCTGACACTGTCATATATATATATATATATATATATATATATATATATATATATATATATATATATATATATATATATATATACTAAAAAACTCGCCCATTTAATAACAAACTGAAAAATCGAGAGTGAAAGAAGGCGCGGCAGATGGAGCTGACAGCAGCATTGTTAATCTTGAGCCGAGTGACACAGGCTCTGAACTTCAATTTCGCTCCTTAGATGGAACATGAATTAATTACCAGAGAGGAATGCAAAGGAGTGACATGAGAACTGCACCATTCTTCTCCTCACGAATCTGGAGCCTTTACTGACGCACTCAGGAGCTCCGTAATGTGCCTCTATTATACTCATATACAAGCAGAGTTCTCAAGGATCTTCCCCCAAAATCGTAGATCAACAGTCCTTTTTAAAACTTCGAGTCACCGAGAAAATGTTCCCCCCTTTACGAGCGCATTCGAGATGTGTCTCCTAATTCAACTTCACCTTCCCCCCCCCTACCTCTCCCAGCACCCCCCTCCCCGTCTCCCAGCACCCCTCCTACTCCCAGTACTCCTTCCTCTCCAAGGACCCCTCATTCTCCCAGCTCCTTCCCTCTCCTTCCGTCTCCTGCCTGTGCTGGCTCCTTCTCTAACTGAATTCCGGGTGTGCTGGGAACTTGTAAGAGAAGACGCAGAAAGGGGAAAGGGGACTCGACATCACGGGAAAGCGCCAAGCCATTACGACTATATAGCACTTGGAAGGGACCAGGATAAGATTTGGGATGGGACGGGGGGAAGGAATGTGGGATGTCTAATCATGAGTAGGTTGGCAAACCTACTCATGAAGAACTCTCCAGACACCAAACAGAACGCCTGAAAGGAAACCAACATCGTCTATGCCTTCACATGCCCACTTGGGGACTGCCAGCCCCAAAGATCTCAGTATATAGGCAAGACAACAACGTGACTTTCTAGGCGATTAACAATGCATAAACAACAGGGCTCCATCAAGTAACATATAATCTCCTCTCACAACCAGACCATCACCAGAGAAATCTTAACAAGCAACACAGAAATCATCGATAGATACAGCGATAGCAGGAGACTCGACATCAGCGAGGCACTACACATCAAAAAGTCAACACCAGCAATCAACAGCCAATTAACATATTACTATATTCTATATTCTCAAGACCCCGAACCAACATAGAAGCAGCAAGAGTAATATAGCAATATAGAAACAGCAAATATGCAATATACCCATTGATTCGTGTTCTGTCTTTTGTCAGTTCATGCAAAAACATTTGTGTCATATCACCTCACCCAAAATAGAATATAAGCATGAAATGATGTGCGTAAAACTCTGTCTTTGAAAATGTGAGAAGTCCTTGCGAAACGCTTTTAGGCGTCAGACCATAAATAAAAATGAGAAAATGAACTGTGGAGAGTTAATTTTTCAATTACCTCCGACAGTGAAGAAAAACGTAAGAAATATTGAGAAGATTCGTGTTAGAATCATTAATCTTACCCTTTCGGTCATATTCAACAACATTATATATATATATATATATATATATATATATATATATATATATATATATATATATATATATATATATATATATATATACCCTTCACATTCTCACACGTACACCAAATCTCCCTCACCCAGAGGGTGTCGTTCAGCATATTGCAATACCAGAATAACAATAGGATTGGGAACAATAATGAGGAAATACGATCCTTTCTAACTTTTACACATTGTAATTGTTGTGCATTTCTATACTTCATTAGGAAGTGAGTTCCATATATCATCTCTTCCCCCTTCATCTGTATGGCACGTTCACACAGACCAAGACGGACTCGCGGGACGTCAAAGACCCTCACTCAGTCTTTGGTGATTGACACCAGTCCCAAGAGACCAGTCCTCGTGTGTGTGATTGCTCGGATTCAGTTTCAAGTCAGGGCGAGTACAGCAGCACAGGGAGTTTTGTAATGTATAAAAAAGTATATGAATACAGAGCGTATACGCTCAGCGTGTGAAGAGGGCTACTTGTGTATCAAAGACAGAGATGTGCTATAGTTCTGATATATTATTTTTTGCTGGGAGATGACGCGAGATGCTAGGCTTGTGGGGGTGGGGGGGGGAGTTGACCCCCATGCACATATAAGATGATGGATTAAGTAATATAGTGAGGGAGGAGAAGTGTGAGGGAGTAGAGTAAGTCAACTATTCTGAATATTTGTTTGATTATATGTTGTATGTGAATGCTGAGGTCTTTGGCGAATGTACAGACCGAGGAATTTTCTTTTACTCTAAAACATATATATATATATCATTAATTCTAAGTTATATTTGGTAAGACGAGTACAGGTCGTATATAAGGAGAAGAGAGTGGAGGAAGAGATGATGTCGTAAAGGGGAGAGAGAGAGAGAGAGAGAGAGAGAGAGAGAGAGAGAGAGAGAGAGAGAGAGAGAGAGAGAGAGAGAGAGAGAGAGAGAGAGAGAGAGAGAGAGACCAAGGACCCCAGAAGGCAGGTCTGAGGGCGACAGCCAGCAAGGGGGTCGTCGGGAAAGCCTTGAACCAATCCCAACTGCGTGTGTGTGTAGGTAATGACTTTACCGTGATTGGGGTGTGTTTCGGAAAATAGACCTGCGCACTGATTTGTTTCCTTACATCAGGGTAAATTAGACACCGGGTGACTCCGGTGAGCAAGTTCCTTACCTCTCTGCCAGCAGACCCCTACCCATATTGACTCTTGAAACCGCTTGGGGCGTTCTTACCCACACACTCACAGTGTAGGGTAGGTTACCCACGAGGTCTCTTGCCCAGATCCAACCAAATGCCTCAAGCCTCCGTTGGCGCGAGGCAGGACAATGACCTCACACACGCTACCAAGTCAACCAAGGAAGTTTTCAAGGCACAAAGCTGGAATATTCTTAGTTTTCAAGGCACAAAGCTGGAATATTCTTAGTTTTCAAGGCACAAAGCTGGAATATTCTTAACTGGCCAATTGAACATTTCCGCTGGTTTTAAGTCCCTACAAATGATCACTTTCACATAAGTTGATATCCAGGGCATCTAGATAACAGTGATGGCTTTACTCCTGCCTAATAAAAGTCAGCCTGACATCCAATAAAGACATTGTTTACGTTCCAGAAAAGGATAACAAAGTTAATGTTACGCCCCAAAAAAGACACCTTTTGTGTAATTAATTCAAAACAACGTACAAGAAAAAAGCAACAACCAAATGTAGAAATTTCTAGGCCCAGGTTGACTACATATATTACATATACTTGATTGATTACATATACTTGGTTGATTACATATACTTGGTTGATTACATATACTTGGTTGATTACATATACTTGGTTGATTACATATACTTGATTGATTACATATACTTGGTTGATTACATATACTTGGTTGATTACATATACTTGATTGATTACATATACTTGATTGATTACATATACTTGGTTGATTACATATACTTGGTTGATTACATATACTTGGTTGATTACATATACTTGGTTGATTACATATACTTGGTTGATTACATATACTTGGTTGATTACATATACTTGATTGATTACATATACTTGATTGATTACATATACTTGGTTGATTACATATACTTGGTTGATTACATATACTTGATTGATTACATATACTTGGTTGATTACATATACTTGATTGATTACATATACTTGATTGATTACATATACTTGGTTGATTACATATACTTGGTTGATTACATATATTATATAACACAATTGCATCTAATATAGCGCACATTAGGCCTAGGAATGCTTATTTAGGCCTAAGATAGGTAAGGGTTGCATAGGACCTATTCCACTTTTTAGGAAGCCATTTTAGAGTATTCCCGTTGTACGAAACGGTAATTTTTAAGGAGCACAACGGTACGTTTTTGTACGTTCACTCAATAGTTGTTATAAGTGCTATCATTAGTGTATGATGCGTTGATAAAAGTAATATGTCCACTAAAATATCGCATGGTTAATCGCTCGTGATATCAATACAAGTTCGTCAGATTAATCCCCTGTGATATGATGATATATCGACATGTTAATCCCCCCGTGATAACCTGATATATCGACAGACTAATCCCTCGAGATATTCTGATATATTGCCAGGTTTATTCCCAGTGATGTCCTGATATATCGCCAGGTTAATCTCTCGTGGTTTACTGAAAAATTGGCAGGTTAATTCCTTGTGATTTACTGAAAAAAATCGACAGGTTAATCCCTCGTAGTTTACCGAAAAATCCCCAGGTTAATCCCTCGTGGTTAACTGAAAAATCTTCAAGTTAATCCCTAGTGGTTTACTGAAAAATCCTCAGGTTAATCTTAATCAGGTTAATATTTTTTCAGTTAACCACAGTGGTTAACTGAAAAATACTCAGGTTAATTCACCGTGGTTTACTGAAAAATCCTCAGGATAATTGATTGTGGTTTACTGTAAAATCGAAACGTTAATCCCTCGTGATTTAATGATGTATCCCTAGGTAAATCCCCCGTGATATCCCACATGGGGGCTGATATCAAGCTGTTTCATACATCAAAGATTTTTCAATTACAATCTCACCACTTTCATCTCCGCTAATTAGATACTGACTTGCCGCGGAAAATTAACCAATGAGTTTCTAAATTTGTATAGAATTAACACCAAATTTCATAGGTTGGTACAAACTTTCCGCTTATCTGAAAGCGTTCTGAAACCTTATCTCTAAAACCTCATTTTATTGATGCTTGGGCTACAAAAAATTTAAATAACTATAATCGCTGATACGCTTCTAAATAAGCTTAATATTGTGTTTCACTAGGATACAATAGCCTGGTAAATCCACCCGATAGGTCCAGGAGGTCTGTCCACGACACAGACCTCGTGAACAGACTTCGTAGACACAGAAAGACAGACCTCGTAGACACAGACCCCCCTGGACACGGAAAGTAAACAAAATAGGCTGTGCCACAGGGCAGTGGATGAAGGCAGTGGAATGGTTGATGAAGGCAGTGGAATGGTTGATGAAAGCAGTCGGAGAAACTCAGCTTGACGGAACAGCTCCATCAAGGGGCATCAAACCCAAGACCCCTTAAGGCGAGGCCAACATTCTCCCATTCTATACAATAGAGCTCGGGGGGGGGGGGGGGGACAGTCTCCAGTGAGACATTTGTATCCATACTCGTCTGTGTTCCGGCCGACTCCAGTTATATTACCTGGCTAACCTCAGAGTCTGACGTCTAGAAGACGATATCCAGCTGAAAAGCTTCAGATAGCCCCAGCCAGCAGACGCTAGCGAGCTAGCGAGCCAGAGATAGCGCAATCCAGTAGACGCTATCGAGCAAGCGAGGCAGAGATAGCACCAGCCAGCAGACGCTATCGAGCCAGAGATAGCGCCACCCAGCAGACGCTATCGAGCTAGCGAGCCAGAGATAGCGCCATCCAGCAGACGCTATCGAGCTAGCGAGCCAGAAATAGCGCCGTCCAGTAGACGCTATCGAGCTAGCGAGCCAGAGATTGCGCCATCCAGCAGACGCTATCGAGCTAGTGAACCAGAGATAGCGCCGTCCAGCAGACGCTATCGAGCTAGTGAACCAGAGATAGCGCCATCCAGTAGACGCTATCGAGCTAGCGAACCAGAGATAGCGCTGTCCAGCAGACGCCATCGAGCCAGAGATAGCGCCATCCAGCAGACGCTATCGAGCTAGCGAGCAAGATAGCGCCAGCCAGCAGACGCTAGCGAGCCAGAGATAGCACCATCCAGCAGACGCCATCCAGGCTCGGGCCAGGAGAGTGCTTGAGGGTCCAGCTCGACAAGGGGCCTGGAATCTCTCGTCTCGCTATCGTGTCAGCGGCTCCTGAGTCTTCCGCCGGAAGTGAAGCACTTCCGGCAGAATCTCGTGAGGTTGTGCTGTGTTGAAGAAATTATGACCGTAGTTCGTTGATAGTTGATGGTGTAGAATAGGGTGGTTTATGGTGCTGGTGCTAGAATAGGGTAGTTTATGGTGATGGTGTAGAATAGGGTAGTTTATGGTGATGGTGTAGAATAGGGTGGTTTATGGTGCTGGTGTAGAATAGGGTAGTTTATG
>NC_091181.1:37291933-37349433 GCF_040958095.1 Procambarus clarkii
TTTTAATGGAGTTCCTGTTTTTTTCCCTTTTGTGTGGCCTGGTATCTAAGCCTAAAATTCCCTTTGTGTGTTTTTTTCCTTTTATGTTTACGAGAAAACACCGCAGCAGGCGGCCAGCAGTTCCCTGGAGTGCCGGAGCCGGCGGCCCGGTCTCTCCACACACACTGTGAAATTTATTTAGTTTTAATAATTTACACCAACACAATGTCAACGTTTCATTGTTTAATATATTCCCGAGGATATATCTGTTATAAAATTATAAAAATATATATTTGTTATATCTAATATTGTTGAAGGTATTATGTGCGAGGAGGAAGCACATTATGATCTGTGAGGGAGGCACTGTGAGGGAGGCACTGTGAGGGAGGCACTGTGAGGGAGGCACTGTGAGGGAGGAACTGTGAGGAAGGCACTGACTGTGACGGAGGCACTGACTGTGAGGGAGGCACTGTGAGGGAGGCACTGACTGTGAGGGAGGCACTGGCTGTGAGGGAGGCACTGTGAGGGAGGCACTGTGAGGGAGGCACTGTGAGGGAGGCACTGTGAGGAAGGCACTGGCTGTGAGGGAGGCACTGACTGTGAGGGAGGCACTGTGAGGGAGGCACTGACTGTGAGGGAGGCACTGGCTGTGAGGGAGGCACTGTGAGGGAGGCACTGTGAGGGAGGCACTGTGAGGAAGGCACTGGCTGTGAGGGAGGCACTGGCTGTGCCTAGACGAAGCTGGAAAAAGCTCAGCGGTATGCCACTAGGCTAGTCCCAAAACTAAGAGGCATGAGTTATGAGGAAAGGCTGTGTGAACTGCACATTACGTCGCTGGAAGACAGAAGAACTTGGGGAGACATCATCACCACATACAAAATTCTCAAGGAAATTGACAGGGTAGACAAGGATGTATTATTTAACACGGGTGGTACACGTACAAGGAGACACAGGTGGAACCTAAGTACCCAAATGAGCCATAGAGACATTAAAAAGAACTTTCTCAATGTCAGAGTAGTAAGTAAATGGAATGCACTAGGAAGTGATGTGGTGGAGGCTGACTCCATACACAGTTTCAAATGTAAATATGATAGACCTCGAGAAGCTCAGTAATCTGTACACCAGTAGATTGACGGTTGAGAGGCGGGACCAAAGAGCCAAAGCTCAACCCCCGCAAGCACAACTAGGTGAGTACAGGTGTTAGGAGGACTATCCCAGCAGATGTTTAGCTACGTCTCTAATGATGCACCAACGATCAGTAATTAGGAAAGTTTTAATGACTAGAAATAAATTTAATTTCTGCACCAACATGATTAATCTGATATCTTCTCGACGACGGCTCTAGGTGGAAATTTCTTGTGAGAATTTACCATTATTTTTTTTTACTTTATATTCAGAATTTTTATGTCAAATTTTAGATTTATTTTTATGGAGTGGACCAGTTATGATGAGGAACTCTAATGTTAGGAAAGTTAAACAGCAAAAAGAGCACCAGGTACAAAAGAGCTAGGTGGTGGGGGGCACAAAAGAGCTAGGTGGTGGGGGGTACAAAAGAGCTAGGTGATGGGGTATAAAAGAGCTAGGTGATGGGGTACAAAAGAGCTAGGTGAAGGGGTACAAAAGAGCTAGGTGATGGGGTACAAAAGAGCTAGGTGGTGGGGTACAAAACAGCTAGATGATGGAGTACAAAAAAGATCTTTGAAAAAAGATCTCTTTGATCTCTGTAAAAAAGATCGCATACTCTTTGTACAAGAGAGACTGTGAGTCTAGTGATTTAGACTAGCGACTGTGAGAGGCAGGAGCCTCCCTGTTCTGAACCCATGTTGTCCAGGGTGATGTAGATGCTGTGATTCCACGTGTTGTGTGACTTCTTAGCACGCTTTCAAAGACTTTTATGATGTGTGATGTTAGTCCTATTGGTCTATAGCTTTTTACTATGCTTTATTACTTCTTCTTTTTTTGTATGAGAGTAGTCAGTGACAGGTATTAGACGTGATCCAGACGTGTCCAGGGTCATTGTTGCCAGTTCTGGTTTATCAGGCAATAATTATGGGTTTCATTTTTTGTGAAGCATTATTATTTATATTATTCCAGGGTGTGTAGGATATTATATACTCGTGTAATAGTGTGGTCAAGCATAGTGGTTTTTTGTCATTCTTGACGAATATGGAATTTCAGGAATCCGGGCCTGGTGTAGAGTGGATAAGGATGCTGTCTGAAGCTACTTCAATATCCAGTTATGGATTTCACCACTGACACTGACACCACCACCACCAACATCAACCACTACCACCACCACCACAACCACTACCACCACAACCACTACCACTACCACCTCTCTCCAAAACTCGTGACGCACTTCTGAGCCTTCGATGCAAAAAAATGAAAAACTAAAAAGTATCGCAGAGACCATAGTCACTTATTCATGCCAGGTGGACCTGACCTGTTTGTGGCTGGGGGGTTACCACTGATATATTATTTGAAGTTGGTATCACATTCGTGAAAAATTCGTTAGGATTATCAGTCTTCAGTGCCTTAGAGGGAGTTCACTGAAAACAGAATCGTACTGTTGTTTCCTAAGTATTTCATTAATTTCTTTGTTGCCATCAGTGAAGGTTCCATCTCCCTTGCGCAAGGGGCCAATACTAGTTTTTGTTCAAGATTTTGCATGGGAGAAAATGTATTTTTCGATTCCTCTCTATTTCACTGATGGCATTTTGCTCTCTTTGCCTCGCCTAGATTTTACATGATTTTGGTAACGTTAGTTCAATATTTTTTATTTGCTATACGCTGTAGCTTTTGTTTTTTGTTTTTTAAGATAGCGAGGGACGTTATAGTTCTTCTCTTCACCACTCTACCACTAGTACCACCATCACTACACTACCACCACCACATCACACTACTACCACCACACCCCACTACCACCACCACCACACCACACTACCACCACCACACCACACTACCACCACCACACCCCACTACCACCACCACACCACACTACCACCACCACACCCCACTACCACCACTACACCATACTACCAGCACCACACCCCACTATCACCACTACACCCCACTATCACCACCACACCCCACTATCACCACCACACCACACTACCACCACCACCACCAACACCACCACCACCAACACCACCCCCACCAACACCAACACCAACCACCCCCACCACCACACCCCACCACCACCACCACCACCACCCCCAACACCACTACCACCCCCACCACCACCTCTCTCCAAAACTCGTGACGCACCTCTGAGCCTTCGATGCAAAAAATGGAAAAACTAAAAAATATGGCCAAAGTAGAGACGACCCCCCGTGGTTTTATTTGATCTGGACTAACTGTTATCGGGAAAAGTTGGAAAACATTTTTTACTTATTCAAATGATTTTAATGCTACGGTTGCAGGAGGCTAAGAGAGTTTGAGAAAGTTGACAAGAAATGGAACGGGTTCACTTTGGAGGTGGACCTGATCTCTCTCTCTCTCTCTCTCTCTCTCTCTCTCTCTCTCTCTCTCTCTCTCTCTCTCTCTCTCTCTCTCTCTCTCTCTCTCTCCCTCTCTCTCTCTCTTTCTTTCGTTAACATAATCACTTATTGTTTGGTTATCTTCGTTTTAGATGAAATACGAAAGAGAGGGAGAGAGAGAGAGAGAGAGAGAGAGAGAGAGAGAGAGAGAGAGAGAGAGAGAGAGAGAGAGAGAGAGAGAGAGAGAGAGAGAGAGAGAGAGAGAGAGACAGAGAGACAGAGAGAGAGGAGAGAGAGAGAGAGAGAGAGAGAGAGAGAGAGAGAGAGAGAGAGAGAGAGAGAGAGAGAGAGAGAGAGAGAGAGAGAGAGAATATTGATAAGAGAGAGAAGGGATTTGCAGGACCAAGAAGGGAGTTAGCGGTCCATTAAAGTGAGGTGCAGAGTGCGTTACCTGCACCTGTAGAATACTAATGAGCAGTGGTGACGGGTGTGTTGCCTGGAGGGCAGTCTGTCTAGTCCTCTCTCTCTCTCTCTCTCTCTCTCTCTCTCTCTCTTTCCATTCTCCACTAGTTCTCTCTCCTATGTTTCTTCAGTTATTTCCTTTCTCTCAAACTCGGGGGTTCATCCCACAAGTAGTTTTCCCTCTCCAGAGAAAACCCTGCCCAACGACCCAGAGATACACGAAGACACACAGCCACACACGCAGACACACACACACACACACACACACACACACACACACACACACACACACACACACACACACACACACGCAGATACACAGCCAGTCAAACAGATCCGTAGAAGATTCTAAACTTCATATTACAGGCTTTGATCCCAGGGTGCCATATGCAACATAAATAAGGTCCTAATTCGTCGACAAATCAACAGGGACTCGTCCTAGTGTAGGGACCTGAGGAGCCTCTCGTGTGGCCAAGACCAGGTCATTGTAGAGTGACCGCGCGAGAGCCTCTTCCATGTGCTCAGCGCCACACCATCGCTCAGCCACCCGGAAGTTGTGGCAAGTTATAATCTCCCAGAGCTGTCTGGTGTTGGTCTTGAGCGCCAAGGTTATTATTACGTCACACAAACTGACTGACAAACCAGCTGATAAATAAACTGCAAAGGGTGCAAAGGGTACAAAATGACTTCCGGAACTGAGAAAAATAAAAGTTACGAGGAGAGACTAGAGGCGTTAAACATGCCAAAACTAGAATATAGACTAAAAAGTAGAGATATGATCACCACTTACAAAATACTAATAGGAATAGCCAAAACTGACAAAGAGGAATTCCTGAAACCAGCAACTTCACGAATAAGAAGATACAGATTCAAGTTAAGGAAATAGAGGTGCCGAAAAAATATTATCAAATTGCCTTTTGCAGTGTGGTAGACTTGAGCAAGCTAAGTGAGTAGGATATTACATACTCGTGTTTTTAAGTGTTTGAGAGTGCTTATGTCGGTACACAGGTGTGTCTGTTAAGAGGTTTTGCCAGTCAGGGTTGGCGTCTGTGGTCCAGGTGGGTCCAGCCAGTCTGTGGTGGCTGGACTGGACCACAGACTGGACCACAGACTGACTGACTGGCAGTCACCACTTGGGGTCAGTGTGGTCTGGAAGAGTCGCTCCAAGTTAAGTTGTTAATGTTTTTGACTTATGCTTCGGTGTTGTTTGTCTCGTATTACATATGTTTTTATTCTATAAGTCATAACAATATATTTTGTGTGTCAGTGGTCATTATCAGCATATTAATTACTATTGCGGTGTGTGATATGTCATATTTTCTGGGGATAATTTTGATGTTCCTACCGATGAAGTCAACTGGTGTTCCCATTTTAAATACAGTGTTTACTTAATGAACCTTAGTATTAATGATGTTTGATACGCTTATGGGATTTGTTTCTGAAAACTGTGACGAGAGCATGAGCCCAACTCAAGTGAGTGGTGGTAACAGGGTCCCAGAGGAACAATCTTTCCCAAGGGGTTCCAAAGGAACAATCATTCCCAAGTGTTCCAAAGAAAGAGTGTTTCCCAAGGGGTTCCAAAGACACAATCTTTCCCAAGGGGTTCCAGAGAATTAATCTTTCCCAAGAGGTCGTGGAAGTGGAACTGGTAGGGTGTGGTGATACGTTAAGTTTTAGGGTAGTGATAGTAGAGTAGCTGAAGCATGCGGTAGTAAGTTAAGTAGCAGGGCGGTGGTAAGTGGTATGATGGTGGTGGTAGAGTGGTAGACGCAGAGGAAGTGTGTGGAGGTGGTGAAAGTAGTGTAGGTTCTGAGTATTAGTGACAGAGGGAGAGTGGACAGTTATACCGATATGATCAGTGACAGGTTTACTGGAAAATGAAGCGGTTATGGGGTTAGAGGGAGGGAAGAAGAGGGAAAGATGGACTCGGAGCCATGGAAGTGGCAAGAAGGATAGGGGAAGGACGGGCACTTCTGGACAGGTAATCATTGCTGTAATTACCACTTGTATCTGCATATGCGGAGGCAAGCGTCCCCTCTCATGTGTTAATCATTCTGGTTGGTGGAAACAGGGCTTCTCTCTCTCTCTCTCTCTCTCTCTCTGTCTCTCTCTTTCTCTCTGTCTCTCTCTGTCTCTCTCTGTCTCTCTCTGTCTCTCTCTGTCTTTCTGTCTCTCTCTCTCTGTCTCTCTCTTTCTCTCTCTCTCTCTCTCTCTCTCTCTCTCTCTCTCTCTCTCTCTCTCTCTCTCTCTCTCTCTCTCTCTCTCCCCCTCTCGCTCTCTCTCTCTGTCTCTCAATCCATCTTAAATTAAATCTGCATCCTAAGAGGAGACGAATAATGAACTGAGTTCGTTCAAGAGACATAAACCACATCAGAAGTTTTCAAAACCAAGACATGAGACAAGACAGATACCAGCCGTGTTTTCCACCCACAAAGCTGATACCGATACCTCAGAGAACCGAATAATTTTAAAGTATTGCAAGAAATTGCAGAGACATTTGCTAATGTTGCAGATGACTCAGAATTCAGAGTAGATGTTATATGTCTCCGTTTCACCTACGGTTCCCTTTTCGTTAATAAATCCCTTACTGGCGAAGGATTAGCTAGAAATAAGACACACTTTCAACCTTGGTGTTCCTGTGCATCGTTGTCATCACTTGTCCAATCAGACATTACTACATATAGATAACGTAATACTCAGCCAACTTACGGGTTATTCATGCCCGTGCCACCTCTTAGGTGGCTTAATCTTCACCAATCAATCAATCTCAGCAAACACACACTGATCGGTAGATACCCGCTGTCAATCAAACTGGATTGCAAAAGTGCACATTTAAATATCGCGACCAATACGTGTGATCTGGAAGTGGCTTCACTCTTGACTCTTTTCAAATCTCAGCTCTCTCATGTCCCATGTTTGGGTTGGGATATTTGCTTCACCCCCCCCCCCCCGGAACTGTTGCTTCACACACGGGACTGTTGCTTCACACACGGGACTGTTGCTTCACACACGGGACTGTTGCTTCACACACGGGACTGTTGCTTCACCACCGGGACTGTTGCTTCACCACCGGGACTGTTGCTTCACCCCCGGGATCGTGCACGTGTTCTCAACACGTTAACAATCACCATGAAACAGATGGTCTGTTCTCCGAATCACTAAGGCGCCTGCAACCTGTTAATCTTCTGCAACGGCGCTCTCTTCCCACTGTAGCCTCTGTAACTGTACTTTGTACCCCGACCACCCCCCCTCCCCCGGCCTTTGCAACACTTAAATTCTTACCCCCCTCAATCCCTGCCTTCTTTATATCTAATCCATCTTTACTACACCCCCTCCCTCTATTGTATAACTCCCTCTATTGTATAACTTTCTTGCTCAATTGTATAGCTACCTCCATCTGTTGTATAGCTACCTCCCTCTATTGTATAGCTACCTCCCTCTATTGTATAGTTACCTCCCTCTATTGTATAGCTACCTCCGTCCACTGTACAGCTCCCTCTGCTGTATAAATCCCTCCCTTTATTGTATAAATCCCACCCTTTATTGTATAAATCCCTCTCTTTATTGTATAAATCCCTCCCTTTATTGTATAAATCCCTCCTTTTATTGTATAACTCCTATTGTATAAATAGCCTCCAGGGTGAGGCGACCTGATGGGGCTGCTCAGACCTACACCCTCCCTGTGTACCTCAATGTATCTCCCTGTTATGAATCTTCCATTCTCCTCTCCCTTCTCAATCTCTCCTTTCTCCTTTCTCAACCTTCTATTCTCTCTCCCTTCCTCTTCTTTCTCCTCTCCCCAGCTTTTTTCCGTGACTCCTACCTTCTCAGCTTTCAAACTTTCTTTTTGTTTCTCCGTGCTTCCTTACGCTCTACTTTACTTGTGTTTCGCTATTCTCCTCTCAGTCTTCCTGGTTTATCCGCAGTCTTTTCTGGCAAGAAATGCTCCGGGTCTCTACAGGACAAGGAGGAGAACTTGTAGCATGCATGCGGGAGTGATGCTCTTGCGTCAGATCATACTGTAAGATATGTGGTCTTGTGTCAGATCATGCTGCAAGCTATGATATGTAATCTTGCGTCAGATCATGCTGTAAGCTATAAAAGGGCAAGTTAAAGAGCCAGCTTTGAGCCAGAGTTCTCTTAAACGTATAAAATTACTTCTCTGGCGAGTGTTTGTGATGTGTGTTGGGTGAGGCGAGAATGATCACTAATGGTGAGGTTCACAGCGTTAGACCCAGTCATTCTCCTGGCTGACCGTCTTGTGTCATAGGAGCCTCAAATTCGCTCTAATATAGCCATCAATCTCTATAATTCCATTCTTCTGATTTTAATCATTATTCTTCCTGTTTCTTATCTCCATTTCTTCGTTCTTCTTGTTTTACATTCGCTCATTCTCTTTCAATTTTCCCCACTTCCTATTCTCCTCCAGCCTGCCTTCCTTCCCCTTAGTCCTCTCTCCAAAAAATGCTCTCCTACGAATAAATTGCCTCTTTGGTGACAGTGTTTCGGTAATGAGCTTGGCCACCCACCTGGCCGGCAGTCTACCTCACTGTAGGGGCACTGTAGGAGCACTGTAGGGGCACTGTAGGAGCACTGTAGGAGCACTGAGCACTGGAGGAGCACTGTAGGAGCACTGTAGGGGCACTGTAGGAGCACTGTAGGAGCACTGTAGGAGCACTGAGCACTGGAGGAGCACTGTAGGAGCACTGTAGAACACTGTAGATGCACTGTAGGAGCACTGAGAAGCACTTAGACAGGTACGTTGGAAGGTAAGACAATCAGCAAGAGGGTGAGAGAGAGTCTAATACCCTCCGTACATAGAGCACAATTATCTCGTGCCTTTGCCAACAACCTTCTTAAACTGCCCATCACTCGTAACTCCCCCACCTCTCTTACACATTTTAATTCCCGACACCCACCTGAGACTTTCCTTGCCAATGTTGTGAGCCGTTATTCCCTTATTTACTTTGAGCAGATGTTAAAAAGAATCCGAATTAGTCTAATCATGAGGTTGGCATGAGGTATACCTGATCAACCAGGCTGTGACTCATACGTCAGGCTGCGAGCAGCCGCGTCTAACAGCCTGGTTGATCAGTCCAGCAACCAGGAGGCCTGGTCGACGACCGGGCCGCGGGGACACTAAGCCCCGGAAGCACCTCAAGGTAACCTCAAGGTAAGGTTGGCATAAGCACATCCTTCTCTTCCCCTTCCCCCTCCTATTCTCTGTTACCTTTCCTATCCTCCACTACCTCCCTCAATCCTACCTTCCGCTCCCTTAGCCTCCCACCAATTACCCTCCCTTCCATCCTCAGAACTCCCAGGGCATAACGAAGATATGGTATATCAATGGATATATCATATCCATTGATATATCAATGGATAGTATGCGGAGAAATGCCCGACAGACCACTGGAACATTATCTAACACAGTGCACAGTTACAAACCCATTAAGATTTCAACTTAGATTCAACAGAGCAGAAGAAGTTGTTAAACACATGAGGCAAAATCTTACTGAAGCGACCATACGAGTAATAAATACTCATACTCCGCTCAAGTAAAACAGAAACAAGCAACACTTAGTGGGCCAGCCAGAGGCTTAAGGCCCGCGCAGGATTATCCCTGAAAAAAAATGGATAGTAAGAGATGCAGTGGAGGCCTTGTCCTGCCGCTTACCATGATAAATAACAAGTCATTCGAAACAGGATAACTACCAAAGCGTTGGAAGACAGCCTCGGCAATATACAAAAGGTACAATAGACTAAACATAAGAAGCGAGGAAATTGCAGAAGGTCTATTGGCCCGTACGTGGCAGCACCTATGTTTATCCACGCAAACTCATTCACAGATGTGTCTAACCTGCGCTGGAAACAATTATTGTGTTGGAACTAGCGACCCTACGTCTGTTATTATTGCGTTGCTAGGTAATTTGCTAAATTAATCAACAACCTTATTTCCAACCCTGCATTTAATTACGTATCTGAATTCATATCTGAATATCCAAATACAGATATACAAATAGAAATTTATATCTAAATTTCTACCTATATCTCTAAATTATATCTGAATCAAAATTTATCCTGTTTGTTTCCATTATTTACGTGTTTCATTTTGAGTTAATATATTTATAATCTGAACAAATCCACAAGGGCCGTGACGAGCATTCGAACCTGCGTCCAGGAGCATCCCTGACACTGCCTTAATCGACTGAGCTACGACAGGGTTAAAAGGGTTGAAACCGAAGTTCTACTGAACTTACTGGATCCTGTAGCCTCTCCGAGGCACAAACCAGGCTTTTATTTACAATTTCATCTATAGCCCCCATTCTTATACACTTTTACCCCATAATATGCTTAAATCCTGCCACCACCTTATACACCATCACACTAACGTGATATATATCAAGAAGATCACCAACTAGCGCTCTTAGGGGGACTCGAACCCGCGACCCTGGGACTCCCAGCCGCTTCCAGCTCCAGTCCAGATTTTCGCACGTCACCCCCTTAATCTTCGTCTCTCTTGAGAATGTAAATTACGCCTTATTAATTCCTCCTCTTACGGGAGTTTTCTCATTCCTGGGATTAACTTTGTCATGGAATAGTCCATATCAAAGAGGTTAGCAGAACATCAGGAGAGAAGTGTCTTCATAACACCAGCATGGTTCAGGGATGGGAAATTCTGCCTCACAGGAGGCAGACGAAACTTAACAAAACTTAAAATTAAGTTAACAAAACTTAACAAAAACGTATGAACGAGGGACTGAAATCATGCAAAAATGAGATGGGAAGGGAAGAAGACTTTGAGGAATGATTGATTTATGAAGGTTAAGCCACCACAGGAGGTGGCATGGGCATGAGTAGCCCCACAGGTGGTGGTAGATGTTTGGAATGTATGTGGCGTTTGGTCGTATAACATCTTGAAGTGCCTCTGGGTCTGGAGATAGCGTCAAACCATGACGACTATATAGCACTTGGAAGGGATCAGGATAAGGATTTAGGATGGGACGGAGGAAAAGGAATGGCACCCAACCACTAGGACGGTCAGGGACTGTACACCGACCTGCTGTTGTTGTTTAAGATTCAGCTACTGGGAACAAAACGTTCCAAGTAGCATGGACTATGGTGAGCCCGTAGTGGACTTATCAGGCACAGGAGCGGGGCTGTGGGCGACCTGCAAAAAACAAGAACAAGACAGAGAAGGGTGAGGGGGGAAAACTGTCTATTTTTGGACTGTCAGAGTCTCCTACAGTCCACAAAATGGAGAAACTGACAGAAGTGACGGAGGTGGGAGAGGCGTACCTGTGCAGCAGACGACAGACTCCCAGTAACGTGAGAGACCTCAAAGTAGTGATTAGTACACGGGTCAGTACTGGGGCCAATACTGTTCTTCATCTATGTGAATGACCTACCAGAAGGAACAGATTCCTCTCTCTCAATATTCGAAGTTGATTAACATTATGAGGACAAATGCGATCGAAGACCATGAAAAAAAAACAATATGACCTGAACAAAATTAAAGAATAGTCCCTCAATTAGCTACTAGAGTTGATCTCAAACAAGCGCAAACTATTTCACTTCTTTATCTACACCAATTGGCCTTCTGCCTTTGTTCTTTATTCCTATTAACTCCTGTGGTAGGCTTCAACCTATACTTCAACTCTGACCCTTAACCCGACACTGGTACGCTACAGACAAGCCTCGCCACTTTTACTCTCCATCACTTGACGGATCTAAACTGGTCAATTCCTATATTTTCAGATGTGTCGATTGGGTCAAATTTTTCAGCCACGTGTTTGTGACTTTTGTTCTCTAAATTGAGAGGTATGCCAACATAGTCCCGGAGCTGAGAGGTGCGCATTACGAGGAAAGGCTAAAATAACTTAACCTCACGTCACTGGAAAGAAGAAACAAGGAAGACATGATCACCACATACAATATACTCAGGGAAACAATGGTTTGACAAGAACAATTTGGCATGGATGGTACACGAACAAGGGTATACAGATGAAAACTTAAGTACCCAAATAAGACCGCAGAGATAGTGCCAGGAACCTGAACAAATGGAATTCGCGAAGAAGTGAAATAGTGAACCTCTATATACAGTTTCAGATGTAGATATGACAGAGCCCAAAAGGCTCAGGAACCTATACCCTGATCGACCAAAGGTTCAAAGAAGGGACTCACGATCCGCACCTCATCTCCCGCTGGCACAACACGGCCACTACAATTAGGTGAGAATTCCCTTCCCATCCATGTAAGAAAAGGGGGAAGGGGGCGGAGGGGGTGATGACCCAGCGTTGGTTTTCTGACATGGAAACCAATTTCCTGAGGGCGATGTTTTGAGGGTCTCGCAAGAAGTCACACATTCCCTCCCCAGTGGGTAATTTCCTTAAGTTGAGGTGTTCTGATTTTCTCTGTATATATTGATCTTTAGTCTTTTTAATGTGTACTTCGGTAGCTGTATTCACCTAGATGTGGTCGTAGGGTCGAGCGCTATCTCCCAAGCCCTGCATCTTCAACTATAAAGCAATACTATAGCATATTTACATATAAAACTGTGTGCTAAGTTAGCCCTAAGTGGACTAACCCTTACTCAACTAAACCTTTCTTTAACTCCCGTTCAAGTTCTTTCTCTTTGCTCAAGTTCGGAGTGATTGATCAGTGCGTCATCGTGAGTGTGAGTGTTTCTGAGGGATCGAGCTATTAGCTCTTGGACCCCGCCATTATAACCGTCGGTTGTCTAATGTACTGACTACCACTAGCATATTTACTACATATATTTCTCTCTCTCACTCTCGCGCACACACACTCACACACAATCAGAATGCACCCCACAACAGTTATTTCCCATTTTACTACTAGGTGAACAGAGACATCATGTGAAGGCAACTCTACCCAACTGTTTCTGTCTCCGTTGGAAATTGAACCCCGTGTGTGTGTACTCACCTAGTTGTACTCACCTAGTTGTGCTTGCGGGGGTTGAGCTCTGGCTCTTTGGTCCCGCCTCTCAACCGTCAATCAACAGGTATACGGGTTCCTGAGCCTACTGGGCTCTATCTATCATATCATATGTGTGTGTGTGTGTGTACTCACCTAATTGTACTCACCTAATTGTGCTTGCGGGGGTTGAGCTCTGGCTCTTTGGTCCCGCCTCTCAACCGTCAATCAACTGGTGTACAGATTCCTGAGCCTATTGGGCTCTATCATATCTACATTTGAAACTGTGAATGGAGTCAGCCTCCACCACATCACTTCCTAATGCATTCCATTTGCTAACTACTCTGACACTGAAAAAGTTCTTTCTAACGTCTCTGTGGCTCATTTGGGTACTCAGCTTCCACCTGTGTCCCCTTGTTCGCGTCCCACCAGTGTTGAAAAGTTCATCCTTGTTTACCCGGTCGATTCCCCTGAGGATTTTGTAGGTTGTGATCATGTCCCCCCTTACTCTTCTGTCTTCCAGTGTCGTGAGGTGCATTTCCCGCAGCCTTTCCTCATAACTCATGCCTCTTAGTTCTGGGACTAGTCTAGTAGCATACCTTTGGACTTTTTCCAGCTTCGTCTTGTGCTTGACAAGGTACGGGCTCCATGCTGGGGCCGCATACTCCAGGATTGGTCTTACATATGTGGTGTACAAGATTCTGAATGATTCCTTACACAGGTTCCTGAACGCCGTTCTGATGTTTGCCAGCCTCGCATATGCCGCAGACGTTATTCTCTTTATGTGGGCTTCAGGAGACAGGTTTGGTGTGATATCAACTCCTAGATCTTTCTCTCTGTCTGTTTCATTAAGTACTTCATCTCCTATTCTGTATCCTGTGCCTGGCCTCCTGTTTCCACTGCCTAGTTTCATTACTTTGCATTTACTCGGGTTGAACTTCAACAGCCATTTGTTGGACCATTCACTCAGTCTATCCAGGTCATCTTGTAGCCTCCTACTATCATCCTCTGTTTCAATCCTCCTCATAATTTTTGCATCGTCGGCAAACATTGAGAGGAACGAATCTATACCCTCTGGGAGATCATTTACATATACCAGAAACAGTATAGGTCCAAGGACTGACCCCTGCGGGACTCCACTTGTGACGTCTCGCCAATCTGAGACCTCACCCCTCACACAGACTCGTTGTCTCCTGTTGCTTAGGTATTCCTCTATCCACCGGAGTACCTTCCCTCTCACTCCAGCCTGCATCTCCAACTTTCGCACTAGCCTCTTGTGTGGCACTGTATCAAAGGCTTTCTGACAATCCAAAAATATGCAGTCTGCCCACCCTTCTCTTTCTTGCCTTATTTTTGTTGCCTGGTCGTAGAATTCAAGTAACCCTGTGAGGCAGGACCTGCCATCCCATGAACCCATCCCTGTGTGTGTGTGTGTGTGTGTGTGTGTGTGTGTGTGTGTGTGTGTGTGTGTGTGTGTGTGTGTGTGTGTGTGTGTGTGTGTGTGTGTGTGTTCTCACCTAGTTGTGCTTACAGGAATTTCAGCTCGTGGATCTCTCCTTTCAACCTTCTATCGAATGGTGTACAGACCCACGAATCTATTGGGCTCTATCACGAATCTATTGGGCTCTATCATAGCTCCATCTGAAGCCTTGGATAAAGGCTATCTTCATTACGTCGCTTCTAAGCACATTCCATTTATTCATTACTCTTACACTGAGGAGCTTTGTCTAGTATCTTTATGGCATATTCTGGTACTTAGTTTCCATTTGTATTCCTGATACCATACACGCTACGTGGCTTCTCATTGTCGGTACTATTTCCTTCTGTATTTTGGATGTGGTGAGCATGTGTCCTCTGGTTCTTCTCGCTTCCAAGGTTGTTTATTCTTTTACTTTTTTGTCATAATTCACACCACTGAACTTTTAATGGTCATATTAATACTACTTCTACCATCACCACTACTACTAGAAGTAGATCTACTTCTAACACAACTACTAGTTCCACAATCTTAATGCTACATCTACTAATACAGCTACAGATATTAGATGTTTATCTACCACTACTGCAACACCACCTACTAGAACATCCACTAATAATAACAGCATCAACAGTTCTCCTAATTATAGACGAATGGAGAATGTTCATCAAAAAGAACAAGATGAACAAAGTCTTCGCTGCAGGAGGGTTACAAGGCGTTCACCGCGCTGCGTTCTGTACTCTCTTATTTTTGTATGTATATTTACAAGAGATGTTATATTCTTATACAGTATGCATAGCGTTTCGGGCAGGTCCTTAATCCTATGTTCCCCGGAATACGACCCGCCAAATCGTTTAACAACCAGGCGCCAATTTTACTGTTGGGTCAACAGAAGCTACAGTTAAGGATTTGCACCTAGTAAATCCTCCCCGGCCAGGATACGAACCCAGGACAAAGCGCTCGCGAAACGCCAGGCGAGCGTCTTACCACAACGCCACGAGGGACTGCTATTAAGGCCTCTTGGAACATATGAAAGCTCTAATTAATCTCTAATCCATTAATCCATCACAGCGTACAATAAATCCCAGACAGAGGTCAATAAATCCCTCACAGCGTACAGTATATAAACATCACCCCCCCCCCACCACCCCCGCCATAGTGACCCGCGCAGACCGATGCTCACTCGTTTCCCCACTTTTCGCGGGAAAAAATGTAAACAAAACAACAGGAGGACCGAAAAACGTATAAAAATGAACACGAGCGTAACCCTAACAAGAGCAACGGCGACCGCGCGACGTTTTATAAAAGAATCCCAGATAAAAGTAAATGAAAAAATACACGGAAATAGAGAAGGGGAAAATACTGTAACTGAAAAAGAGAGAGAGAGAGAGAGAGAGAGAGAGAGAGAGAGAGAGAGGGGGGGGGGGCATACTGCTGAAAACTCACTGCTACCAAAGAGGACATCTGCAGAATACTTGTCGAACCAAAAAGGATTTTAAAAGGCAGAAAACACATGTTTTAAGCCCAAATCTTAGATCAAAAAAATACCCAGCTTCTGAAAATACTCACTTTTCACTTGGATGTGGAAAGCAAACTTGCTTTCCACATCGAAGCTCTGGAGGAGGCTTTGTGGCTTAGCACAGCAGATCCA
Organism: Procambarus clarkii; assembly: GCF_040958095.1. Taxonomy (NCBI): domain Eukaryota; kingdom Metazoa; phylum Arthropoda; class Malacostraca; order Decapoda; family Cambaridae; genus Procambarus; species Procambarus clarkii. The sequence continues at coordinate 37,307,916 of NC_091181.1, forward strand.
CCCACCACTATCGTACCAGCCACGAGGCCAGCCACCATACACAGCTGCCTTCACAAACAACAACGCAGACATGACAAGTCAATTCATTAGCTTAATGCCTGCCAACATCAGGGGGGCCACATTACCAATGGTGGCGTTCACACACACACAGTTTCGTGGACACTCATTGTCTTAATGTAGTTGCTGTGCAAGAAACATTTCTAGCCGACAGGACTCCTAAGAACTTTGCTAAGATTGCCGGTTATACCTCATGGATGCGCCGAGACGGGCAGGGTCAAGGTAAGGGAGTTGCTGTTTGCTTCAGTAGCTCTGTACACGCCCAACCTCTTAATGTTGGTCATCCCTCCTCATCTTGAAATTATGTTCTACATAAATTGGCATAAATCCTCGAACTTCAACACTTTTATGTGCAATGTACAATCCTCAAGGGTAGGGTGCTTTCCCCGTTAACTTCCTGATAGACAACCCTGCTAATGACTCCCTGCTAATGGAGCACAACTGTCAGCACATGTGTTATAATTGTGGTGACCTCAATCGCCATCTTATACAGAGAGATTCTGATGAGCTCTTAGTAGTTTTCAGTCTCGATATATATATATATATATATATATATATATATATATATATATATATATATATATATATATATATATATATATATATATATATATATATATGTGTGTGTGTGTGTATATCACGAAAATAAACACGTGATTAAGAATGTGACAATGTCAGACCACGGAGGAAAAATGAAACAGGAAATTTCCTTAAGTACTTTCGTATATTAAATACATCTTCAGAAGGTCACCTTCTGAAGATGTATTTAATATACGAAAGTACTTAAGGAAATTTCCTGTTTCATTTTTCCTCCGTGGTCTGACATTGTCATATATATATATATATATATATATATATATATATATATATATATATATATATATATATATATATATATATATATATATATATATATATATAATATCCGGCTCGTAACCGGGATCCTGTCGTAACTGACCTTCCTGGAAGCATAGTTCCCTGCAGACCTCTGGCATATGTTGGTTCATGAGACCACCAGGCTGTCTTTACTACACTGGCCATCCCGACACATCTAGGTGGATGTATTCGAACAACCTGGCCTTGGGACAGGGGAAACTGGCCAGCCATCAACTCATATATAGCAGCAACTGATTGGAATGCCTTGTTCCAGGGGGTCGTGAACAGCCAAGCAAACGCCTTCTCCAGTCGTGTACTGGACCTCCAGCGCCTCTTGCTAATGGGCCTGTGATTGGTCCAACCTGTGTGTCACTCGCTAATGGGCCTGTAATTGCATAATGGGTCTCATTTGTGCGTTATTCGTCGCCAGTGATGCTTCCCATTGGTTGTATTAATGGGTCCCGCTCATTCGCGTCTAGACCATTTAGAGCTTGACACTACCGGAACCCTTTTGTCTCCCGTCCTGTTGTCTGAGGCCTCAGTCCAGCTCTGTCCCATTGTGTATGATCTGAGAGTGAGAGAGGGAGGGATAGAGAGAGTGAGTGAGAGAGGGATACAGAGAGAGGGATATAAAGAGAGAGGGAGACTGAGAGAAACAGAGAAGACACACAATCAGATAAAGGGGAAAATATACTTAGGAAGGAGTTAATGATCGAAGGAAGACGAAGCAAGAAACACAACCAGAGCGCCAGCGACGACACAAAAACCTTGAGAGAACCACATCGACGGCCGCAAAATCAACACGGTCCTACACAGGCTTCCACTCCCACACGACCAGCTCCTCCTGCAGGACTCCCTCCCTGGAACCTCACCCACCACCACGGGAGCGCCAGTCCCCCTCATCCTACACCTTCCTGCCCACCTCTGCACCACCTCCTTCGGCAGGTGCTCCGAGAGAACCCTCTCCTCCCTCCCACACCAGAAGGATAATCTCATAAGTGTCTGTCATCACGCGTGAAACGCAAAGGGGGAAGAGTTCGAGCCTCGTTACTGACTGAACAAAAGGCCCAATAAATAATCCAAGGACCGAAAGAGCTGGTCCAAAACCCAGACATCACCATACAGTAAACATCGTAAGAACGCTGGTGCAGAACATACGAATTGACCAGTAGCAGTTGTAGCAATGTGATGATGGAGAAACCCTAATGAGAGCTGAAGTGAGGACTGTGAAAGCCTCCTGGACTAGGAGGAAGAGTATTAGGCCGAGGAGGGGAGAGAGACGTGTAGCTGATCCCTCTCAAAGTTCCTGCAGGCCGGGTTAATTAGGTTTTCTCCGGCAAAGAGGATCAGGTAGACGCCCCCCCCCACCTCCTGAAGGGGGATTTGTTATCAAAGTGTAGATTCAGTAACGGGAGAGGATCAGCTTGATACTAATTGTAGGACAGCACGGACGTCTCCAAGACGTTCTTTACTAATAAGGTCAAGCTTGTGGTTCATCTTGGAGAACTAAAGATAAGCTTGCCATGCATTTCTTTTCATATATTGAATTATACGAACACACACACACACACGCACACACACACACACGCGCGCACACACACACACACACACACACACACACACACACACACACACACACACACACACACACACACACACACACACACGCGCGCGCAACCTAAGTAAGGAGGCTTTTAAGGCACTTTACTCTGCCTACGTGAGGCCAGTTTTAGCATGCCGCCCCATCATGGAGTCCCCATCTGAAGAAACACATAAGGAAACTGGAAAAGGTTCAGAAGTTTGCAACGAGACTCGTCCGAGCGTTACGAGGGATGGGGTATGAATAGCGCCTGAAGGAACTGAGCCTTACGACACTAGAAAAAAAGAAGGGATAGGGGGGGATATAATAGAAACGTATAAGATCCTCACAGGGATTGACAGAGTGGAAATAGACGAAATGTTCACACGGAATAGTAACAGAACGAGGGGACATGGGTGGAAGCTGGAAACTCAGATGAGTCACAGAGATGTTAGGAAGTTTTCTTTTAGCGTGAGAGTAGTGGAAAAATGGAATGCACTTGGGGAGCAGGTTATGGAAGCAAATTCTATTCATAGTTTTAAAACTAGATATGATAGAGAAATAGGACCGGAGTCATTGCTGTAAACAACCAATGGCTCGAAAGGCGGAATCCAAGAGTCAATGCTCGATCCTGCAGACACAAATATGTGAGTACACAACACACACACACACACACACACACACACACACACACACACACAACACACACACACACAACACACACACACACACACACACACACACACACACACACACACACACACACACACACACACACACACACACACACACACACACACACGCACACACGTCTCTAAACAGACCCGGTTAAAACACCACAACATTCTGCCTTCACACGACGGAGTTTAGGACTCATTAATGTTGGTGTTTGTGTGGGATCCTCCCCCCCCCCCTCCCCCTGCTCTGTTTTACGTGACCATCTTTACCACTCATCTTTGGTCTCTTAAGAGTTTTGCCGGTTTCCCTTTCATCTCTCTCTCTCTCTCTCTCTCTCTCTCTCTCTCTCTCTCTCTCTCTCTCTCTCTCTCTCTCTCTCTCTCTCTCTCTCTCTCTCTCTCTCTCGCGTGCGTGCGTGTGTGTGTGTGTGTATTTTTCTCTGCTCTCTTTCTGCCCTGCCTTTTTCCTTGATCAAATTCGTTTGTTCTCCACTTTCTCTGTGCATGTTGTATCTCCCTCCCTCGCTATATATTTTTCCTTCCCCCCCCCTCTCTCTTCCTTTGTCTCTCTCTCTCTCTCTTTCTCACTCCCTATCGCCTTTTCTCTCCTCTCCCTCCCTAACTCCCTCTCTCCCAAACCTTTTGTCATTCCCTCCCTCCGGCCCCACCCGCACGGGGGCGGAGGCCCCACCCGCACGGGGGCGGAGGTCCCACCCGCACGGGGGCGGAGGCCCCACCCGCACGGGGGCGGAGGTCCCACCCGCACGGGGGCGGAGGCCCCACCCGCACGGGGGCGGAGGTCCCACCCGCACGGGGGCGGAGGCCCCACCCGCACGGGGGCGGAGGCCCCACCCGCACGGGGGCGGAGGCCCCACCCGCACGGGGGCGGAGGCCCCACCCGCACGGGGGCGGAGGTCCCTCAGGTTTAACCATAGCACAATGTAATCTACCGTTATCTTCGGCGTCTACCACGTCTACTTCCATGCCCTCCCCCCCCCCTCCCCCAAGTCTTGAGGACCCCTCTATTCATCTTACTGCCTCTTCTACCCATTCTACCTCCTTTCTCCGCTGCCACTTGCGACTCTTCTACCTCTTCAGATAATCTACGCTCTATCCTGACCACCACTTTCTCCAGTATACCTGTATTTCTTCAGCCTTTACCAAAAATTTACTTCGTCTCGTCTATCACAAAACACTTTAATTTCTCTGTTCCTTAGGTCCAAATCTTCCTTTGTTTCTCATCATTTTGCAAATATTCCTCAGTCTCTCTTTGCCTCTTCCAAACTCACCCAAATTTCTTCCAACTCCTTTCTAAATCTACGTCATGACATTTCTGCGCTCCTTAAAAAAAACGAGACTCTTTCTCATACCTCTTATTAGTCCAAATTTACCTCAAGGTAATACTTTACCTCTACTTCCTCAAAAGTCCATCTCAGTTGCTTACCTGTGTGCGGCAACTTTACCTACCTCAAGATAACCTTGCAGCGCTTCTCTCTTTCCTAAGACTACTTCGATAAGCCAAGGAAGTAGTCGAAGTAGCTCTTATTCTCATCACGACTTCGACATTTCCAAGTCTAACTCAAGTAAAAATCAAATATAACTGTACTTATTTATGCATCTAAGCCCTCCAGCATCCTCCACACCTGCCCTCCAGTATCCTCCACACCTGTTCTCACTCATCCTCCACACCAGCCCTCGCTCATCCTCCACACCTGTTCTCACTCATCCTCCACACCTGCCCTCGATCATCCTCCATACCTGCCCTCCCTCATCCTCCACACCTGCCCCTCCTCCCTAAGTCTTCCTCAGCTCCCTCGTCTTATTACTAGTGAAACTAGTCACTGGTGCCTCTGGTATTTTCACTCTCTTACGTATTTTCTTTCATGTTTCACTTATTTTTACATAGTTTCGTCCCTCAACTCTGTGTGATAAGTATCGTCCTCTCTCTCTCTCTCTCTCTCTCTCTCTCTCTCTCTCTCTCTCTCTCTCTCTCTCTCTCTCTCTCTCTCTCTCTCTCTCTCTCTCTCTCTCCTCCTCCCTCCTACCCTCTCCACGAGGGTATCATATGTAAGAATATTCTAAGCACAAAAGAATCGCAAGAACGTGATGATGATGTTCCCGAGAAGTCCACGGACACGAGTTCGATCCCCAATGTTCTGGCCTCAATACTTTGTGTTATTCTGCAACCAGTTAATCATATTGACCAATCGCAGCTTCGCCATTCCGTCGATAAGGATAACAGAGATGCACCTGTCTCGCAGTAGTCGGTATAACTCGAGTATTTCCATTCCAGGACGTGAGACGGGAAGAGGGGAAGAGAAAGAAAACGGGGCTTGGGTTTCCAGACACCAACAGGAAGCTCCAGGAAAGCTAGAGGCAGAGAGAGAGAGAGAGAGAGGCTGACTCACTCCGGTTCCTGACCTGGAAAAAAATCTTTTGGTATGAATCTTTTTGTGATTTTTCAGTCCTTTCAATTTTAATTTAATATGTAGTTAATTAGCAAATATGAGAGGAGGGGAGAGAGAGAGGGAGAGGGAGATGGAGAGAGAGAGGGAGAGGGAGATGGAGAGAGAGAGAGAGAGAGAGAGAGAGAGAAAGAGAGAGAGAGAGAGAGAGAGAGAGAGAGAGAGAGAGAGAGAGAGAGAGAGAGAGAGAGAGAGAGAGAGAGCGGTAAAAAAAAAAAAGCGTGTTGGCCCATTCCAGAGTAACTCAGAAGTTTCTCCGCTGAGATAATTTCGAGTCACGCTTAAAGAGTGAGAACACAAGTTACAATTAAGTCGCTGTGAGCAGGAGCCGTGTAAATACAAGAGTGGAAGAGAGAGAGAGAGAGAGAGAGAGAGAGAGAGAGAGAGAGAGAGAGAGAGAGAGAGAGAGAGAGAGAGAGAGAGAGAGAGAGAGAGAGAGAGAGAAGCAATTTGACGCTAGGCGACTATAATGACTCAAGCTTTGAGGATAGATCAGGCTAACTCATCATACAATCAGCATTACAATGAATTAAACCAAGGACCTGGAGAAGGCCTGGTCGAGGACCGGGCCGCGGCGGACGTTGAGCCCCGAAATCATCGCAAAGTAACCAGGCGGTTAAGTGTCATTAAGAGACAAGAACAGCATTTTAGATATGGACGAAGAAGGCGGAAACAAATTATGTAGATAACTTTAAGAAATTACGAATACTGAAAAATATCTTAACACCAGTACAACCAGTACCACCACTACCACCACTCATTACAACTACAACAACAACCACAACTACCACTACCCCCTCATCACCATTCCCGCTGTAATCACCACCATCGCTACAAGTTACAGCCGTTGCCTTCAGCTTAGGATAATGTTGGATACAGTTAACTCAAGAACAATATAATAACACAGAGAACAACAGAACACACAGACAAGGAGAACACATCACAAACAAACAAACACACACACACACTACCAATTTCCTCCTGACAGGTAAACCCATCAATTTGCTCTGTATGCAAATCTCTGTTAAGAAGATAAACTAGTTTGGCTTTCATATGCACATTGACACAACACCTCACAATACTATAATGGAAAATTGCAAATTCACTAGACCTATGCAAAAACAAATACAATTATTTGATGTTCATGAAAGGCAATATGACGCTGAAAAGCCAAACCGGTTCCAATTCCTAGCTCAAGGCTTTATTGAATATATTAATAATAATAATAATAATAATAATAATAAGAAGAAGAAGAAGAAGAAGAAGAAGAAGAAAAATTATAATCCTATTTATTTGTTAAATCATGTAAATTAGTGTGTTACAAGTGCTACTGTTACACCAATAATTATTCTAAAAATAAAAATAATCATTCTAATTAAGGTTCAAAATTCTCACCCACACACATTCTCGCTCCTGTTGAACATGTATATAACATGAGTGAACATGTGTATGAAATATTCCTGAGCGAACATTTCACCCGTTGAAAAGCAGAGGTGCAACAGGTACTCTGAGAGAGAACTCTATCAACATCAGAGGCCCGAGACTGTTCAACACGCTTCCGCTACACATAAGGGGAATAACTACCCGACCTAACACTGTTCAAAAGAGAACTTGATAAACTCCTCCAAAAGATTCCTGATCAACCAGACTGTTATTCATACGTCAGGCAGGCAGCCACGTCTAACTGTCTGGTTGACCAGCTCAACAATCAGGCGGCCTGGTCAGAGATCGGGCCGTTGGAACGGTGAACCCCGGAACCAACTCAAAGCAACCGTAAAGTACAGAATAACCGGAATGTTATCGTAGAGTAGCCGCTGTTCACATGAACACACCAGTGTGAACATTATGATAATATCCACATACTCCGAAGATACTCAAATATATTAGGAATTTATTTGTTATATTTACTCTTTGCATGTACTCACCTAGTTATGCTTGCGAAGGTTGAGCTGCGGCTCTTTGGTCCCACCTTTCAACTGTCAATCAACTGGTGTACAGGTTGCTGAGCCTATTGGGGGTCTATCATATCTACATTTGAATGAATGATTGGTCTGACGTATGTGGTATACAAGATTCTGAATAATTTCTCACACAACTTTCTAAAGGCAGTTCTCACGTTGACCAACCTAGTATACACCGCTGATGATATTCTTTTGATGTGGAATTGCGGAAACAGGTTTGGTGTGATATTAACCCCTAGATATCTCTCTCTCTATTTGACTCTTGCAGGATTTCACCTCCCAGGTGGTACCTTGTGTTCAGCCTCCTGCTCCCTTCACCTAATGTCATTACTTTACACTTTAGTTAAACTTTAGTAGCCAATTTCTTGACCATTCCTCCAGGTCGTCTTGTAGTATCTATCTTCATCTATCCTTCTGATAATTTTAACATCAGCATACATTAAGAAAAATGAATCTATACCCTCTGGAAGATCGTTCACATATATCAGAAACAGATAGGTCCAAGTACAGAGCCCTGTGGGACTCCACTGGTCCAGGTCTCCTCCACAGAGTAACTTGCTGTTTTCTGTTACTTAGATACTCCCTTATCCACTGGAGCACCTTACCTGTTACTCCTGCCTGTTTCTCCAACTTGTGTACCAGCCTCTTATGAAGTGCTATATCAAAGGCTTTCTGAAAGTCTAAGAAAATGCAGTCTGCACACCCTTAGGTTTCTTGCCTAATTTTTATCGTTTGGTCACAGAATACGAATATACCTGTAAGACACGATTTACCATTCCTGAACCAATGCTGGTGATGATACAATGCTAATTCTCTCCAGATGTTAAACCAGCTTTTTCTTCACGGTCTTCTCCATAACCTTGCATGGTAAACAAGTTAGGGAACCGGCCTGTAGCTCAGTGCCTCTTGCCTGTCACCCTTCATGCAGGTCGGCGTTCAATCCCCGACCGTCCAAGTGGTTGGGCACCATTCCTCCCCCCCCCCGCGTCCTATCCCAAATCCTTATCCTGACCCCTTCCAAGTGGTATATAGTCGTAATGGTTTGGTGCTTTATCTTGATAGTTCCCTTCCGTTCCCTTGCCCGTCACCCTTTCAGTATAATGTGACTACAATAGCTGTCTTCAAACTTTCCGGCAGGTTTCCTGTCTCTAGTGACCTGTTATACACCACAGGAGGGTCCCGGTAGTACAGTCGGATTCGTTCTCGACGCACAATCGAGAATCCCGGGCGAAACGGAAATGGTTGTGCACAATTTCCTTTCACCTAATGCACCAGTTCGCGTAACAGTAAGTAGTTACTCAGGCGTTAGTCAGCTTGTTATGGGGTTGTATGCTGGGCGGGGGTCAGTAATTTGACCTTGGGGGGGGGAGGGAAGGAAGGAAGGAAGGAAGGAAGGAAGGAAGGAAGGAAGGAAGGAATTATCAAGGGAAAGCGCCAAGCCATTACGACTATATAGCACTGGGAAGGGGTCAGGATAAGGATTTGGGATGGGACGGGGGAAGGAATGGTGCCCCAACCACTGGGGGGGGGGGGGAGACCTCGATATAAATTTATATGTGTATGAATACACTCTGGCTTCCTGTCCCCCGACACAAATACAATTATAGAGAACAGTACACTAAGTGCGTCTGCACCGTCTTTTAGTATCCATAGTATCCTCTTTTAGTATCTATAGTATCCATCTATCCTTTAGTATCGAGGTTGTGTCAGGGCCCAACAGCCTTCGTCACATCCAGCTCCAACAAATGCGTTTGGATCTCATATCTGATAAATACAAATTTGTTTTTGGTTGCTTGGTTTACCGTCTCCTCTCTCAGTACAGGGACGTCTCCTTGCATGTATATGTATTGTGTTGCAACATATACACAGGTATATGTATTGTGTTGCAACATATACAGATGTATATGTATTGTGTTGCAACATATATAGAGGTATATGTATTGTGTTGCAACATATACAGATGTATATGTATTGTGTTGCAACATATACAGATGTATATGTATTGTGTTGCAACATATATAGAGGTATATGTATTGTGTTGCAACATATACACAGGTATATGTATTGTGTTGCAACATATACAGATGTATATGTATTGTGTTGCAACATATACAGAGGTATATGTATTGTGTTGCAACATATACAGATGTATATGTATTGTGTTGCAACATATATAGAGGTATATGTATTGTGTTGCAACATATACAGATGTATATGTATTGTGTTGCAACATATATAGAGGTATATGTATTGTGTTGCAACATATACACAGGTATATATATTGTGTTGCAACATATACACAGGTATATGTATTGTGTTGCAACATATACAGATGTATATGTATTGTGTTGCAACATATATAGAGGTATATGTATTGTGTTGCAATATGTGCAGAGGTATATGTATTGTGTTGCAAATACGTGGACGGTATACACACGCTGCCTTCTCTTATTCTCTTACGCCCTGTCACTCCCTCGCTGTCGGTCTCTCCTGTTTTTATTATCAGGCATTATTATTATTCACTGTAATCACACGAGTCTACGATCTGTGATCATTCTCTCTCTCTCTCTCTCTCTCTCTCTCTCTCTCTCTCTCTCTCTCTCTCTCTCTCTCTCTCTCTCTCTCTCTCTCTCTCTCTCTCTCTCTTCTCTTCTTTCATACTCTCAAACCCTCTCTCATGCTCTTTTTTTTAACAAGGAACAGGGTTCAGTAGAAATGTAAAGATATTCGTCAATTAAATACAAGCAGAGAGGTGGTGTCTGTGTTAATTAGAGGCGCCATATTGAATTCAAGTGTACATTTGATCTAAAATCGATGGCCACACATTCCACGAGTCCGTCACGGGCAAGGAAAACATTCCAGCAGATGTATATCTGAGCCAGCAGGTGCCGATAACGCTGTAGGTCAGGAGCAGAGTGCCTCGCTGGTTGTGGCCGGCATCGTTACACGTCCAAAGGGACGCAAGTCGTCCGCAGGGGGGGCCCAGAGACGTCCACAGGGTCGCCCCATACGTCAATAAGCACCCCTCCACCCCAGACGTCGACAAGAATGTACACCTCCACAAAACGACGTCGACAAGAATGTACACCTCCACAAAACGACGTCGACAAGAATGTACACCTCCACAAAACGACGTCGACAAGAATGTACACCTCCACAAAACGACGTCGACAAGAATGTACACCTCCACCCCAGACGTCGACAAGAATGTACACCTCCACAAAACGACGTCGACAAGAATGTACACCTCCACAAAACGACGTCGACAAGAATGTACACCTCCACAAAACGACGTCGACAAGAATGTACACCTCCACAAAGCGACGTCGACAAGAATGTACACCTCCACAAAACGACGTCGACAAGAATGTACACCTCCACAAAACGACGTCGACAAGAATGTACACCTCCACAAAACGACGTCGACAAGAATGTACACCTCCACAAAACGACGTCGACAAGAATGTACACCTCCACAAAACGACGTCGACAAGAATGTACACCTCCACAAAACGACGTCGACAAGAATGTACACCTCCACAAAACGACGTCGACAAGAATGTACACCTCCACAAAATGACGTCGATTCACTGACGACCTGAAGGAGGAGAGGAAGTGTCTTCTGACGAGTCTCCTGGGCCTTTTATCCCCGTCGTAAGAAGGCGGGAAGAGGTTCCTATTGGACATTGTCGAGGTCCTTTTATACGTTTTCCTCGCTTGAGCGGTGGGCGCCCAGAGCCTTCGAAATAATCTCTGCCCCGTCCCCTTCGTCTGAAGTATCAGGGAGGGATCTTAAGGCACCTTCTACGCTTCACCACCTTGGAAGACCTGATCCGACATCCCTCACAGTTTGAGCGATGATGAGAGATCCTTAAGGGACGTCCGAATACCGTCTTCCTTTCCTAAAAGTGAAGGATGGAAGGTCTTTTACACAGGTTTACAGGAGATCAAGTCAATTCATTTCTGATTACCTTTTATTGTGATTGGTGAGGAAAATTCCTTGAGAAACCTATCGCGTCGCTTATAACTTTCAAATTGATCGATAATTTTTAGAGAAGTTTTAATGTTCTGATGAGAGAACAGCGTGTTCTCCCGTCGTCAGTGATGAACAGGGGGGTGGGGGGTGTTAATGAACCCGTCTGAGTACTTCGTACCGACAGGAGAACAATGCAAGGGTACAATGAGTGTGAGGCAGATGAAGATGCGGAGGACAAGAGCCTCAAGGAAGAAAAATGGGGTAACGAGATGCACGTGTAGAAAGAGGAGTGGTGGAGAAGAATGGGTGTGGTGGTGGTGTTGGTGGTGTGGTAGTGGTGGTGGTGGTGGTGGTTGAGAGTGTGGTGGTGGTGGTGGTGGAGAGTGTGGTGGTGGTGGTGGAGAGTGGTGGTGGTGGTGGAGGTGGAGTGTGGTGGTGGTGGAGTGTGGTGGTGGTGGTGGAGTGTGGTGTTGGTGTTGGTGTGTGGCGCTGGTGGTGGAGAGAGGTGGTGGAGAAGGCGCCGACGCATACCAAGTCTGACAGTTGGATCCCGTCTTGTGAATTCACGCCGTCTTCACGCGGACTCGAGGCTTTAAAGGGGGACAGTCACAACATGTGAACATTTCTAGGATCAACCAGACTGCCGTCAGCTGACGCTGCTGACAAATACTTATGTCAGACCACATCTTCTCTCTTCTTACGGGGTATTCATGCCCGTGCCACCTCTTGAGTGGCTTAATCTTCATCAATCCATCAATCTCGCTCTTCCATCTCACATCCCACCTCTAATTCTCTCACTGAAGAAGTCCTTAACAAAGTATATATTATTATTCATCATATATTTCAGATGTTGCGTGATGACTTAAATAATTTACAATGTTCATTTATATATATATATATATATATATATATATATATATATATATATATATATATATATATATATATATATATATATACAAGTATTCGTCATTGAAAACAAACATCAGAATCAAAAGACATACACATTGTAAATTATTTAAGTCATCGCGCAACATCTGAAGTATATGATGAATAATAATATATACTTTGTTAAGGACTTCTTCAGTGAGAGAATTAGAGGTGGGATGTGAGATATTTAACGAATGGTTAATTTCAGACAATTAAAAAAATATACATATCTAATATTTATTCTGAAAACGTCGCACACTTACTAAATTGGTCCGTATTTTACAAAACTTCCATCAAAACCAAGAAAGGAACTTTTTTGGTTATCTTGAAATCTGCAAAGTTATATCTGCACGAATCCTTAATGGAAAAAGTTCAGGTGTAGCAACAGTCAGGAGAATCCAAGTGCTTTCAGAACTCGTAATGCTCTGGACACCTGATCAGACCAGGCGGGGAGAGGGAATTCTCAGAGACCAATTCCAATTTAGCAACGCGTCTTGTAAGAGGTTATGCGGGCACCAGTAAGCGTGTCGGGACGGCCAAACTCCTCGTGAGAGAGGGAGAGAGTTATGATTAGTTTTACGGCACGGGATCTGAAAATTTGCTTCGATCCGTTCTCTCCTCCCCCCTGATGGCCGTGATGATTAGGATTTGTTTTGTGAGCAAACTTTAGATAAGCAGCACTTAGTAAGTTGAAGATTAAATGAACAAATCCACAAGGGCCGTGACGAGGATTCGAACCTGCGTCCGGGAGCATCCCAGACACTGCCTTAATCGACTGAGCTACGACAGGGTTTTGTTCATTTGATGCATCACGTTAGTGTGATCTCTGTGTGTGTTGAACATTAATTTCTACTTGAGTTAGGAAGGCATGACCTCGGGTTAATGGGTTACTGGTGGTGTTGCCAGGTTAGGTAATTACCAGGAACAAGTGCTAAGCTACTACGACTATATAGCGCCTGGAAGGACTATGAGAATAAGGATTTAGGATAGGACGAAGGAAAGGAAGGGGGGGGGTGACTAACCACATAGACGGTCGGGGGATTGAACACAAACCTGCAAGAAGCGAGACCGTCGCTCAGAACCACTGGAAAGGCAGAGCAGTGTGACAACCTCTTCAGTCTACCTCAACAGACCAAGCCGTCCTCTCAAGTAATACATCTTATTTTGTACGTTATTGCCCCCCCCCCCCCCCAACGTACAAATTCCAGAGTACTCAGAAAAATATCGGCTCACAAATATCCACGTTTTCTACGCATGGGTAGAGTAAGGTAGGTCAGGGTAGGTTAAGTTACGGAAGGTTAGGGGGTAGGGTAGGTTAGGTTAGGTGGGTTAGGTGGGTTGTCGGGGTAGTGCGTGTCTGCTGGAGCGTCTCCCCCCCACACCCCCCTCGTCTCCTCCCACACAGGTACAGAGAAAGACAATAGGTTTATGTCTTTCATTTTCCCCTCGGCCGCAGCTAAATTTATAGACAAAGTTTCTTCCGTGGCTCGACCGACTTAAAAGAAACCCAAACCGATGCAACTCCGGGGGTTTACAGTGCCAGTTTACCGCTAACTTAATAATAACTAACCAACGTTAGTTTCGCAATAGATATTTATGTACCGTAACCGCTCTCAACACTGACGTAACACCACGAGCATATACAGACAGACAGACACTGACAGAGACACAGACAGAAAAGGTAACCCATTCAGCAAGTAGCAAGGAAATATTATCTTCAACATTTCCCTTGTTAGATACCAAAACACCTAAATTAACTTTAGTTGGAAAGTTATTGGACGTTTACCGTATGTATATATATATATATATATATATATATATATATATATATATATATATATATATATATATATATATATATATATTCATTTAGAGGAAATTGGAGCAAGCGAGGGGCTCCAATGTGACAGGTGGTGGAGGAGGAGTTTTTAGGGGGGAAGACTTTTTGTGCGTCAAAAACAGTGTAGAATTTGCAGGAATTGTGCGTGACGCGCGAATGTGGCCGAGTGCACTCTCGCTCACTCCCTCTCTTTCACTCAGGCACTATATTTATGCATACTAAATAGTCTACTATCTGCATTCACATATCCCTCCTTCAGTTCACTCAACACTCATAAATCCCTCCCAAGTCTGAACTCAGGCATGCCTCCACCCACCCACTCTTGAAATCCCACTTTCCTCCACCCACCTACTTTTGAAATCCCACTTTCCTCCACCCACCTACTCTTGAAATCCCACTTTCCTCCACCCACCTACTCTTGAAATCCCACTTTCCTCCACCCACCTACTCTTGAAACCCCACTTTCCTCCACCCACCTACCTACTACGCCCCCACACGGCCCCGCCCACTATAGTGTCCTGAAAAGGCTTAACTAAAAACTGGCCAACCATCTGTATATTTCATTTATTCAGAAGAGGCTTCTCTACGACACTCCCCTACCCCGTTTCTCTCTCTCTCGCACCCCCTTATCCCACCCTCTCTTTCCTATTTCTATCCCATCTCGCAACACCAGGAATTACACAGCATTAGTGCAAAAGGAAGCGTACTGTTCCTTACTTCTATTTCTTTATCCTTAATACTCTCTCTCTCTCTCTCTCTCTCTCTCTCTCTCTCTCTCTCTCTCTCTCTCTCTCTCTCTCTCTCTCTCTCTCTCTCTCTGTCCCAGCATCACCCCTCACTCTTGGCAATCGAGTATAGCCATAAAAAAACAATTGAAAGATCTAATCAAAGGTGCATTGGTTCTGCACTTCTTGCCTGGATCTGTGGGCGTGGTGCCTCGCCTAATGTTTACTGGACTTTCTCCTCGCATTACGCCAGAAAGAGAGAGTTTCAGCACCTTAAATAAACTTCTTCTTTATAGGTGTTTCTCGGGAGGCACTTTCAACAAGAAAGTTTAATACTAGAGTATACATTGCCAAACTGGTTAAATTCGGCGTCCTGGGTTGCGTTTTGCGTCTTGGGTGAAGTTGGTTGATTTTGGCGTTTTGTGTAGTGCTGGAGTCTGTTCTGTTGGTTCTCATTCGAATGGTCCCGAGTTTGATCCTTGTGCAGGGCGAGACGTTTGAGCACACCTGATGCTTCTGTTCACCTAATAGCAAGGTACGGTAGCTAGGCCAGTTGGGTGACCCACGACAATGGGGAACCCTCAGCCTATTTTATGTTCTTTTGTTATCTTGTTCTCTTTTTAATGCTGTTTTATACTATTTTATGGTATTGAATGATGTTTTCCTAAGACACTCACTCTTCAGTCACGTTGATCTGCGTTGAGTTGTTTATAACTTCTTGAGGTTACATTAAATTGTGATCAGGAGATTGATGTTGGTAAGGACCTTAGGGACTCATGATGGTCATCTGTAGGAAGAATAATTTTCTGTTCGCTTACCAACCTGACCTCAGCTGCCAGACCGGTCAAAAACATACTTAAATTCATCTATTGATTAGTGTATAACAAGCATTCTCCAGGATGTGACACAATGTATGGTGTATAATCCTTAATAATGTCTCTTCAACAGATGCTCTCTCTGTGTGTCTATTTCGTTATTTTGTACACCGGTGGGTACAGGAGCAGACGACTTCTGCTCCTGTTAGTGGAATGAGAATTACCCTACTAATTGTTACAGACATGCCTTTCTCTCTCTCTCTCTCTCTCTCTCTCTCTCTCTCTCTCTCTCTCTCTCTCTCTCTCTCTCTCTCTCTCTCTCTCTCTTCCTCACTCTCTCTAGCAGTCGACGTGCAGACGAGCATTTATCACGTCACAAAAGCCCGCTATGACCAGCAGTCACCAAGGGAAAGCGTCGCACCACAAACAAATGCAAAAATAATGTGTAAAGGTTGGTCCGTCCACAACACATCACGCTGGGATACCATAAAGCTCAAACTCCTGTAGTAAGGCTGGAACCTTCCGAGAGGGTCAGTGTCGGCCCACATGGCCAGGTGAGCCAAGCAAGGCTTCGAGTGCACACATTGGCTTGGCCTTTACGATGTCTTGGGCTCATCTTCGGCAACATCTCCGTTGTTTATGGTGCCCACCTGAACGATGAGGGAGAGGAGGCGAAGATGTCGTCCACAGGCAATGGTTTCCACTCGAGCGGCGGCCTCGTTACTCCACAAGGGCTTGAGGGGGGGCTCCAGATTTGATTGCCACTCTTGTCATTGCACCGTCGTCAAGTGCTCTCTTCAGGAGTTGGTCTTATGTAGGATGAGGTATATTCCTGCGTCGCCCACTCCTTCAGGCAGCGTGTAGGTGCTGGTTGGCTCAGAAGGACGAAAATGTGGGGGAAAAATCATGATACGACTCCTGGGAATCTGCTGTTAATGCCGGGCACTAGAAGTATAGTGTGTTGTTATCTTGAGGTATAGACACTCAAACGCCAGTCATGTGTGTGCCAGAGGTGGCGGCATTACGCTCTGTGTACCTCCTCCTTCACCACCACATCATTCCATAAACTTGTGAAAATAGGAAATGCAGCATGCAATCTTTTCCGGGATACTTATGTCTACATTTAAAACGTTTCCTTCGTGTTTTGGAATGTTTTAAGGAGGAAGGGCCGGAGGGGGAGACAGGTGGATTATACCCCCAATAACTCCACGTAAAAATAACGAAGCAAGTTTATCGTATGCAATCTCAATTTGAATTTATCCGCATAGTAAAATTGCAGATTCTCTCTCTTTCATTGGCACTTGTCTTCGTGAAAGTGCAGTGTTGTCGTAAGAGCCGAGGGCCGGGCTGTGAACAAGAGGGTCTCTGTATTTACAGCTACACGCTATGGACTACAAAATCTGCATGTTGAACTGTCGGCATTGTGAGGAGCAGGTCATGCCTCACCCTCCTCCACTCTCACACACTCCTCCAACTGTTGCTGTTGCCGCTGCTGTTGCTATGCCTATTGTTGCTGCTGTAGCTATACTGCTCCACCTACTACTACTACTACTGCTAATGCTACTGCTACTACTCTTACTGGCTTGAGAGCCTAGTCCTCCCTGCTTCAGCACCCACTACTGCTTACCTTGTTTCCTCTTGGCTCTTGATTATTATCCTTATTTTTCTCCCAAATTCTCGCCGTACCTGAAAAATACAAGTGGTGTATTAAGAGAATGTTATTTAACTGCGATAATGGCGGTCTCTCTCTCTCTCTCTCTCTCTCTCTCTCTCTGTCTCTCTCTCTCTCTCTCTTTCGCTCTACCCAACCACTTGGGCTGGACGGTAGAGCGACGATCTCGCTTCATTCAGGTCGGCGTTCAATTTTTATCCTGATCCCTTCCAAATGCTCTACTGTATAGACGTAATGGCTTGACACATTCTCCTGATAGTTCTTTTCCCTCTCTCCCTCTCCGTCTCTCCCCTTCTCCCCTCTCCGTCTCTCCCCTTCTCCCCTCTCCGTCTCTCCCCTTCTCCCCTCTCCGTCTCTCCCCTTCTCCCCTCTCCGTCTCTCCCCTTCTCCCCTCTCCGTCTCTCCCCTTCTCCCCTCTCCGTCTCTCCCCTTCTCCCCTCTCCGTCTCTCCCCTTCTCCCCTCTCCGTCTCTCAGAACTGGTTATGATCATTCAATTTAATATTCACTAATTATAAACGACCCCCCCCAAAAAAGTTCTATTCTGATAAGGTCACCACCGGCCATCGGACGCGTGTCGGATGCACGATATAAACGCATTAAAACGCTCTCTTAACTCCCTCAACACAAATGTAAATGACTTAGCCTAGTGAGTGTCGTGCTTCAGCTCTGGGGCCCAGTGTGGTATGACAACTGGCAATGCACACATTAAACTATGTAACTAGGTGATCGAGACTCTAACTTGCTTAGCTACACAGAATTCTGGTGTTCAGTTCCTGAGCCTATTAAGTGTTTTGTAAGCTTTCACGGTCTAATATTCACAGGATGGGTATGGGGTGCACTACCACTCATAGGATGGGTATGGGGTGCACTACCACTCACAGGATGGGTATGGGGTCCACTACCACTCACAGGATGGGTATGGGGTCCACTACCACTCACAGGATGGGTATGGGGGTGCACTACCACTCACAGGATGGGTATGGGGTGCACTACCACTCACAGGATGGGTATGGGGTCCACTACCACTCACAGGATGGGTATGGGGAGCACTACCACTCACAGGATGGGTATGGGGTCCACTACCACTCACAGGATGGGTATGGGGAGCACTACCACTCACAGGATGGGTATGGGGAGCACTACCACTCACAGGATGGGTATGGGGAGCACTACCACTCACAAGATGGGTATGGGGTGCACTACCCCTCACATCTCCCTATATGTATGTTTACCCTCATTCTTCTCCTCCTTCCCACCTCCACATACTTAAGTCATTCTCTTATTTCCACTCCCTTTCCTTAAGTTGCTCTCCTTCCTCCCTAAATTATTACAGGAATCTTACCCCTCTCTCTCTCTCTTAGTCCCTTCACTACACGGTACCGTACTCATTCTCCCTCTCCTCCTGCTGGTAAAATGTTGGCCAGGAGACCGTGATTACCATCTCCTAGATATTGCTTCCTTTGAACTCTCATTGTGTCTGTAACAACGTCTTGCTTTTTGCTTCCAATAACTTCGAATGCAGAATCTGATTGTCCTTTGGAGAGAGAGAGAGAGAGAGAGAGAGACTTCTCTCACCTAGATGTGCTTGCAGAGAAGACGTCAGCTCTTAAGCCCCGCCTTTCGAGCAATAATACCTTCAACAACTTCAACCCATGTTCTAATCCCTGCTATTTATTTACAACTTCTTATGCTAGGGGGTCCCAACACCATGCTAGAGGGTCCCAACACCATGCTAGGGGGTCCCAACACCATGCTAGGGGGTCCCAACACCATGCTAGGGGGTCCCAACACCATGCTAGAGGGTCCCAACACCATGCTAGGGGGTCCCAACACCATCCTAGGGGGTCCCAACACTATGCTAGCGGTCCCAACACCATGCTAGGGGGTCCCAACACCATGCTAGGGGCTCCCAACACCATGCTGGGGGTCCCAACACCATGCTAGGGGGTCCCAACACCATGCTAGGGGGTCCCAGCACCATGCTAGGGGGGTCCCAACACCATGCTAGGGGGGTCTCAACACCATGCTACAGGGTCCCACCACCATGCTAGGGGGTCCCAACACCATCCTAGGTGTCCCAACACCATGCTAGGGGGTCCCAACACCATGCTAGGGGGTCCCAATACCATGCTAGGGGGTCCCAACACCATGCTGGGGGTCCCAACACCATGCTAGGGGTCCCACCACCATGCTAGGGGGTCCCAACACCATCCTAGGTGTCCCAACACCATGCTAGAGGGTCCCAACACTATGCTAGGGGTCCCACCACCATCCTAGGTGTCCCAAAACCATGCTAGAGGGTCCCAACACTATGCTAGGGGTCCCACCACCATCCTAGGTGTCCCAACACCTGTCTTCTTGCCCGGGAACTGAACTCATGTCCCTCGATTAAGACGCAGACCACTGTGCTACCAGACCCAAGTTGTCATCAAATCACTATAGACCCAAATGCACCCCCCCCCCCCCTTTACACTACTCATGATGAGTAATTGATGCTCTGCTCAACATTACTCATTAATAACCCACCAATATTCATCAATTTCAATTAATTCATGTCTTGAATGGCGAGCGATTTCGCCAATATTCTCCAGGAGTTCTTTGAACATTGTTATGTACGGGACATTGGCCATAAGGACGTTGTGTATAAGGGGGATTATTCGTCTTCAGTTATGGGGTTTTCGTCCCAACTTGATAAACTGTGATGAAATCTATGGAGAGGTTGCAATCTGAGTGTGTGCACGTGGTGAGTGTGCACCAGTGACCCGCATGTGGTGAGTGCACCAGTGACCCGCACGTGGTGAACGCACCAGTGACCCGCACGTGCACGTATGGGGTAGACTCGATGAGTTGTCTTGTTCTACATAGTGTACGTAACACGTGCTTCACTCAAAATATGTTCTATCGTCAATAGAAATGCGCTTCAAAGGACCCACGGGATATGAGTAACTCACACCCCTGGGGTACAATACCTACCCCCCCCCCCTCTTTTATTTTCACTCCGGGGTACAACCCCCCCCCCCTCTTTGTTCACACTCTTCACCACTGTCTGTACAAAAGAGAGTACAAGAACAGACGACTTCCGACTCCTGTTAGCAGGTTGAGAACTATCTCTTTCCATAGCCTTACCTTTCGGTTACCTGGCGGTGATTCCGGGGGGTCAAGGACCTCGCGGCCCGGTCTCTGACCAGACCTCCTGGTTGATACTCTGGTCAAGCAGGCTGTTGATACGGCTACTCGCAGCCTGACGAATGAATCACAGCCTGGTTGATCAGGTATCGTTCAGAGCTATGATGCTGAGGGACATGAGCGTGTAACAACAGGTCGCCGTATATGAGGAGTCAATACATAAGATTAAACAACACATTTCGAATCTAAAAAAGGCAAAACTCGCAGAGGAAAAGATAACATAACACCACATGCCTCGTGGCGCTGATGGGAAGCTGGCACGAAGGGAACAGGGCCTCCCGACAATGGGGTGATTGAAGCCCCTTGTGTCTAGGCGAGACAGTCTCCTCGTCTGAGAAGTGTATGGAGAGTGGCAGTGTGAGATAAGCACGTCTCCTGCCGTCGTTGTGAGGTCCCGTCTTGTCCCTGTTTGTGTTGATGTGTTGCGACGGTGGCAGGAAGCATGTTGAGTGTGTTGCATGCTGAGATACCCTGGTGATTGTCACAGGGATGCTGGGTGTGTGTTGCCTGTGGTCAGACACTTAAAATAGCCTTAAGATCACTACTTAATTATAATTATTAATATGACTTATAAAGCAAGCAAAAGGAGCAACACAAAGAACACAAAGGAGCAAGCTGCGACGGGAACACAGTTTTCCCAAGTCATTCTAGAATCTAGCAAATATGTCTAAATGTAAGACTGATAGGTAGTTGGTAGGTAGACTGATAACTGAGACTGACGCAGGTAGACTGATAACGTTCACGAAAGTGGTCGGAACCACTTAGTAAATAACCAACTACACACACATACATCGTACTATGTATTGCATTTACCAGTGGACTTACAGAGGACTTAGAACCACAACAAGATATGAAAATCCAATAACCCAATCAATGATATGTAACTACGATAACAAAATTACCAAAAAACCTAAATATAATTGATAAACTGTGACTTCTTCAAATCACCGCCAGGAGACCGATTAAAAAAAAAGCAGCCATCATAGTTAGAAAGTCAATCAGCCACACGCCCCTCAGCCGGCAACCCACCCCCTCCAAGCCATAGCCATAACAACACAGGATAGCTCGGATATGCTCCATATACCTCCAACCCTCTCTAGCCTCAATGACTCCAAAACTCCAGCCTTTTATGTGTCGGTTCCCGCACCCCCTTCCTCATACTCTGCCACTTCACCCATCAGAACCGTCTCTGGGGGAACCATCATTCAATTCAACGGTCTCTGGGGAACCATCAATCAATTCAACGGTTTCTGGGGAACCATCAATCAACACACTCATCTCTGAGGAACCATCAACCAACACACTCATCTCTGGGGAACCATCAATCAACACACTCATCTCTGAGGAACCATCAACCAACACACTCATCTCTGGGGAACCATCAACCAATACAATCATCTCTGGGGAACCATCAACCAATACAATCATCTCTGGGGAACCATCAACCAATACAATCATCTCTGGGGAACCATCAACCAACACAACCATCTTTGGGGAACCATCAACCAATACAATCATCTCTGGGGAACCATCAACCAATACAATCATCTCTGGGGAACCATCAACCAACACCAAGCCCTGTCTGGGTAGCCATCAACACGACACCAGAGGCAATATCAACAAAAATGTATTCAACAACAATGCCATTCTCAGAGATTCTCCAACAACGTGTTTTAACAATACAGTAATTCAACAGTAGACCGAAGTTGCTGTACCAGTTGAAATTGACGATTTAGGAAGGGGGAAAGGAAGGGAGGGGGTTGAAAGGGTCTTGAAAGATGGTGGTGACCTACGTATTAGAATTCTCCTGTAGATGGTACGTAAATTACCGAACTACATCTCTTGCGACGATCCACCGCCCCGGCGCCGATTGAGGAGGGTACCAGGTACGCCAAGCAGCTTCCCGTGCGCACGTGAAGAAGGTTCAATAAGCAATACCTCCAGCGAGAGAGTTGGTAGCCATTAAAAGGTTGATTTGTTTCTTGAAGAACAGAACCCCGGGTTGTTTGTCGACATTCTTCCCGAGCGGGCAAATACCCGTGACCCAGTTTTTCTCCTCTTCCATCTCTTCTTTCTTATTTATTTTATTTCTCCTATTTCCACTTATTATTCTCCTCTCGATTGATGGCTGGCTTCGTGAAGGCTAAAGTTGCCTGAAGTATTATTGCGGCGTGAACTTAGGCGCTGTAGTTCTCGCTTTTGATGACTTTCAATTTTGATAAGTGTGGAACGGTAACGGATGAGAGAGACAGAGAGGGATGAGAGAGAGAGAGAGAGAGAGAGAGAGAGAGAGAGAGAGAGAGAGAGAGAGAGAGAGAGAGAGAGAGAGAGAGAGAGAGAGAGAGAGAGAGAGAGAGAGAGGAAGAGGAGAGAGAGAGGAAGAGGAGAGAGAGAGAGAGAGAGAGAGAGAGAGAGAGAGAGAGAGAGAGAGAGAGAGAGAGAGAGAGAGAGAGAGAGAGAGAGAGAGAGAGAGAGAGAGAGAGGAAGAGAGAGAGAGAGAGAGAGAGAGAGAGAGAGAGAGAGAGAGAGAGAGAGAGAGAGAGAGAGAGAGAGAGAGAGAGAGAGAGAGAGAGAGAGAGAGAGAGAGAGAGAGAGAGAGAGAGAGAGAGAGAGAGAGAGAGAGAGAGAGAGAGAGAGAGAGAGAGAGAGAGAGAGAGAGAGAGAGAGAGGAGAGAGAGAGAGAGAGAGAGAGAGAGAGAGAGAGAGAGAGAGAGAGAGGAAGAGGAGAGAGAGAGAGAGAGAGAGAGAGAAAGAGAGAGAGAGAGAAGGCAGGAAGACGATAGAAAAGAACGAGGAGAAAATTAACCAATTTCACTGCACCTTGAGCTTGTGTTTTTAGCAACAATTTAACAAAACAAAAGCAATTACAGTTGATCTTTCCGCTGTGCAGACCATTCTTCTTGTGTGTTTTTGTTTTTAAAGTGTGATTACAGAACAAGAATAACAAATGAAGGCTATTACCATCTGCGATACAACATAGATTTGTTGCAAATGTTGACTTTGCTTGTGACCTCAACGTCTGCAGAGTAAGTTCAAATAAGTCTTCGTTACAAAAATTAATCTTATAGGCGCTCATCAAGACATTAAGTCCCGGATCTTTGTTCTTGATTTATAAAGTTGGTCAAAACTCCTTTGCTCTCTGAGATCTACATAATTCTCACAGGATGTTGAATGCACTTTTTATATACGTTATATATTGTTGAGGAATGTGGTTTCAACTTATATGCTTATAGGTCAAGGGTCTCGCCCTCTCCCCTCTCCCCTCTCGCCCTCTCCCCTCCTCTCAGATTCCAAACTAGGGATAAGCTTTTGTTACGCAATTCCCCTGTATAACAGTGTACAGCTGGCTCGTCCTATCATATTCAACACCACCATGCTACGAACACCTCTACTGAGTGATTGATAAAGATTGAGCCATCCAGGAGGGGGCACGGGCATGAATACCCCGTTATCCTCCTAGACAACAGCAAAACCAGACAGCCACCTCCAGCCAGGTGTTTGTAGCTCCCCCCCACACCTCTCTACCATGTCCCGAGAGCCCCACACGCCAGGTGTGTGCCGGGGACCTGTCCAACACGCTAACTACCCATTACGTCGCCGGCTCATAGTTACACCTCACCTTGCCGGCAGCGTGACGTCACCCGCAGGTGTATATAAGCTCCTGTCAGCGACCGGCTCACAAAAAACAGACTGAACAGCACTCCTGTGGCAGGTAAGTCCATTACGGGCTCACCATAGCCCGTGCTACTTGGAACTTTTTATTCCAAGTAGCTGAATCTTAAACCACAACCACCACCCATCAGGTAGATTACTCTCGGGTTCTACACGTCTCCTTCACTTAATGTGGTCTTGCTGAGACGTGGTGACGATGGACGTGCAGCCTATTGGTACATAGTGTACAGTCACCCTTCATGTCTTGTCTAAAGTAACGTATATATTAATTTTGTGTATAGGCCAAGTTGTCAGGAATTATTATTTTGTTATTATGAGTATTTATGATTATTATTTACTCCTACAATCTATCACACCGCAAAGATTTTTAGCAGTTTTATTTGCTTTGTTTTAGTTTTTATTTATTTAATGTGAGTAAACTACAGCTGCCAGGTAGTTGCTGCCTACCTACAACACGTCACACTTTCCTTCCGGACCCCAAACTTGGGATACGCTCTCCTTCCGGACCCCAAACTTGGGATACGCTCTCCTTCCGGACCCCAAAAATGGGATACGCTCTCCTTCCGGACCCCAAAAATGGGATACGCTTTCCTTCCGGACCCCAAACTTGGGATACGCTTCCCTTCCGGACCCCAAACTTGGGATACGCTTCCCTTCCGGACCCCAAACTTGGGATACGCTCTCCTTCCGGACCCCAAACTTGGGATACGCTTCCCTTCCGGACCCCAAACTTGGGATACGCTCTCCTTCCGGACCCCAAACTTGGGATACGCTTCCCTTCCGGACCCCAAACTTGGGATACGCTTCCCTTCCGGACCCCAAACTTCGTATACGCTTTCCTTCCGGACCCCAAACTTCGTATACGCTTTCCTTCCGGGCCCCAAACTTGGGATACGCTTTCCTTCCGGACCCCAAACTTGGGATACACTTTCCTTCCGGACCCCAAACTTCGTATACGCTTTCCTTCCGGACCCCAAACTTCGTATACGCTTTCCTTCCGGACCCCAAACTTCGTATACGCTTTCCTTCCGGACCCCAAACTTCGTATACGCTTTCCTTCCGGACCCCAAACTTGGGATACACTTTCCTTCCGGACCCCAAACTTCGTATACGCTTTCCTTCCGGACCCCAAACTTCGTATACGCTTTCCTCCCGGACCCCAAACTTGGGATACACTTTCCTTCCAGAGCTGAACCTTAAGTGTCAGTTGGCAGCATTTGGCGTATAATGCGTCCAGGTACATTTGGTGCGTGTTCCGGTGTTGGCTACACTCTGCAAGATTACTGGAGCGCCCAGGCCCGACGCTGGATTTACTTACTGGAAGCAAGACCCCAGAGTACATTGCAGAGCGTAGTCCTGGAAGGTGTGGGGGAGGGGGCAGGTGTGTAGGTGTGTGAAGGGGGTTGTGGGGGTGTTGTGGTGGGGAAAGGGGTATGAGGGGGGGGGGGGGGTATGTGAATGTATGTGGAATATTGGTTTTTATGAGTGTTCGTTGTTATATTAATTTGTGACTGTTTAAGCGTGTGATGCCAATGACACACATGTTTAATACACGTTATTTGTGTGTAATATATTTATATATATAGAAAGAGAGAGAGGGGGGGGGGAATGCCTACTGCGTCCTCGGTTCCTGTCTGAAAGTAGAGGAACTCCAAGAGATCTATAACCTTTAAACCCATTGTATTAACTAATGTATATATATATATATTGGTGTATACTGGCAGCAGGTTTTCTTTCAAACATGTTTCATTGAATATGACCGCATATTCTGTATTTATTATTTTCTGGTTTAGGGCTTCTATCCCTCTAACTATTTTCTTAGCATCAGGGCTTAATTGGAATAGGAGTTCTCCAAAACTCATTTTCGTACTTTTAAGGTGAAGAAAAGAAGTGATTTACTATAGAGTGTATTATACTTATTTGTATAATTTGCACGACGTTTCGAACCTCCATGGTTCATTCTCAAGTGAACAGATCTTACAATACTAGTTGATTTTATACCCGCATTAGGTCAGGTGATAATACAATGAAGGTGAAAACATGGGGGGATACATAAGGGATAAACATAGCGGCTGCAGAAGGTTTATTGGCCCATACGAGGCATCTCCTATCCAAACACAAAGATTAATCCAGTGTAATTGGCCTGTTATGTTGGACATTGTCTTCTGTGTAACTACTACTGTGTTACTACTACAATACCTTACTGACTACCCACCAAGTATACTTTAGTCCTGTACATTGTCCAGGACCAACGTAAACTCTCAAGTATACATACACCTTACATCAGAATACACCTTTCAGTGTATTCTGATGTAATATATATATATATATATATATATATATATATATATATATATATATATATATATATATATATATATATATATATATCTCCCCTCGTTGACCTCCCTTTGTGGAAACGATTGGCAATTGAATCCTCTAGTGATTTGCGGAGATTACTTCCCACACAAGCTGCCGGAGGCGGAATATCAAGGATTGTTACTGGTGGAGCACCAGGGGTAATGGCGTCGTTAACTGTGCAGGGTTAGCACAGTGCTCAGGACCGCCCCGCCTCACAACATTAACACTCAACGTTTTAGCAAGCGCCTGAGAACAGCGCATGAGCACAGCACCTGAGAACAGCACGTGTGAACAGCACGTGTGAACAGCACCTGGGAACATTTAATGAGAACACTGCCAAGAATTTCCGTAAGTTTTACACTCCATCAATTATATAGGTAACCATCAGTCCTGTTGAATATCCATTAATCAGCCTAAACATATATTCACCGAGGGGAAGAGCAAAAAAAGACCTTTTAACGAAGTGCAACATTGCAAAAGCTGGCGGTGAAGAATTACCAAAGCTAAGCTGGATTTTATTGTTAATATTAAACACATAGCTGCTTAGAATACAGCTGCAGGAGATATTGAAAAGCCTCGCTAATGCTTTATAGATAATGTGAGGTGGTATTAATTAAGATTTTTTTAATATCTTTTAATATCTTTTTATAACGAAGGTTTCTAATTCAAGGCTTATTATTGAGGCCTTATTCACCTTGAGTCTTAAGAGGTAATTATTATTGTAATATATAAGCCTCTGGAAGGCTATTTCTATTCAGGATTTGTTTTTATCTAGATGCCTTAATTTCTAATTGACGTTTAGTAGCCTCTTGTTGGAGGGTAACAGCTAGGCTTATCAGTACTTGTTCTGTATAACATTACACGTTGATTAACAGTCTGGTTGACCAGTCCAGCAACCAGGAGGCCTGGTCCAGGACCGGGCCGCGGGGACGCTAGGCCTCCGAAACCACCTCAAGGTAACCTCAAGGTACCGTTCATCCACGTGGCCCTTGTAGACTGTTCATGGTGAACATGTCACCCAGTGATCATTATTTGCAAGAGAAAACCCCAGTGATCATGTTCAATAAAAATATATTTATACTTTTGTGGTATTATCTACTGAGGAATTATTATTATTATAGATCTTGAGGTTATCTTGAGATGATTTCGGGGCTTTTAGTGTCCCCGCGGCCCGGTCCTCGACCAGGCCTCCACCCCCAGGAAGCAGCCCGTGACAGATGACTAACACCCAGGTACCTATTTTTACTGCTAGGTAACAGGGGCATACGGTGAAAGAAACTCTGCCCATTGTTTCTCGCCGGCGCCTGGGATCGAACCCGGGACCACAGGATCACAAGTCCAGCGTGCTGTCCGCTCGGCCGACCGGTTCCCTTATACATAATTATACTTTTTAGAACGTCGACGAAATTCGTAAAAAAGTGATAGTGCATTTACTGCTCTCGTCGTTAATTTTCCTCAAGGAAAAAGGATAGTGACCATTTCCGTTGTTCGAACCACAACGCTGTAAATGCTTCACCCACGTACTACAAATACAAATAATCGCCAACAGAACATAAACACCTAACCTAACCTAACCTATGCCTAAATATTCACAGTACGCTAATATATAACAATATTAATTTAGATTTCAGAAAATTCCTAGTTTGAATGAACAGCGTGTTAAAAGTGCTGAATGCGTGTATGGGGTCGACCACTGGATGGAATGGACTTGGCCTGGGGGACGGGTTGGGTAATGTATACGGCTGTCAGTACAACCTAACCTGATATGTCCGACCCCCATCTCTACCGATCCAGACTGAATACACAATCAATTCCATTTACTTGCAGATGTTGCCAAATCTATTCCGTGTCACCTGAAGGTCTAGTCCAGACTCACGTCTGAGACGCAGAGGACGGCACCTGAACACCTCCCTCCTCCTCCTACAGCTGTCAATTAACCCATCCTTCATATTTTCATTATCTGCCTACAACATCGTTCATCATTTATGATGGGTCCAATCATTTGGGCTGGACGGTAGAGTGACGGTCTCGCCTCATGTAGGTCGGCGTTCAATCCCCGACCGTCCAAGTAGTTGGGCACCATTCCTTCCTCCCGTCCCATCCCAAAATCCTTATCCTGACCCCTTCCCAGTGCTATATAGTCGTAACGTAATTCTCCTCATAGTTCCCTTCCCTTGGGGGGGACCATTTTTAAGCACCATCCAATCATGTTTTAGTTATCAATGGTTTCCAGTGGAACATCACCAATGAACCTACAAAGGTAGGTCATTAATCACAACTCTACAACCTTCCATTTGCACCAGCAGCGGTAGTAGCTCCCTCGTATGGGGTCAATAGAAACTGATTGTTAAGGTCAATAGATCTTAAGCAATCTTATTCTTACATTCCTAAGTATTTAATGGTAATCAACACAAGGCTCTTCCAGATTTGCATCATCTAGAAATAAACTCGCAGTTATTCTCTTTAAATAATCAGGATTATAGAGACCAAAGAGCTAGAGCTCAACCCCCGCAAACACAACTAGGCGAGTACACAGTTGACAAAGTACACATAAACACTATGCCACGAGGAGCACAAGAAAGGAGAAGGATAACCCGACACAGAATAAATGAGGCACAGAGAGATGCCAGAAACAATGCCAGTCTCCAAATTGACATAAATACAATATAGTTGATGGAAGTACATGAAGCTAGTTCAATATGTCATTTTAAATGTAAATATGATTAAGAATTGACAACCACGCTACCGGGGAAATGACCAATTCATTCACCTGGGCACTAGGATACTCGAACCGCCTATAGTTCGAATCGCACAAAGCTCTATCCACCTGTATGGTGGATAGAGCTTGTTGCCCTACCCTACCATATGAGGTAAGGCTGGCTAGGGTAGGATAGGATGATTCAGAAATAGGTGAAAGCAGGTCCTGGATTACGGGGTCTTCTCCTCCTCCCTCCCACTCCATTTCCCTACATATCATGTCCCCTCCCTACGTAAATTTCCCCCCAACACCCTCCCCTTACACACACACACACACACACACATACACAGTACACATAGACTTGACAGTCTATTTAACACAAGGGGAACACGCACAAGGGGACACAGGTGGAAACTGAGTGCCCAAATGAGCCACAGAGATATTAGAAAGAAGTTTTTTAGTGTCAGAGTGGTTGACAAATGGAATGCATTAGGAAGTGATGTGGTGGAGGCTGACTACATACACAGTTTCAAGTGTAGATATGACAGAGCCCGATAGGCTCAGGAATCTGTACACCTGTTGATTGACGGTTGAGAGGCGGGACCAAAGAGCCAGAGCTCAACCCCCGCAAACACAACTAGGTGAGTACTACACACTAGGCAGCACACACACACACACACACACACACACACACACACACACACACACACACACACATAGGCTGAGAGGCGGGACCAAAGAGCCAGAGCTCAACCCCCGCAAACACAACTAGGTGAGTACACACATACATACATACACACACACACACACACACCATTAGGCTTATCTTAATCATTTGCCGTGGCAGAATCTTGCCATTCGAGCCAAAAATTTTCGTTATCCTGTCACCATCAAAGATTATAATTCGCTTCTTATCTTCCTTCCTCATTCTTCCTCCTCCTCCTCCTTCCTCTTCTCCTTCTTCCTCATCTCCTCCTTCCTCCTCCTTCTTCCTCATCTCTTAATTTCCCTGGAGGTAAATCCTCACCTCTGGTCACTACTACCTGGTGACAATCTTCACCTCTGGTCACTACTACCTGGTGACAATCCTCACCTCTGGTCACTACTACCTGGTGACAATCTTCACCTCTGGTCACTACTACCTGGTGACAATCTTCACCTCTGGTCACTACTACCTGGTGACAATCCTCACCTCTGGTCACTACTACCTGGTGACAATCTTCACCTCTGGTCACCACTACCTGGTGACAATCTTCACCTCTGGTCACTACTACCTGGTGACAATCTTCACCTCTGGTCACTACTACCTGGTGACAATCTTCACCTCTGGTCACTACTACCTGATGACAATCTTCACCTCTGGTCACTACTACCTGGTGACAATCATTCACCTCTGGTCACCTACTACCTGGTGACAATCGAGGTTCAGTCATGGTGACCTTGACGAGCTTTAATTAGGTGAGGGGGGATAGCGTAGGAGGGGGGGGAGGGTCAAGGTCGCACAGGTGGATAGGGGGGGAGAGGTCAATAACGAGGTGATTCGTTGAAATATTTGTTCCCTAAAATTGACCTTCGAGTGCTGTCGGTTGTTGGGTAAAAGTCTCGCGACTTCCAATATTTGTGTACAGTCAGTTTGGTTTAGTTGGTAGAGCACTTGACAGCTGAGGCTCATGGAGCCTTGGCTATCTGGGTTCGAATCCCTTCAGGGGTGAGGAGTTTTCAGGTTGCATATTTTCTTGGGGACCATTCAAGTTTCTTCGACAAATTCTTCTAGAGACTTGAGTTTGAAAGTGCGTGTGGCAGGTATGGAGTACGTAGAGAGGTGAGTGGCTGAGCCAGTGTAGGTGTGAGGGTACGTGGGTGTGGGTACGTGGGTGTAGGTGTGTGGGGTACGTGGGTGTACGTGTGGGGTACGTGGGTGTAGGTGTCTGGGTGATGAAAGCTCCAAGTGGGGTTTCCAGGTGTGTTCGTCTTGACAGTCCTGTATGCACGTCCAGGTTTGTTCACTTCATATTCTATTCAAGGACTTTATTCATAAATGTCTGTTTAGTATACTTATAGTTGGGTTAGTTTACACAGGTTTACAGTGACTTATTTACCTCAGAGAAAGCCATAATATCATAATAATAGATATCCCACGATGAGCATACAATTTAAGGGACTAATATAAACTAATCATTCAATGAATTTATACAAATGATTGTCACACCCTCAGCACTCTCAATCAACAGATTCCCGGATCAGAATCACTCCCAACACACAGTTCATGCAACAGGGATCTGACTTCCTCAGCACTCAGAATGGCTGTCAGTAAATCATCTCTTTGTGGCAGTAGTTCCTTCAGAATTCCAATTATCTAACTGGGGTATATCTGCTGACTAGTTCTTTTATTCCATCCTGTATACTTGCTGCACTTTATATATATATCACTCATTCTCAAGTTGTATATCCTGACTATTAAGCTAGACTGATTGGCTATTGTCTCGTAAAATTCAGGTCTTTTCGAATTAAGTTTCAACCAAAGTTTGCCTTTGTCTTTAATTCGACAGTAGTGTCCTCCCTAGTGATCCTTTGGAATTTACTTTAATCAGAAATTATACCTACACCCATGTTCAAAATGGCTACGCGACTCGGTATCTTACTAACGCTATACATGCCATTTGCTTTCAGTCTCTAGTGTGTAAAGGAAATTTGTCGACTTCCTGCGGAGGTTGCAAGACGTGAGAGCGTCTCTGGATGCTGAGTCGCCGTTCACCTCGTTGGTAAATAGCGAAATGAAGATTGGAATTGGAACAATGATGGACAGAGTTTATCGGAATACAGTTTATACTTCTCTTGACATCCTAGAAGGCGCACTCAGGCAGGTACTCGGAGCATGTACTAATGATGCACCCTTCCTGAGCCCTGATGGTCGCATGTGCAAATATGTGGATGCGTTGCTATGGGTTTCTGACTACCATAGAAAGCCTATTGTTGACACGGGCCTAAACCCGGACGCCTACTGAAGGTATGTGGACGACATATTCCTGCAGGTGCCTGATATTAAGCATTTGCTGCAGCTTAAGGATGTATTCGAGCAAAGTTCCGTGCTAAGTTTTACTTACGAGATAGAGAGTGAAGGCAAGTAGCCTTTCCTAGATGTTCTTGGAAAGGAATAATGGCTTTCACACTGCAGTCTACACTAAGGGAACCAACGTAATAATGTGCCTGAATACTAGTAGTGAATTCCCTGATAGATATAAGCGGAGTGTTGTCAATGCCCTGTATCAACCGTGATCTCTCACTCACACACACACAGCTGCAGTTGGAAGCAGTACGAAGTACTCAAGAGTAAGGCAGGTCCTTGTCAATAATGGATACTCTGACATGCATGTCGACAACATCATTAAAAAGGAAAATGAGTCGCCGTGCTGCCTCTGAGTAAACTGTCAACAATACACTATGTCCCTCCTATTAAAAATGCAGGAACTTCTTTTCCACTGCTCACAAAACTGGGGAAAGAGTCCCGAAAGATATTATTGACAGAAACGTGATTCCTGCTGACAACAACCAGAAGATCGAGTTACTAATATACTATAAGAACATAAGACCACAAACATGCTCATGAAGAACTCTCCCACCAGACAAAATCCCTTGAAAGAGACTGAATGTCGTCTATGCCTTCACATGTCCACTTGTGGACTGTCAGCCCCAACGATCTCTGAATAAAGGCAAAGGTGCCTGACAATACACAAACAGCAAGATCCCATCAAAGAACATGTAAACTCTACACACACCCAAATCATCACCAGAGATATTAGGACAAACAACACTGAACAGATACAACGACAACAGAAGATTAGGACATCGACGAAGTACTATACACATTCAAACAAACTCAGCCAACTATCAACATCCGGTATACTGCCTCAGTCATCACTAAAACACTGAAAATAGGTAAGCTACAGTGGGCCTATTGGCCCATGCGACACTTCACTCTGTTATATATTCGGCTGCATCAGCTAAATTGCATTCACTTCCACTCTGCCTCTGAAAATGTTGACCGTGTCAACGAAACGTATCTTTTAGCGTCAGGCCATAATAAAACTGTAAAATAATATTTAAACTTTCCTCTCAAGTGAAGAACATAAACAGAGAAAATATTCCTACTAGAATCAATGATCTAACCCTTTGTCATATAATATATATATATATATATATATATATATATATATATATATATATATATATATATATATATATATATATATATATATATATATTTAAAATTTATAATATAATTATAAACTATGCAATAAGGTGTGTGTTCGTAGATAAATAATGTTTAAACTGGTCACATTATCTGAGTTAGTTGTTTCTAATAACACTTACTGATTGACCAATTCATGTTTCAACATCTGCAACAAGCAGAGCTCTAATTGGATAATTACATGACGTGATTGCCTACAATGCTCCGAAGTAATTGATCCAAACAACGAGGTAACAAGGCGATTGCAGAGAATTGCATCATACACTGATTTTCATAAAAAGCAGTTGAATCACGCAATCTTCCCTCCCCCCCCCTCCTCCTTCCCCCTGTAAACTGTATTGTTCAGCAATGAACAGTTCTAACGGGAGCGACAACAGGGCGTTCTTGGATCCCTGTTTGCAAGAGTTGGATCTTTGTTTACGAGGTGCTGGGCATCCGTCTCAATCCACATCCTCCTGTCTCCTTGGTCTGGCCGTACAGCAGCTCTCCTGTCGGCGGTGATGATGTTCGAGGTCTCCTGTCTAGCCAAGGTGCTGGACGGGGTCCACTGTCGTGTTCTTCGTGTTCTTCTTGGTATTATGTTTTGGCGTTTTTGTGGCGTGGTTGTTCTTTTGTACACAACTGTCCAGCTTTCTTGGTGGATATTATCTAGCCTCTGTTGTAAACACCCTCCTTCCTCTGTTGTAAACACCCTCCTGCCTCTGTTGTAAACACCCTCCTGCCTCTGTTGTAAACACCCTCCTGCCTCTGTTGTAAACACCCTCCTGCCTCTGTTGTAAACACCCTCCTGCCTCTGTTGTAAACACCCTCCTGCCTCTGTTGTAAACACCCTCCTGCCTCTGTTGTAAACACCCTCCTTCCTCTGTTGTAAACACCCTCCTTCCTCTGTTGTAAACACCCTCCTGCCTCTGTTGTAAACACCCTCCTGCCTCTGTTGTAAACACCCTCCTGCCTCTGTTGTAAACACCCTCCTTCCTCTGTTGTAAACACCCTCCTTCCTCTGTTGTAAACACCCTCCTTCCTCTGTTGTAAACACCCTCCTGCCTCTGTTGTAAACACCCTCCTGCCTCTGTTGTAAACACCCTCCTGCCTCTGTCCTTGCCTCTCTAAGAGCAGTTACCCTTGTAACTCTCGCTTAAGCGGCAGTGAGCGACGGCACCGAGCGGTCTTTGGATACCTGTGATCCCGAGAATAATCCACTGGGAAGACCAAACAAAAAAGATCATACATGTACGACCACCCGCGCTGGTTCCAAACACAAGATTCAAATGTAAATGCAACAGGACCAGGCTGTGAGAACTTGTATACCAGTCGAACTAGAGTCGAAAGGTGGGACCCAAGAACTGAACCTCATTCTAATCATCAGGGGGGGGGGGTCTGATATCACGAACCCTGACACCAAACGTCTCATTATCACACACACACACACACACACACACACACACACACACACACACACACACACACACACACACACACACACATACACAGCGGCTCGAAGTGACATCGAACCACAGATTCCAGCATCAATTCTGAGAATTACTAGAGCGCAGAACTCTCAAATATTTTCTTGCAGACTTGAGGGTGTCCCCCCGAGCGGTGCCGCCCGCTCAAGCAGAGTGTTGGCAGAGGTTCTTAAGGCTCAATTTCAGAAATGACTAGACAAACATCGCCTGCCCGACGCCAGCCTCGAAAATTCTAAATATCTACGGAATATTGACCTGTGAAAAGCGATGTCTCCACAGACTCTATTACGGGTCTCGAGATGGAAGAAACTTTCGTGATGGATTCTCCTTCGTGATGGAAAGAAGGAGCCCGATGAAGGGGATCTTGGTGGGGCTCGGGGATGGAGGAGCTGTCGTCGTGCCGGACTGGCAATCCGGTGGCCCCGTATCTGAGTCGACCAGAGACCAAGGAGTTTATTTGTAATTCAGTCAAAGCTAGTTTCGTGAGAATTCACTTTACTATAATACCCTGACGTCTAACAAATTAAATTAAGGTGAGGAATATAGCCCAACGCCCTTACTACTTCGCATGATATAAGTTACTGACTGGTGTTCCAGCAGGTACTCCCTCCCAGGCTATCTCACATGCGTTACTGACTGGTGTTCCAGCAGGTACTCACTCCCAGGCTATCTCACATTCGTTTCCGACTTCATTCCCATCAGATACTTCGCCCCATCTCCCATGATGTGTGATTTAGTAACTTCGTACCCATGGAAGGTTCCCTCGTAAATACTTTACAAACTCTGAACGTATACCTGTCCCTCGCGGGCTGCTTCATGTGTAAAAATAATCCAGTAGCTTATAATAGAAAGGCAGGCGTGGGTCACGTGGGAAGCAGGACGTTTAAGAGATGGAAATGTGTGTGTAAATTGCTCTTGGGGGACGACTCTGCGAAATTATTCGAAACAATTTCTTCTTGAATCTGCTGAAAGAGTTAACTAGGCTGCCATGGCGGGCGGCGTGCCCCCCGAGTTAGGCTTCAAAATTACACATAAAACTTGTGAAAATAGTTTACTGAGAAGGCTGTACTGGACCTGTAACTTGTACCTCACCTGTTACCTCTCCCTGTAACTCCAGACCTTCCTCTCTTGTTCACATAATGTAAATATTGAACTAAAAAACAATTAGCCAAACCACACACTAAAATTGAAGAGGCGACGACGTTTCGGTCCATCGTGGACCATTATCAAGTCGACTGTGTGATTATGGACCATTATCAAGCCAAACCACACAATCGACTTGATAACGGTCCAGGATGGACCGAAACATCGTCGTGTCTTCAATTTCAAGTGTGTGGTTTGGTCAACATTTTTCAGTCACGTTATTGTAACTCATCATCTGCAATTAGCCTAATATTTCAGCATATATATATATATATATATATATATATATATATATATTATTCAGATAGTTGAGTAAGATACACAGCAGCCTTGATTCACCATCAGCCCAGCCACGAATATACAAACAGGTTGCTGGCGAATCATATTGTAGCAAAACACTATAAAAAAATGAGTTAACAGACGCCATAGATATTTGAACATGATTACTCGTATTATAACTCAGAGAACGAAAGTCACAGGTCCAGACGGAAGCTCATTTTCCTGTGTTAAAAGTCACCTACAGAACGAAGACCACAGCACCAGATGGACCCTGAATTAGGTCGGGTCTTGAGCCGTTGTATTACCTCATTGCTACAAACGAAGGAATTACCAGAATTATGAAAGGCAGCCAATGTAATCCCTAAATACAAGAATGATGGCTTGTAAGGAAACGACTCGTACATCTCTTGGAAAAAGATGGCTTTGTCTCACTACACAGCTGTAGTGAATGTCTAACGAACCAATTAAGAGCTTCAAGATGACACTGTACAGTCAGAAAAGAGTAAAGTTCAAAGCGCCACGTTGGGAGAAGGACGAGTGATGGGTGACACGGTCCGTACACAATATTACGGGACCTTGACACGGTGAACAAAGAGGTTATGTTCAAATGAGAAGCAGCAGGACCAGGGGACACGAGAGGAGGAGGGAGCTGGCGACGCGTGAACCAGAGACGCGGCAGGAACTACCACTTTACTACAACACTCACGAGAAAATGGGCCGGGTCCAAGGAGTCGTTAAGGCCATTTCAATAAGCAGCTTCAATAGGAAATAAGACGAAAAGTATAACTGAACAGTCCTTGCCTTAAGGGGACAGGAGATGCAACGGCAGAGCAAAGGAGCTATTGATCAACCCTGCAAACACAACTAGGTAAGCACACACACACACACACACACACACACACACACACACACACACACACACACACACACTGAGCCACAGAGATATTAGAAAGAACTTTTTTAGTGTCAGAGTGGTTGACAAATGGAATGCATTAGGAAGTGATGTGGTGGAGGCTGACTCCATACACAGTTTCAAGTGTAGATATGACAGAGCCCGATAGGCTCATGAATCTGTACACCTGTTGATTGACGGTTGAGAGGCGGGACCAAAGAGCCAGAGCTCAACCCCCGCAAACACAACTAGGTGAGTACTAGGTGAGTACACACACACACACACACACACACACACACACACACACACACACACACGCTGCTCACTCCTCTCATACTAATATCAACATGCTACAAAACACTTGCATCACATTACTTGAATAATACCTTGATGACGAAGAATGTTAAAATAACATTCTAACCAAGACGTTCAATACATGGCATTTAACCAACAATCCATAGTGTTAAACATTCTGAGTCCCGACGATACATAATGACAAAGCCAAGCCTATCCTCACCTAGGCATAAATAATCAATTACTAAAAAAATATAGTTTTCACATAGTTTCCACTATGTTCCTGATTATCTACATACGAAAACTTAACTAACTCAATAACGGAAGTATTAACTCGTTAACTAAATTACTGACGAGGTAACTCAATTGACGGGCTCGAAGCCCGGGTAGTACGCCGTGACGTCACTCGCCTTGACCCCCCGGTACAAGAACTATCCACACTCCATACTTGGCATGAGGACGCGTTCGTCAGCTCTCCGAATCTGAAGCCGGATTCCACGAATGAAATACCTCCGTCTGTGCCTTGTGGTGCTTACGGGTCTGAAGACACCTAATGCTGTGTAGTGAAGAACGTTGCTCTAAATTAGGCAGGACAACTTGTCACTGTAATGACTTATTACAGTGACTAGTAAGTCACTGTAACGGCCGAAATGACTTCAGGGGTTAGGACCACAACACCGACACAAGCTAAGTCTAACCATTCGTTACCTAAGTTGGTACCAGATAAGTTACAGGTTAAGTTTAATCAAGTAGTGATTCTTGTTAGGCTGCACTCTTAACCCCCCCTCCCTGAAGCACTCTCCACCCCCCCCCCCACCCCCGAGGCACTGCCCCCCCCCACCTCCGAGGCACTCTCCACCTCACCCCGAGGCACTCCAAGCCTTATACTATCTCAGTATTCTAACTCAAGTCTGAAGCCGTCACGAGGGTCTCCAATACTCAATAAGATCAAACAGGTTATCACATTTTACACTATTCACTTTGTATAGCTGCAGAGAAAGAAGGCAACAACCCAACATAAACATGCTTGGGTCTATAGCACACATGTATACCAATTTAGGCCTAAGATAACGTATACAAGGCCTAAGATTGTATATTCAGACCCAGGGCAGTTAGGTTTATAGTTAACAGTCTGTAACTGTTGGCATATCTGTCTGGCAGACATGCAAACGATGAGCAGAGTTTCTTTCACCCTGATGCCCCTGTTGCCTAGCAGTAAAAAGGTACCTGGGAGTTAGCCAGCTGTCACGGGCTGCTTCCTAGGGGTGGAGGCCTGTTCGAGGACCGGGCCGCGGGGACACTAAGCCCCAAAAATCATCTCAAGATAACCTCAAGATATGTCCTTTACAGTATTCTGACAGTTAAACAAACTTTAACATTGTGTGTACAACAAAGGTCATTTTGTGTAGGTTCTCCCAAGAGTAACTGGGAGTACCACGATTTCTAAAAGTTTTAAGGACCAGATATAGACTGCTGCTCTTCACAGCGAGCAGCGGTGTGGTGGCTTGTCTCCGAGCATTACTGTCTTGTACTCTATTTCTGAAAGGTTTTCTGCTGCTCAACTAGCCCTCCAGTCTGCCAGTCACTTACGCATCCAGCTAGCCAGTTATCCAACCCTCAGTCATCCAAGAATCTAGCCAACCGATAACCCAATCACCCACCAGTCCAAGCATCCAGCCAGCCACTCCAGTCCGTCAGTCAGTCAGCCAGTTCTCCAGTCAGTTAATCCTCCAGTCAGCCAGTCTGCCAGCCCTTCAGTCAGCAATCCCTCCAGTCAGCCAACCCTCCAGTCAGCCAGTCCTCCAGTCAGCCAGTCCTCCAGTCAGCCAGTCCGCCAGCCCTTCAGTCAGTCCTCCAGAAAGCCAGCCAGCCAGCCAGCCCTCCAGACAGCCAGTCCTCCAGTCCGCCAATAAGCAATTCCGCCAGCCCTCCAGTCTGAAAGCTCTCCAGCCAGCCAGCCAGCCAGCCAGCCAGCCAATCAGCCAGCCAGCCAGCCCTCCAGTCAGTCAGCCAGCCCCAGCCAGCCCTCCAGTCAGCCAGCCAGCCCATCAACCAGCCAGCCAGCCAGCCCCAGCCAGCCAGCCAGACGCAACATCAAGGCACTCTGAGCACTCGCCCCAACTCAAATGACACGTTACGCGATCCTCTGAACATTTTTTAGTTCGTTGTTTCTAAGCAATCGAAGTCGACCATTTTACAGATTTCTTAGACTCTGAAGAAGCAATACCGGCGGCGCTTCACCTCGCTTGGTAAAGATTTATCATCAAAAATCCCAAACAGCGCAGCATCTCGTATTTCATCTGAACTGATTTTTAAGAGAGATCAGATTTTAAGTTGGCGTTTCCATTAGGGTTGGGCGTGGTGGCATGCGACGCAGTGCAGGGGTGAAGAAGAGACGTCTCCCCTGAGTTCTGGGGAGCAGGGGAGGGTTTTGGGGCTCCCCCGGGTGCTGGGGGGGAGGACGCAAGAGGGGGGAAGGGTGGGAAGTACAGAGGAGAGGGGGTGGAGGTACAGACAGGGAGAGGGGGGGAAGAGTGGAGGTACAGACAGGGAGAGGGGGGAGTGGAGGTACAGACAGGGAGAGGGGGGAGTGGAGGTACAGACAGGGAGAGAGGGGAGTGGGGGTACAGACAGGGAGAGAGGGGAGTGGGGGTACAGACAGGGAGAGGGGGAGTGGGGGTACAGACAGGGAGAGTGGTTTATTTACATAAAAGTAAAAAAATTATTATTTACATAGAAGTACAAAAACAACAAACTCACGTCACTTTTCACTGGCGTCTGAAGTCGTCAATCTTGTGAACATTACGCCGTTAATGTTTAAGCAGAAAAAAAGCACTATAACCACCTCATTTGTCTAATAATTTCAAAGTACATCTAATTTTGAGTATTTTTGTGATCTTGTTTCAAAATGTCAAGAGTTTGATAAAGAAAACAATGATAACTACACTGGTCACTCCGCGCGCTAACACCCTCCCTCCACCAAGGCTCACGCCACACTAAGGAACCAGAGGATAAGGTCGACGAAATATATAGATAATATAGTTGTCAGTTGTGGCATTAAAAATGATTATTTTCTCAACAATACTATATATATTTCTCGTGGAAAAAATACTGCACTTCTATCAATTTTTTTTTTAAATTGGTATATAAATGTGTTTGCGATACTTTATAATATACACAACTAAAAAGTTTGTTAATAACGGCATGAAAAGGTATAAATTGGATGCAATCGAATATCAGCGAATAAATATATTGTCTGGCAATTATATTTTTAAAGATTTAAAACATTCCCGAAATAATACAAACTATTTTTATATTGTTTCGTCAGTATCGGCAATACTATTGGCATGAGAATACAGTATATAAACTGAACGCTAAATACGACGTCATTAAAAACAGTGGTCTGGATCTAACTGTGTTTTGTATGTCAACAAATAAATAGAATTTCCATACATCCTCAATAAAAATATACGAGTATGTGATGTATTTGAGCGTTTACGTATAAGATAGATCAACCTGATAAGCCCTGATAGATCAACCCGTTCTCGCACTTTCTTATAGTCAATATTGACTTATTAAAAGAATATGGTATATTATATGAGAGTAGGTCTGAGCTATTATATAATACGAGGCATTAGAGTTTCACAGCCTCCCAAAAAAAGGGATTTAAAAAAAAATCTCACTGAGCTTTTTATTTATTTTTG
>NC_091181.1:37354433-37399433 GCF_040958095.1 Procambarus clarkii
AATCAATCAGTGACAAAGACTATTTACACACGGGAGACATCTCCCGTCCACGAGGCTAACCATAGCCCGTGCTTCTTGCCCCACTCCTGTGCCAGGTAAGTTACGGGCTCACCATAGCCCGTGCTACTTGGAACTTGTTCCGAGTAGCTGAATCTATAACAACAACAACAGACTATTTACAATAACTGCTTCTGATGAGTAAATACAGAACGAAGGTGTGAGTGACGGAGGTGCGGGAAAGAGCTAGATAACACTCCTCCAAAAAGGAGAATGCGAGAAAATAACTGAGTTCATGTTGGGAATGCAATAGAACACAGAACACAAAGAGAACACGAGACACTACGGAACACTCGCCAGGGAGCTGATAAAACACACAGATAACACAGTACAAAAAGCGAGGAGTGAGAAATATAACGGCAGCTCATATTTAAAAAAAACAAGTATAACTTTTTACAACTAATTCTGAACTAGGAAGATGAAAGAGAATATACCATGAAGCAAGAGAGTGCGCGGCCCTCCAAACACACCGAAACTACAACGTTGCTACAACGTTCGAACAAGTTTTAACACCTAACCAGTTATAACAACCAATATAGCAAGTTGTAACAACGTTCTTATACGTCATAAACACGTTAAGCCAAGATGTAACAACTTTATTACAAGTTGTAACAAGCGGAATATAGAGACAGTTACGGTTTGTGTTTCCAGGGTGGTGAGTTTCCAGCCTGTCCTCACACTTAAGGCACTGCTCCAGTTTTTGACGCAATCGACCACAACGTCTAAATTCCAGTGTTTTAGTGATATTAAGATGCGTGACACTGACGCTTCCTCGAACCAATGAGCTGCGTCCTAGATACGTTGCGTGATCATCTAGGTTCATACGATTCTAGTTAGGTAAAACCACTTCAAATCTGACGCTTCTCACTTGATAAGAACGGGCTTTCTTGATAAGAAAGAAGTAATTTATTTGCTGAAAATCAGATCAAAATGAAAAAAAAGCTCATGGATTATTATAGGAAATTTTTGAAAAATTCAACTTAAAGCTTCAAAGAGATACTGACAAAGCTCAAAGAATGAGAGCCAAAGGTGCTTAGAACTGAGGAATTTCAATCATAACCAAACAGAATGTAAAAACAATGGAACATATGAGAGGGAGAATTACATAAGAGGCCTGGTCGACGACCGGGCCGCGGGGACGCTAAGCCCCGGAAGCACCTCAAGGTAAGGAGAAGAGAACAAAGCTCATTGAAGTGACAGACAGGAACTTCCTGATGCAAACATTTTATAGAGAAAAACAAAAGAAAAAATAGAGATTATCAGCTAGGCTACACATGTAGCCTAGCTGATAACTACACATAGGCTACACATGTAGCCTAGCTGATAACTACACATAGGCTACACATGTAGCCTAGCTGATAACTACACATAGGCTACACATGTAGCCTAGCTGATAACTACACATAGGCTACACATGTAGCCTAGCTGATAACTACACATAGGCTACACATGTAGCCTAGCTGATAACTACACATAGGCTACACATGTAGCCTAGCTGATAACTACACATAGGCTACACATGTAGCCTAGCTGATAACTACACATAGGCTACACATGTAGCCTAGTTTATTGTAAGTTTACAAGACACTGAGTACCTCGGGGCTGGCGACTCCTGTGTTTCTAAACATTAGTGACAAAGAAGACTGTAGAAAGAGAGGGAGAGAATGCAACACCAACATACCATAAAGCGGAATACCATAATAGAGAAATCCTGAAGAAATGGGAAATCAAAAACAGAGGAAAGTCAGCACAAAAGGCTTGATAAACAACATAACGACCCAATTCGAAGAATCCTCGGAGAGATAAAGGAACAAGGAAGATCATGTGAACTTGCTCTTACATACAGTGTGGGTGGGGAGGGGGCAAAGAGGATCAGCAAAATGAGCATAACAAAAGATAGAACAGGAAAGACATGTCTCACAAGGAAAATACAAGAACGAAGAGTAAATAGGTAAGAATTAAGACACCGGTGGAACAGCAGTACTTGAATCCTCTGTCATCCAAAGCCCAGGACGAGCCTAAGCCCCTAGCCTTCAAAGGACTTTTGACACTCCAGAAATGGTTTTGATTTTGAGAACTTACCCCAGGCAAATAGAAAGTTACGATGATTGCACCATGAGTGAGCAGACTATACAAGATTACAGGTTATCCTGAGGTTATCTTGAGATGATTTCGGGGCTTTTAGTGTCCCCGCGACCCGGTCCTCGACCAGGCCTCCACCCCCAGGAAGCAGCCCGTGACAACTGACTAACACCCAGGTACCTATTTTACTGCTAGGTAACAGGGGCATAGGGTGAAAGAAACTCTGCCCATTGTTTCTCGCCGGCGCCCGGGATCGAACCCGGGACCACAGGATCACAAGTCCAGCGTGCTGTCCGCTCGGCCGACCGGCTCCCAAGCCCACACAAGCAGAATAACATCCCAAAGTCCGTGTATTTACGGACACACAAACCATCCAGTTGTATATAAAACCAACGTTAGATCAACTTTTTAAATATGAAGCTCCGGTATTGAACCCTAATGAAAAAATACAAGGCAAAATTATACAAGATTCAGAAATGTGGAACAAGACTCGTTTCGGAGCCGAGGGGCATGCGTTATAAAACAAAACGCTGATGAAATGGACCTCAACGCACTGCAGGAGAGGACAGACGGGGGACACATGATCACGATATAAAAGATACCAAAGAATATACAAAGTAGATAAGGCATTGTTAAAAACTAGAAGCTGCAGACTGAAACTATACACACAA
This sequence comes from Procambarus clarkii, assembly GCF_040958095.1. Taxonomy (NCBI): domain Eukaryota; kingdom Metazoa; phylum Arthropoda; class Malacostraca; order Decapoda; family Cambaridae; genus Procambarus; species Procambarus clarkii. The sequence continues at coordinate 37,357,244 of NC_091181.1, forward strand.
ATAAGCTACAGAGCTGTTAGAGTAAACTTCTTCAGTGTTAAGAGTCGTTTACAGGTGGATTTGGTTAGACAAAGTTGCTAAAGGTAACTGAATAAACAATTTTAGTTGTCAATTTTGTGTTAAAACCCTGAGAACTGAATCACTGTATTAAACTAAAAACGTTCAAAAGAAGGTAAGTGCTTTGAATGCTAGCTCGTCCCTTCAAGTACTTCTTAGTGAGTATAAGTAGGTGAGTGCAAGCTGATACAGGCACACACACACACACACACACACACACACACACACACACACACACACACACACACACACACACACACACACACACACACACACACACACACACAGAGCTCAACCCCCGCAAACGCAACTAGGTGAGTACACACACACACGTACTCACACACTCACGCACTTTTCAGTGTCAGAGTAGTAGACAAATGGAATGCATTAGGAAGTGATGTGGTGGAGGCTGACTCCATACACAGTTTCAAGTGTAGATATGATAGAGCCCAGTAGGCTCAGGAACCTGTACACCAGTTGATTGACAGTTGAGAGGCGGGCCCAAAGAGCCAAAGCTCAACCCCCGCAAGCACAATTAGGTGAGTACAATTAGGTGAGTACACAGACGTACACTAACACACCCACACACACACCCACGATGCCGTCTACATTAAACACAACAACACCAACTATTATTTTATCACCGCCCATTACACTCATGACAGTCCCCTGGCCGCCGGGTGCCTCCATCACAGGAGCGGCCTCCTCCCGCTCCTCCAAGCACTTTTCTCTTCTTAAGGAGCAGTTTACAAACGTCTTGATGAGCTGGCCAAGTTCTATGCTAATTCTTATGCCACTAACATTTGAATACCTCCAATATCTTTCCCTCTTTATTTTTCTGTGTCCGTTTGTCTGTGCGTCTGGGGTGGGGGGGGGGGCACATCAGGTGATCAGCATAGAGGTTTGACATCACTCAAGGATGTGTGTGTGAAGGGTAGTGGTGGAGAAGAGAGCTTAACAGATTGGGCACAGCCTAACCTATCTAAGGGCACGCTGGGCAGGTGGTACATGTTGACGACCGTCTTTGTTCAGACTAACGAGGTTCCGGCGCGGCCAACCACTCGTCTAAATCCAGGTTAAAGCCGGAGCAAGTTTGGTATTTACAATAATACAAAACTACCTGAACGAATGGATTTTCACTTTATTGGTAATGCTAATCTGGCCTCCCTGATAATGTATATACATGTATCTAATATACATGTATACTATATACATGTATACTATATACATGTATATAGTAAACATGTATATACTAGTATGCATGTATATAGTAAATTATGTATAATACATGTATCAGTCTACATGTATACTATATACGTCTTTTTTAAAACAACATTTAAATATTTTTTATGCTTCAATTTACATAAATGTATATAAATAAAAACGGGACCCCGAGTGAGCAACACAGGCGTCCTGGCGAGAAAAAAAAGGGCGCCAAAAAAGATGACCTATTTACTAGATGGTCTAAACATGTTGGGCTAAACAAGATGGCCGCACCCAGTTTCAGGCGTCCTCATAAAGCTAGCCAAAATGCAGTAACTATCCAGATAAAGGAAGGAGTAGGAGAAGGAGGATTCTTCTCATGGAGCTGCAATCTCCTCTTCCTCCTGCTCCTGCCACTATGGCCGCCCGCCGCACATATTCGCCGGTATTTGAGCGTGGCATTCCTGTCTGCCTTGCTGCTGGGGGGAGACGACCTCTCTGATGGCGGGGTGGAATCCCAAGCGTCTATCTCCAGGCTTATTTGGGTTAATTTCCACTGAGCCTTCTTGCGGGTGGGTACTCTGCCTGCCTCCGCACCGCCCCGACCCGCCCGGTCCGCCCCGCGGGTACTCTGCCTGTCCCCGCCCCGCCCCGACCCGCCCCGCCACGGCACGCGGGTACTCTGACTGCAGTGTTCACACACCTCGCTAAGAACTCCGCACTCTCGAACATTTTGCATTTTGACCGGTAGATCGAGTGAAGTGCCCGAACCTAACCGACCCGAGGACCCCACGAACAGAAAACGGGACACCACATCAATTTCGCGAGCCGCTAACATTTTTAGTACAGCAGTTTTTAGCCGTGAGGGGGAAAATAGACGTCCAAACGCAATGTGTTATTTGGAGAACGGGTTGTATAATTAGGTTAATAAATAGGCTAGGTTAGGTTATGATAGGTTAGGTCAGGTTACGAACCATTAGTTTATAATTAGTTAGGTTACGACCAGTTTGGTTACGTTAGATAACGCCAATAAATATAAATTTGAACCAATTTGAATTTTGAACCAAAATTTAAATTTGAATTTCAAAAACCTGAATTTGTCGCATTAAATAACACGCTATTGGAGGAAGCGTTTTGGCTCCAGGATGACCAAAACTGTATAATAGAGGCATTTTATTATACATTATAGCTTTATAATATTAGTTTAAATATAGTTATTATTGTATAATGGTCTTGACCCAAAGATGACCGCCCGCTCGTTGTATAATAAACTGTTATAATTTTTTAATGTATAGATACCTGAATTCTTCCTGTTTACAATTCTACAAATTCCTACAAAATATATTTATATTACTCTATTTCTTTTTAATCAGTATAAAACCAACGTTGATATACTTAAACAAATGTAGGCATAGATTCACAATATCTATACAAACACACAATTAATAGACTCATTACAAATATAAAGACACACACACACACATACACACACACACACACACACACACAAACACACACACACACACACACACACACACACACACACACACACACACAGGTTGATTCAACAGGAATCTGTACACCTGTTGATTGACGGTTGAGAGGCGGGACCAAAGAGCCAGAGCTCAACCCCCGCAAACACAACTAGGTGAGTACAACTAGGTGAGTACACACACACACACACACACACACACACACACACACACACACACACACACACACACACACACACACACACACACACACACACACACTTAACTCTAATGTCAACACACTCACAGACAGTAATATCCAACAACAACACAGAAAAGGACAGTCACCTCCAATATAAACAGACACTTGGTTCCACCTTAATCACCCGCAGCCATTCAGTGCCACTCTAAACACACACCAAGTCAATTACAGCTCTCAAAACTGCGGGATTTCGCGTTCATCAGAGAGTATTGAATCTCCTTATTTAGAGCAGAAACAGATTTGTGGATTTTACATAAGCTTCCCATTTTTCTAAATCACTGAGTACTTGATGTCAATGGCATAGAGAGAGAGAGAGAGAGAGAGAGAGAGAGAGAGAGAGAGAGAGAGAGAGAGAGAGAGAGAGAGAGAGAACGGAGGGGGAAGGAGAGGGGGGTACTAAAGAGAATCAGGACCAAGGGCCATCAGTAACATCCTCACTCTAATTTATAACGTTAATTACGAACGCTGGGATGCTGGTATGAAAGATGGCCGGCAGAGATTGATCTTTCGTGTTGAGCAGCATCATCTATCCTTGCTAGCCGGGAGACGATTCGTACAGCAGCAGCAGCAGCATCTATCCACGCTAAACTCGTACAATATTGCTGCAACATCTATGCTATCAGGGAACAATTTGTACAACATTGCAACATTATTTGCTTTTAGCTTTTTTGTATTTACAAAAAAAATCATATTATAAAAGTGCAACAAATATTTTAAAAATACAACATACATTACACAAATATAACATATTACAAAAAATGGAACACAATTAAAGACACAATATATAAAAAACAATATATATATATATATATATATATATATATATATATATATATATATATATATATATATATATATATATATATATATATATATATATATATAGTTTTTTTTATTATTATATTTTTGTATATTACAAAATACAACATATATTAAAAATTAAAAATATAAAACAAAAAAATTACAAAATATATAATATATAATATAATATGTAATAATATGTTATAATATGTATTATATAACATATATTACAAAAAATATCACATATATTACAAAAATACAAAATATTACAAAAAATACATCATATTTTACAAAAATTCAACATATATTACAAAAAATGCAAAAAATATATATATATTTAAAAAACACAACATAATATTATAAAATCTTACACAAACTTGCTACAAACTTCGGATGATTAAGAAAGTATTTTAGAGTCGAGATAACTTCATCAGTACTCAGGTGCTTCGTTCTGCTTTGATTCATCAATTGTAAAAATTTGCATAAGTTTAATTTTCGAAAAAGAAAACTTGAGAGTTTCTTATCTCAGAATACTTAACACATTTGAGGAGGGTGAGGGGCCAGGATGAGTTCTCGCACGCACGCACGCACGCACACACACGCGCGCACACACACACACACACACACACACACACACACACACACACACACACACACACACACACACACACACACACAGCTCAGGAACCTGTACACCTATTGATTGACGGTTGAGAGGCGGGACCAAAGAGCCAGAGCTCAACCCCCGCAAGCACAACTAGGTGAGTACACACTCAACAGAGCATCTTGGTATCAGAGTAACACAGAGATGGTATAAATTGGGAATGAAAGTAGTAGAGGCGGTGCCCAGGAGCAGCAGCTCAACTTCCAGATTCTTCTCTATCTCGCTTTCCCCCCTTCGTTAAAAATGCAACTGTTGCCTACTCAAAAACGTACCAACCCACGCAGCCCACCTAACCTGTCGGAGATGATGTATAGAAAACGTCAATTTTACGGGGCTTTAATTTATACTAATACGTCGCATTTTCTCTCGCTTTATGACCACATACTAACAGCATCATGTTGTGGTAGACTGCTGTGGTAGAATATTGTGGTACAAAGCTGTGGTAGAATGGTGTGGTACTACCATTTTTTTCTCGGTGTACTGTCATTTATTAATAAAGTTTCTGATTATTTTAATTTTAATTGAAGATAGAGCCCTTTGGCGTTCGATTCGCGAGCGAGAACGACCCGAGTTCGAATTCTGGGGAGGGAAGGAGGAATATATGGGGGTCTCAAACACACGTTCACTGCTCTCTCTCCTGCCACCACAACACACACACTACTCTCTCCTGCCACCACAACACACACACTACTCTCTGCTGCCACCACAACACACACACTACTCTCTCCTGCCACCACAACACACACGCTACTCTCTGCTGCCACCACAACACACACACTACTCTCTCCTGCCACCACAACACACACACTACTCTCTCCTGCCACCACAACACACACACTACTCTCTCCTGCCACCACAACACACACACTACTCTCTGCTGCCACCACAACACACACACTACTCTCTCCTGCCACCACAACACACACACTACTCTCTCCTGCCACCACAACACACACACTACTCTCTCCTGCCACCACAACACACACACTACTCTCTCCTGCCACCACAACACACACACTACTCTCTCCTGCCACCACAACACACACACTACTCTCTCCTGCCACCACAACACACACACTACTCTCTCCTGCCACCACAACACACACACTACTCTCTCCTGCCACCACAACACACACACTACTCTCTCCTGCCACCACAACACACACACTACTCTCTGCTGCCAACTTTTACCTCCTTTCCCCCACCAGCTAATTATTAATCTTGTTACACAGAACACAACGGGAACATTTTAAAAGAAAACTGTCGCCCGTCTGGGGAAGTTCCCCTGACTTTCTCCAGGTCTTCCATCAGTCTCTCTCTCTCTCTCTCTCTCTCTCTCTCTCTCTCTCTCTCTCTCTCTCTCTCTCTCTCTCTCTCTCTCAGAGGAAACAATTCCAATAAACACATAGCGCGACCACAACGTATTTTACCAATCGTTACTTTGATGCAACGTTGCAATAATGTGTTTGTGGTGAAAGTTGTGATATTGTGATCAGCTCAATAACCGTTGATAACCTCTGTTTAAGGCGCAAACTCCAATGTCAGACTTCGTAGGAATCGCTGGGATTCAGAATAGGATGTGGTCCTTTTTAAACATGGGCACTGTGATTGATCCCGACCTGCCTATGACAGTCCCATACCACCAATCTCTCATTTTGAAAAGCTGGCTGAGGTTAGCCCCAAGCGTCTGACCTCCAACATTCGACAACTTACAAACATTTCTTTTTATAGATATAGCTATTTGTTTTTTGCAATAATACGGACGTGTTCCACCTCTACTTGACTACTACTACTTGGGCTACTACTAGGGACTCGTAGCCTCGGAGAAAAATAAAATAGCGACGAAGTCCACAACTTGTAGTTTAGGTAGACAATAAGTCTCAATATCGTGGCTGAAAATTTTGAAACACAAGCCACACGTCTGAAAATAAAAGAATTGACGAGGTTTGGGTCAGTCCCGGATCATTTTCTTTTCCAAACCCCGCCCCCCCCTCCGCCCCCACGTTCTCTTATTCTTTTAGCTCTATATAACGCCGTGAAAGGTTACAAGTTGATGAGACAGTGAATGGTCAAAGGTCGTGAATCTCTTCGAGGTCCTCAGATTCCGGCACGAACCCAGGATACATCAACACTTTCTCAAATTCTTGAGAACGTTTGTCACACACTTACTCCAGCGGTCAAGGGGTTTTAGACGCTATGGAGACACGTGTGTGTTGACTGCCAAGCTGCTATACTCGTTGGGTTTTACTGCTTGCCTGTGGTTAACGACCCCACGTGCCTCTGCCACACCGCCGGGGTATACAGGTGTCATCCAGGGTGGATGTGCACGTGTAGTCCCGCATCCCGTACCAGTTTTCTTCGGCACTTCGACAGGTGTACTGGGGTACCATCTGGGCTTCAAGAAATCAAGGTTTCTGTTGGGGGTGTAGGGGTCAGGGGCCAGATTCACTAAAGTACTTACAAAAGCACTTACGAACGTGTACATCTTTCCTCAATCTTTGACGGCTTTGGTTACATTTATTAAACAGTTTACAAGCATGAAAACTTCCCATTCAACTGTTGTTATTGTTATAAACAGCCTCCTGGTGCTTCCGAGCTCATTAACTGTTAAATAATTGGAAACAAAGCCGCCAAAGATTGAGAAAAGATGTACAGGACCGTAAGTGCTGGCGTAAGTGCTTTCGTGAATCTGGGCCCAGGAGTCGTCTGTTTCTGTACCCACAAGTGTATAAAACGACTCTTCTTAATGTCTTTAACTTCACTGTATCGTGCATGTCAATCCTTGGATATTTCACAGAACAGACCATGTAAGCCACACTGGTCAACTTCCACCTTACAGTCAGTGTGAATTGGGGCACAAAGGCGCTCGGTCACCATAATATGAAACCCTCCTGATCAAGAAGGGTGCCCGTTGAAGCCATACCTATAGATAAAATTGTCCCCTACATGGGGAGTACGCACATCTACAAGGTGGCCTGTCCACTGTAGTGACAGAGCGGCACGGAATAAGGTCTCTGCTAACAACTCCCCCATTGGGCTGTCTCAGTGTTTGTGCTTATTTCTTATCGGTGTGGTATTGGTACTGAGGCTACACCAGTACTCCACTGACTGGAGCTTTCAATAAGGATGGGGTCGTGTATCCTTGCCAGGTCACCAAAGGTGCTCTGTAAAATTAAATTTACAAGGTCATCCGATCTTCAAGAAGAAGAAAGGAAGGCTGGTATTGCAAACTGGGAGGCTGTGCGGACACGAAGGCCACCAAATCTAACGTTTAGTTAGAGCGTTTAGTTTTCATTGTAAGATATAAAGAGGAAGGTTGACGAGTTTGTCTAGCATGGACTTGAGAATTATGCCACTCTTAGCTTGGTGATACTGTGGGATGGAAAACACCTCTTTAAAGTTAGCTTAAAAAGAGATAAGTATCTTTCAGGAGATAATGCTTCATGAAGGAAAACATGTGTAGTGTTTTACATCCATAAACATGGTATGTAGTGCGGGATTAACTAACATTTGACAGCTATTTTTGATGATGAAGTTTATACGAGGTCAAGACTATTTGAAAATAACAACCAGTCCTCATCAACAAATGCCAAATCCCCGTTAATCCGGCAGCCAATCCCGACATTCATGAAGGAAAAATGGTCTACACACACAACTCACAACTGATCACATTTGAACAGTTCTCGAACAGTGCTTCGCTGACGATCTCTGTTCGAACCACAACGCTGTAAATGCTTCATCCATGGACTTCAAATCTAAATAATTGCCAACAGAACCAAAACACTTAACCTACACCACTCTAGCTATACATTGAACATTAATATGCAATGTTAATTTATATATGACAACAAACTACTTTTTAATATACAGTACGCTAAATTTGATGAATGTGTCTTTGGGGGGACGGCCGCCGCTTTAACGAGCCTGGCCTGAGGACAGGTTGCAAAATATTTATACTCGTAGTAGTAGTTATATATTTAAATATATATTTATAACTATATAATGTATTGTCACACACATTTTGAACTACATGCAGACGATTCTAAATAAATGGGAGACTGACTAATAATTAAATTAATGTACTGTAAACACGAATTGCAGTATTAGCGTAGATCAAAGTTGCAATTAATTAAATGTAATCTCACTCAGTATTCCAATTTTGGTTGGGAAATTTGTAGGTTTTCGGTGTATAGCAGAAACATTTTTATTTACAATCAAGTTAAAAAACAAAATGCATATTTATTTATTTGACGAAATATTTTGACGTAAAAAGTTGTGAGCTTTAATAGGATGTGTTAGAGGTTAGTGGTTCTTACAAGAATGTCAGAACTTTTCATTCACCTAGGCTCAGGGAGATTCGAACCGTGGACCCCCAGGCTTGTGAGTCAGAGGATATATCCACTCAGCTGTGAGACGTCTATGTGAGACGTCTATCCAGCCCAGGACCCATAGCCTCGAAGAAGAAAATAAAGAGTACTCAGGGAAGACCTTTCTTCTCCTACCACCCCTATTCTTTTTGTATGTGTGTATATATATCTAACTTTATTTTAAAATTTCATTACACAAATATATATATATATATATATATATATATATATATATATATATATATATATATATATATATATATATATATATATATATATATATATACACTACATTGCCAACCAGGCAGCAATAGTGTCCACATCGTTACATTAACATAAAAACATCGTGCAAAAAGAAAAAAAAGAAAAAAAGAATTCTCTTAAAAAGCTTTCCTAACAACCTTATTCAACAACGGTAATGACCCAATTACCTTGTTATGTGTTGAACACCGAGCATTTTAACCACAGCAGGTAACACTGTGGCCCAGCCTGTGCCAGGATAGAGTTCTCCATTGGAAAGGATGGAACAGGATATGGGATAGAGTTCTCCACTGGACAGGATGGAACAGGATATGGGATAGAGTTCTCCATTAGACAGGATGGAACAGGATATGGCTTTGTCTTCCCCCATAGTACATGTTGTTAGGCCTAGCATGCTCCGCTTATTATATGATTTGTGAATATACTTCGACATTATTATTGTATCTGTGTTGTATATTGTTATTTCAAATATTGCTTGTTTGTTGTTTATTGCAACTGATGTCCCACCTGACTGTGTATTTACTAGTTGAATTTACTATTTGTGTCTGCAGAATCGAGCTATTAGCTCTTGGACCCCGCCTTTCTAACCAATCTATTTTCCTCTATTATATCTATTATTTCTACACACACACAATCCCCGTAGCAGCTGTCTAACTCAGTGTGTGTGTGTGTGTGTGTGTGTGTGTGTGTGTGTGTGTGTGTGTGTGTGTGTGTGTGTGTGTGTGTGTGTGTGTGTGTGTGTGTGTGTGTGTGAGTGTGTGTGTGTGTGTGTGTGTGTGTGTGTGTGTGTGTGTGTGTGTAAGTGTGTGTGTGTGTGTGTGTGTGTGTGTGTGTGTGTGTGTGTGTGTGCGTGCGTGCGTGCGTGCAAATATTGTACATACATATTAATATGTATGATGATAATACAGACATATATAACCTCGACGACATCAATGTGTTATATGTTGTCTTCACCGTTCATGCAGGTATAACTATACAGTTTATTAAGCGTTAAGCCGCTTAGACTACAGACATATGACGTTCATAATTAAGACGAGCTCACATGAAAATAAATCGTAGAGTCCTTTTGGGATACGAACCTTCCTCTTACAAATTACGTCGCTTTTCAATCGTATGAGCAAACAGGCTAAAAAAAAAATCGACACAATTCTAAATGAAATCGGCTCACGAAAGTGCCGTACTGTCCCGTTTTCTGTTTTGGGTCCTCAGGCTTAGGCTGTTAGGTTAAGAAAGGAAACTTTCAATTAACGGTTTTCATAACGTTTTGAAACCTTAGGAGAACTTCCTGCCCTCCTAACCTACCAGAGGACTTAACTGGTTGTTTAGAAAATAAAATTTAATTGAAAAATAAATTTACATTTTGAATTACGTCTATATTTGGCCGTAGCCCATACGTTCGAAAAGCGACGTAGTTTGTAAGAGAACGGGTTTGGCATAATGGCTAAAGCCTAGCATTCACATTTGACAGCTTAGTCTTTTGTTTTGATAAATCATCCATCTTAGTTAATTCCCGGATGAATTAGACAAATGGGCAGAACTTTCCACCTAGCAGTAAATAGGTATTTGGGAGTTAGAAAGCTGCAGAGAGAGAGAGAGAGAGAGAGAGAGAGAGAGAGAGAGAGAGAGAGAGAGAGAGAGAGAGAGAGAGAGAGAGAGAGAGAGAGAGAGAGAGAGAGAGAGAGAGAGAGAGAGAGAAATAAATATAACAGATAAAGATATGATAAAGGAAAAACAAGGCGAGAGTCACTACATTAGATAGCCGACGGTTATAAACTCGGGGCCCAAGAGATAACACCTCAATCCTGCAGGCGCAAATAGTAAATACAAATAGTAAATACATGAAAACAAGTGCCAACAGCATGATAAAAGTTGCTAACATTATAATAACAAGTACCAAAAGCATGATAACAGGTACCAACAGCACGATAACAGGTGCCAACATTAAGATAACAGGTGCCAACATTAAAATAGCAGGTGCCAATAGCATGATAACAGGTACCAACAGCATGATAACAGTTGCCAACAGCATGATAACGGGGGCAACGGTCGTCAACATTATGATAACAGGTGTCAACATCATGATAACAGGGACCAACAGCAAGATAACAGGTGCCAACATTAAGATAGCAGGTGCCAACAGCATGATAACAGGTACAAACGGTATAAAAGGTGCCAACAGCATGATAACAGGAGACAACAGGCGCCAACATTATGATAACAGAGGCCAACAGCATGATAACAGGAGGCCAACAGTATGGCAACAGGCGCATATTCAAAATGTGGTTACGATTTAAAAAAAAATGTGAAAAATATTTAAACGATTTAAACAAAACGTCGAGAGAGCCAAAAAATACATTTACATTCGCGTCCATGTAAAAGGTTTAATAGAATCTGGTAAAGTCTACAGGAATATAGACGAATGTGTATATTCATGCGTGAATACATACATACATACATACTAAACTTTAAAAATATATATATTGAGGCGTGCTACACATACACACACACAATCAGGTGAGTACAGAGGTCTTTGCGGCTAAGTGGACAGTGATCGGGGGTCGTAGTCCTAAGGAGCCTAGGTTCGACTCCCGGACGAGGTATAAACAAATGAGCAGTGTTTCTTTCACCTGATGTCCCTATGATAGAGGGAGAATAGGTCGGGAGTCAATACAGTAGATAACCGACGGTTAGAAAGGCGGGGTCCAAGAGCTAACAGTTCGATCCTGCATGCACAAATAGTAAATATATATACACATATATACTAGATATATGTGACCGTGAATTTTCCTGTTTGTCTTCTTGTTTCTGACTATCTGTCACTCTCTGGCTGTCATTCTGTTTTCTGTCTCTTTCCCCTTCCCTTTCTTTTTACTAAAACTAGGATTCATCAGAGCTGCCAGTTAAAGTCCCTAATGAAACTGAAAGCAAGAGCTGTTATCCTACCTCAGCTCCTCTGAAGTCTACCCATAGATTTTTTTTTATCTGGAGTGATCTTTATCTAAATCTAAGTAACAATCATATAAGAAACAGGATGTTCTTGAGAAAGGCAGTTCCTGCCTGAGGCTGTTGAAGGCTGAGAGCCTTGTGTCACGGGTGCCAACTACTGGTTGTCCACGGAGTTGGGTCAGGTGCGAAACTTTGAGAATGTTGGCCTTGAACATAACAGTAAGTCCGCCAATATCCCGACGGTGTTGGAGGACTTGGTCAAAGCTAGAAATGAGCTTTCTTGCACAGTTCTCCCCTTTCTCTAAAATTCTGATGAATGATGGATAGCAGGCAATCCAGGAGAGGGTGCATACTCTAGATGGCAGCGAAATTGTACTTCAAATAAAGTTCTGCAGCCCCTGCTATCTCTATCTCGTCTTTTAATATCTGTCAGTCCGTCTCTGAGATTTTCTGTTATCTTTCTGTCTGTCTCTCACTTTATCTGACTGTCTTTACCTGTCATATTTTTTCTGTGTGTCTCTCTCCATGTCTTTATGCCTGTCTGTCTCTGTGCATTTGTCTGTCTGACTCTGTATCTGGCTGTTTCTGTAGGTTTATGTCTATGCCAGTCTATGTCTGTCAGTGAGGGCCTAGACACGTTCAAGACTCGTTGGAAGGAAGAGAGGCATAATCAACACTTTCTTTGGAGGTAGGGGCGTGTGGAGAGGAGCGAGGAAGAGTGATGGAGGAGAGAGAGAGAGAGAGTGGAGGTGGATAGGTCGTGGCTAGGCGATGTAGCCCGTTCAGAGGCTTGAGTGATTACATTGAGACATCAACCTCCCTCTCAAACCACCTGGATACTTATCTAGATATTTGTAGGAGGTCTGAAAGCCTATTACGGTTCCATTAATAGACTAATTGTAAAGTGGGCAACGAGCCTTTGTCCTAAACGGGGGAATGTTATCGTGCTATAACTGAACTGTGTTAATCCAGGGGTTTAAAATATATAAAAAGTATATGGTAAACTCGTTTTCTTTAATAAGCCCCTTTATTTACCCATTCCCGGGCGGTACATGTCTCCTTTTTGCCTTTATGAAAGTTATTGCAACATGCAAATACGTTGCAGTAACATATAATTTATTTATTCCATATAATTTACACATATAATTACATATATAATTAATTTACATATATAATTATATAATTTACAAACATACCGAGCCTAATTTTATCAAATAAATGATTTATAATCATGACATTTCAGTATAAACAATTAACAAATATTTGCCAAAAAAAGTATATTTGCAATATTATTCAGCACGTGACTCCTGCTGCCCCCGTGTGTGTGACGGCGTCACTCAGCGCCACCCCTGCCCCCGTGTGTGTGACGGCGTCACTCATCACCACCCCTGCCCCCTGTGTGTGTGACGGCGTCACTCATCACCACCCCTGCCCCCTGTGTGTGTGACGGCGTCACTCATCACCACCCCTGCCCCCTGTGTGTGTGACGGCGTCACTCATCACCACCCCTGCCCCCTGTGTGTGTGACGGCGTCACTCATCACCAAACCTGCTCTCCACAGCTGACGAAAACATGATGGAATTTCCTCCCTCGAAAACAGCTGACAGTCGCACGGACACGCCGCTGCCTGACGCCCCAAATTGCCATTATACTTTTTTGTTGTCACAAATATTTGAGTCTCGCTGCTGCTCCTAAAATGCTATCTCCTCTTTTTTTTTTGGTTCTTGCCCTTTCCACTCTATTTTAGAGTGGAAAGAGTTGGTTAAATATTCAGGGTGGAAGGGACGTCCGGCTGTTGTCTGTTAACCAGTTGGGTGCTGGTGGCGGAGGCCTGGCCTAAAATTTTCTTGAAATTTTTGGGGTTATTATGTGAATGTTGGAATAATTTATTGCTAACAACTTTGGGCTGGTTGTTACACGGGAGCTGCGTGGTAACGCTTGTTACCTGTGTTTGATAACAGCAAAATTCTGTGTTTAAATAATTGTTCTTACGTTTAATCAGATGTTTATTACGTAATATAATTGAAGACGATATTATTTCTAAATCACATCTACTCTTCACAGACGCCGTCTTCTCTCATACCCAACATACCCATCATACCCAACATACACAACATACACAACATACCAACATGAACCTTAGTCGTGTTGCGGTTGCCTCTTCTTTTTCACAATACATAGATGTTTTAACCTTCTTAAGAAACGGGATCTGACTTAGCTTTGCCCCTTCTAGACTCTCTCTCTTTCTCTCTCTCTTTCCTTACTAGTGTATTTACCTACGCCAGTAAGCTTCCTACAGTTGCCAAAATGCGTCCAACAATATTGCGTATTTTTGGGAACGATAATTGCGTTGAAATTGTGGTGTTCGTGTAGAGTGATTGACTGTTCGTGTATCCGGTGATCAATTGCCGTTCTTCTTGTTTGGTTGTGTAAGGAGCCGTGGGCGGCCCAGTGCACTCTGGCCCACACTTTCGTGATCGTGTAAATAAATGGCCTCTAACACGAACGTAAATATGAGGTCCCGCTTTTGTAGAGATAACTGGACTAAACAGGTACGATTCTTGCTTTTGTTATTCTAAATTATGTCGAAATACAGACATAAAAACAATAATAATAATAATGATGAGAACCCAGCGCCAGGCGAACCCACAAGCAGCCAGCGCCAGGCGAACCCACAAGTACCCAGCGCCAGGCGAACCCACAAGCACTAGCCTCCCCCTCCACCCTACTGATTTAGTCATCAGCAGCGCCATCGACCCCAAAGATCGTGTCTTCTGGCGTGTTTCCTAGTGAGTCCTCCTCCAGGCGCCGTGTCTTCTGTATCCCGCTACTGGCAGCGACACTGGCCTGCCAGGCACGCACAGGCAGGCAAGGGGCGGGTTGTGTCGGACGAATACCAAGACCAATTGTCAAGCAGGCAAGAGAAGGATGGAGGATGGATGTCACAGAGAAAAGATGTACAGACTCCCGCGCGAGTGATGGCTGCAGTAGCCTATGCCCCTCAAAGGCCGCAGGCTCGGGGCTAGTCACAGTAGTGGGCGAAGCTGAAGCTCTGAGAGAGAAAGGGACATGGGAGGTATACCTTTTGGAGGACCAGATGAGTTTTATACACAACAGCGTTTATGTTAAGTTAGTGTTCCTGTGAGTGTGTGTGTTCCTGTGAGTGTGTCAGTGTTCCTGTGAGTGTGTCAGTGTTCCTGTGAGTGTGTCAGTGTTCCTGTGAGTGTGTCAGTGTTCCTGTAAGTGTCTGTCAGTATTTCTCCCACTATTTTTGTCCGTCTGTTGATGTAAAATCTTCTTTTCAGTGTTTTCAGTGTTTTTTAAAGTCTGTGAAATTACTCGTCTCGTCCAAGTTTCTCAAGTCTCAAGTTTTGAGCGAGAGAGAACTTCTTGGAGATGTGTTTTCTTCCTATTTTTCTGTCTTCATTTTTTTTATATTAGTTCCAGATTCCCATGCTTTTCCCAGCTCCTGTCCTTACTCCTCCTCCTCTTCGTCGTCCTCGTCCTTCTCCTCGTCCTCCTCCGTGGGGATAGTTTAAGATATCATCAAACATCCAGGGAGCAGCACACAGGTGTATCAACAATTATCCAGACTGTGGTTGGTAACACCGCCTTGCTCCTCACCCCTGCCTTTGTCAAACTTTCAACTGGTGTTTTTTTCAATTAATCAACTCTGCCGGAGTAATGGGGTGAATGGTTGGTGGTAGTGGTGGTTGGTGGGGAAGAGGGGAAGGGGTGAAGAGGGGTAGGTGTTTAGGGGAAGGGGTTTGGGGGAGGGGAAAGAGGTATGTGGAATGAGAAGGGGGTTTAGGGCAGGGGGGAAGGGAAGGCTGAAGTGATTCGTTTTTATCATACATTTGAGGGAAGTCTCGCTGCGTTTTTAGTATTGGGGAGCAGATCAAATATGTTTTGGTGTGTGTGTGTGTGTGTGTGTGTGTGTGTGTGTGTGTGTGTGTGTGTGTGTGTGTGTGTGTATTTGCT
Source organism: Procambarus clarkii (assembly GCF_040958095.1). Lineage (NCBI taxonomy): Eukaryota > Metazoa > Arthropoda > Malacostraca > Decapoda > Cambaridae > Procambarus > Procambarus clarkii. The sequence goes on from NC_091181.1 coordinate 37,373,258, forward strand.
TTTTGTGCCTGCAGAATGAATAGAGCTATTAGCTCTTGGACCCCGCCTTTCTAACCAATTTATTTTTTCTCTATTATCGCTGCTACATATGTTTCTCACTGACACACATTCCCAGGAAGGTTGGGGGATTCCAGTCATCCTGGAGAATCTTACAATTTCATCTGTCTCAACCCTCCTCATTAGTTTTGCATCATCTGCAAACATCGACTCACAAGACTCTTCTCCAGCGGTCAAGTCGTTTACATAAATGAGGAAGATATGGTACCCAGCAGTGATCCTTGAGGCAGCCCGCTTGTTACTCTACGCCAGTCTGACTCCTCGCCCCACATTGTCACTCTCTGATACCTGTCTGTCAGGTAATTCCTTGCCCATGTTAGTGAGTTTCCGTCTACTCCCGCCTGCCTCTCAAGTTTGTATAGTAACTTCCTGTGTGGTACTGTATTAGTAATTCTTTTTTAGGCTTTTTTTTAAGCTTTTCTTAAAAGGCTTTAAAAAAGGCTTTTTAGGCTTATCTTAAAAGGCTTTTTAGTAGTTCAGAAATACGTAATCTGTCTCGCCGTAATTTCTCAGTATTCTTAACGTTGTGATTATGTCTAACTTCCCTGAACGTATTCGAGTTTGCTCTCTAATCTCTTTCAATTAAGTCGTGTTTGTTACGTCTACTTCTAGTCTCACGACATATCTATGAGTTTTTACACCTTATTCTTCAGATTATTTACAAGGTGCGGGGAGTCATGCTGCAGCTGTATATTGGTCTGACGTATGCTGTGTACAACTTTTTATGGGTTATTGCTTTTGTGTTTGAAACCTGTTTCAAACAGGTTTTCTTGTGTTTCCTAGTTTCGCATGGTCCTGTGCTAATGTGTAGCGTCTCGTGTTAAGAACACTCCCAGGCTTTTTTCCTTTTGGATTCTACGTCTATTTCTCAAGGGTCAATTTTTCCTCTCCCAAACATCGGTGCTGTAAATCTCACAGAGGCTTAGCCTCCAGTAGCCACCCATCTGGCCATACCTACAGCCTGTCTAGCTCTTCCTCTCCACCCCACAACAATATGTCTTTGAGTCATGCTACGACCGGCATAAAGGCCAGCCAGAGAATATTTTGGTAATGTTGGAAAGCATACTTTGATGACAGGAGGTTCATGTTATCCGAGTTTGAATGCGAATTTTCGTGAAAACAAGATGGCGCCTGGTTGAGCTACTACGTCATATCCGTCGACGACGCTTTACACGTCACGTGAGCTCGTGTAAGCCAATGGGAGGAGACTTGTGACAGATGCGGCAGCGAGTCCGCCTGTGATTGGGCCGGCGGAACGTCACGTGGCTGTTGTTTCTCTTCCTCCTTCTCCTTCATTTCCGGTCTGTATCCGAGACCAAACTCGCGTTACTAATAGTTTGTTTAACCCGCCGCTTGTCAACCTGTCCTCTTATTTGGTGTTTGACAAGTCGAGAGACCAGATTGCACAGTCACACACATCGACGGTCTTCCTCCACCTTCCTGCTCGACCTATTTTCATATACCTATCACCGGTTCCCATTTTTTATATTCCCATCAATGGTTCCCATTTTCATATTAGTATTACCATTCTAAATGAGACACGTTTAGCTCAGGATAAAAAGATGTTGCGTATTATCTGCGACGGATGAAATCTTGGCTTTTTTAAGGTACTCTTCCTTCTCGGGAATAATGAATAATAAATAAAATTTTACAACGTCATTTATTTTTGTTTAGCATCGTGTGCATTGTTCAGAAATGTTATTCATTAATGCAGCTGTGTGGCTCTTTGTGGCTATGTTTCTTCGCAGAAGCTTTCCTGTGACACATGTTAGCTCAGCCCAGGGTTGACGCATATATATATATATATATATATATATATATATATATATATATATATATATATATATATATATATATATATATTAGTAGCTTCAGCTAACTTGTACCACTTCCTCTCCGCCAACAGGCGGAGAGGAAGTGGTACTGAGAGGAAGTGGTATTGAGAGTGGTACTGAGAAGGAAGTGGAAGTGGTACTGAGAGGAAGTGGTATTGAGCCTGTCAACATGTTGACAGGCTCAATAAAACGCATCTTAGCGTCAAACTACATAAATTTAAAATTAAATTTTGTACAATTGTTTTTCAATTTCTCTCCCAACTGAAGAACATAATAAATACCTACAAGAGTCGAGCTAGAATCACTGGTCTAACCTTTTACTTAATAATATTCAGTAACATCACAGGCAACTTAAGTAAATTTACTACAAACCAGCACACAAAGACAGGCAATATAACACACCAGAAAAGGAAGAGAGAGCCCCAGCGAGGACAGGACAATGGAAGGGAAGAGAGAGGTAAAGATTAATCTCGTGTAATGGAAAGTGTGATTTCATTACAGAGGACCGAAATCTGTTGTGTGTAGTTGACGACCCTTCCTGGTGTAGTGAAACTGGTTTGGCTCTCTCTCAAGCACACACACACACACACACACACACACACACACACACACACACACACACACACACACACACAGAGTGATGTGGTGGAGGCTGACTCCATACACAGTTTCAAATGTAGATATGATAGAGCCCAGTAGGCTCAGGAATCTGTACACCAGTTGATTGACAGTTGAGAGGCGGAACCAAAGAGCCAAAGCTCAATCCCCGCAAGCACAAATAGGTGAGTACAAATAGGTAAGTACACACACACACACACACACACAGGGGTCTGGTGGATGAGTGGACAGCGCGGGCCACAGGACTCGTAATCCTGTGGCTCGAGTTCGATTCCCGGCGCCGGCAGAGACAAATGGACAAATGATTTTCACCCTGATGCCCCTGTTACCTAGCAGTAAATAGGTACCTGGGAGTTAGACAGCTGCTACGGGCTGCTTTCTGGATGTGTGTGTGTGGGTGATAAAATTAGTTAGTAGTTAGTAACAGTATATTGATTGACAGTTGAGAGGCGGACCGAAAGAGCAGAGCACAACTAGGTGAATACACACACACACACACACACACACACACACACACACACACACACACACACACACACACACACACACACACATAGGCGGAAACAAAAGGGCAGAGTTTCTTTCACCCTGATGTACCTGTTCATTTAGCAGTAAATAGGTACCTGGGAATTAGACAGCTGTTACGGGCTGCTTCCTGGTGTTTTGTGTGTGTGTGTGTGTGTGTGTGTGTGTGTGTGTGTGTGTGTGTGTGTGTGTGCGTGCGTGTGCGTGTGTTAGAGATAAATCTACGTAGTAGACATAATAAAGAAAAAATAGAATGGCTAGAAAGGCGGGGTCCAAGAACTAAATTGTTCGATTCTACAGACAAAAAAGTAAATAAATATACAAACACACCGCCTATATGAGGCCAATTTTAGAGTGTCGCCCCATCATGGAGCCCCATCATGGAGCCCCATCATGGAGCCCCATCATGGAGCCCCATCATGGAGCCCCATCATGGAGCCCTAAGAAATATTGCCGGAACAACCGTGGACATCTTCAAGAGGAAACTAGATTTATTCCTCCAAGGAGTGCCGGACCAACCGGGCTGTGGTGGGTATGTGGGCCTGCGGGCCGCTCCAAGCAACAGCCTGGTGGACCAAACTCACACAAGTCAAGCCTGGCCTCGGGCCGGGCTTGGGGAGTAGAAGAACTCCCAGAACCCCATCAACCAGATCAACCAGATCAACCCTCACCTAAAAAACACATAAGAAATCTCGAAAGGCTGCAGAAGTTGGCAACGAGACTCGTCCCAGAGCTGCGAGGGATAAGATACGAAGACAGACTGAAGGAACTAAACCTGACGACGTTAGGTTGAAGGAGGAGGGAGAGGAGGGGACATGATACAGACGTATAAAATACTTAAAAGGATTGACAAAGTGGAGACAGAGGAAATGTTTACAATGAATAACAATAGAACAAGGGGGCACGGATGGAAGCTTGAGACTCAGCTGTGTCATAGAGATGTTAGAAAGTTTTCTTTTAGCGTGAGGGTAGTGAGTAAATGGAATGACCTAAAGGAGCAGGTTCCGGAGGCAATGTCCATTCAAAACTTTAAAGGCAGGTATGAAAGGGAAATAGGTCAGGGGTCACTGCATTAGACAACCAGCGGCTTGAAAGGCGGGGATCCAAGAGCAAGAGCTCGATCCTGCAGACACAAATAGTTGAGTGCAAATACACAGGGCCTCGCGGCTCAGTAGACAGCGCTCGGAGGTCGTAGTTCAAAGGATCCGGGTTCCATTCCCGGCCAAGGCAGAAAGGGCATTTTTTTTTTTCCTGATGCGCTTGTTCACCTAGCAGTAAATAGGTATCTAGGAGTTAGATAGCTGCTACGGGCAGTATTATATATATATATATATATATATATATATATATATATATATATATATATATATATATATATATAATGTGTGATTTAGAGAGAAATTTATGTAGCACATATGACTGAGTAAAATAGGGCGTAAATCAGTACATTAGACAACCGATGGTTAGAAAGGCGGGGTCCAAGAGCTAATGGCTCGTTCCTGCAGGCATAAATAGTAAATACCAGTAGTCAGTACACAAACACACACATTCACTATCTATCAATCTATTTATCTTTCTAAAAGGCGTAATAAATGGGAACATAATCTCACTTATTTTATTTTTTCCTTCAAAAGCTTAGCGTTGAAGTCGTCAAGGGGGAGAGCAATCCAATTTGTGTTGGGCGACTGTGAGGGACGGTCAGCTGATCCTGTAAATAAAGTGTGTGTGTGTGTGTGTGTGTGTGTGTGTGTGTGTGTGTGTGTGTGTGTGTGTGTGTGTGTGTGTGTGCGTGTGTGTGTGTGTGTGTGTGTGTGTGTGTCTGTGTGTTTAGACCCCCGAAGAGTCTGTCGGATTTACTACCTATATTTCATCCAACTGTTACCTGTAACTTTTCATCTTATCTACTGATACTTCTATGTTGCTCAGTGCTGTCATTTGATGCTGTTCTTTTTGAATTCCTGGGACCTGCTCGAGCTCTATTGTAAAGACCTCCTGAAAGCTCTCTTTGAGGACCTCCCACATTACTCAACATTTTGCTGTCAATTGTCTTGGTCGGTCATAGACATTTTTCTCCATATATGTTGTTCAACAGCTTAGGTTGCTCTTTAGCTTTGGGTGCTACGTCGTATTAATACTGTCTTTTTTCCTTTTAACGTTTGTCTCATGTTATCGTCAGTTGTTCTCTTTACAATTTCCAAGATGTTATGTTGCTTTCCTTCGGCCGTGTCTTGTATAATTGACATGTATTTGTACAGCACTTCTGTTCATATTAGGACTGCACGCTCCATCACGCTCTGCACCGTCAAGATCCTTAATTCATTCTTGCAATCCACTTCTCTGAAAATTGCTACAACTTATCCATAGTCATCTTTCCTGCACACAAGTCTCCTACTTTAATTTCTGTTGCTGATTTCTATGTCTGCCATATTCTGGGCTGAGATAAGGTCTAGTCTATCAGGAAGTCTATCTAGTCTATCCTCCACCCTCGATCTCTTGTCACTTCTTCTAATAGATACATCAATTTACTGGGAATTCACTCAACACTTCTTGTGCGAATTGTGTCAGGAAGGAAAGGGAAGAGAAGGGAAGGGAAGGGAAGGGAAGGGAAGAGAAGGGAAGGGAAGGGAAGAGAAGGGAAGGGGGAACGGAAGGGAAGGTGTGGGGAAGGAAATATAAATATTCCAAAACGAAACTGTAAACAAAGATCTCTTATCCTTCGTCACATGTACATGGTGAAGCTGGAGCTGTGTGTGAGAGCCTTCATATGTGAGGGTGACGACATATCACGATGACCTACGTGCTGAGGCAACACATTCTAAATACCAGCCAGCCTCGGTATCCTGGTCATACCGAGTGATGCTCCTGATAATGGCACAAGACAGAGAGTGGGTGTTGTTGATGACTGAGCGCCTTGTGTTGTAGCTGCCACCAGCTGGTTGTCCACAAAGCTGGGGGAAACATTGACTTTTTGCATTAGAGTAAAATATCGTGTTTGGTTTTGAAGGCTCTGATATACTGACCAATCCAACCAGAACGTGTCAAGACTAAAGATGAGGCTTGACACATAGTTCTCTCTCTCTCTCTCTCTCTCTCTCTCTCTCTCTCTCTCTCTCTCTCTCTCTCTCTCTCTCTCTCTCTCTCTCTCTCTCTCTCTCTCTCTCCCTCTTAATTGTGCCAGAGAAAGAAAGTGAGAGGGGGAAAGCAAGAGGGGAAAGAAAGTGAGTGAGAAAAAAACGAGAGACTGTGAAATAGGGCGAGAGAAAGTCAGAGCCAGAGAGGGGTAGAATATTAAAGTATCTGTCCCTCTGCTCTTGTAATCTAGTTGCATAACTCTTACCTTCCTGCTGGATGAAATGAGAAATAGGGGACATGTAGGGGCACGTGATAGGTACTCTTCAATTGAAATTTATTATATATATATATATATATATATATATATATATATATATATATATATATATATATATATATATATATATATATTGTGTATTCACCTAGTTGTGCTTGCGGGGGTTGAGCTCTGCTCTTTCGGCCCGCCTCTCAACTGTCAATCAACTGTTTCTAACTACTACTGCTACTACTATTTTTTTCCACATCACACACACACACACACACCGGAAAGCAGCCCGTAACAGCTGACTAACTCCCAGGTACCTATTTACCTATTCGTGTGCGTGTGTGTCTTACTGAGGATGACAGAAAGTATTTGAGCAATGAGCAAGAATCATCTCTACATTTCCTACACTTCCCTCACCCTTTCTCTCATCTCCAATAACACACGTCTACACGAGAGCCCGAAGCTAAGACGTTTAAGGAAGAAGCTTACCTTAAGACACAGAAAGAGGCATTCTTAAACTTATGTATAAAACCAGTGTTCTCGAGTCCCCCCCCACCCCCCCTCCCCCCTGGTTCAACATTACAGGTAACCAGTAGTTGGGAAGTGCCACACAAGCAAGGCACTCTGCCATCAACAGGCTCCAGCTGACTGTGCCATTCTCAAGATCATTACTCCACCAGCGGTCATTCATTCTTAGCCTGTCTGCTACCTGAAGACAACAGGAAAGGTGGTAAATGCCCCTGTTTCCAGGACCAGACTTCTAGAGAGAGAGAGAGAGAGAGAGAGAGAGAGAGAGAGAGGGGGAGAGAGAGAGAGAGAGAGAGAGAGAGAGAGAGAGAGAGAGAGAGAGAGAGAGAGAGAGAGAGAGAGAGAGAGAGAGAGAGAGAGAGAGAGAGAGCCAGTGTCACAGGTTGACCCGGTAATACAGTGACCCGGTGTTACAGTGACCCGGTGTTGGTATACAAGGTCAGTTCACTGGTCGCACAGAAGCAGGTAAGGAGTTAAATGTTGATAAACAAAAGTCAGAAGGGAAACTCAGAGAAAGTGAGATAGACATGAAGAGACTAAAAGCGAAGTAAAGAAACTTCAGAAGTAAAATTAGTTGAGAGAGTTAGGGAGAGAACAAGGAAGAGGAGAACAAAGGGAGATAAAGGAACATAACAAAAAGACAATCCAATAAAATAAAGAATAAAAGGTGTAGTAAGGAAAAAGAAAAGAGAAAGCAGCAAATACCAGAACCAAAAGGATGACGAAGAATAAAAGTAGAAACATAACAGAATAATAAGGAACAAAGAACAGAACAAAAATCAAAGAAACAAAGGCAAGACCCAAATAAAGATCACAACTAAGAGAAACAAACAAAGAACAAACAAGACTCAAGAAGAACTCAAGACGGAAATTAACTGCCAACTCCCACAAACAACAAATACACAGCGCCGTAGAAGTATTAAAATAGAATAAAAATGGATAGAACGAGCAAGGAAGCGAAATGGATGATAGGGAATAGGTTGGCCCTCTCAGACTCTCACCAGTGTAAGGTAAAGATGGAGGGAGCATTCCGGAGACTTACTCACCCTCGCGGGGGCGACTAGAGCCTTAAGATCAACAGAGGCGCCTTAGGCCGCTGGTAGTCTCCAGGAAATGAGGGGGGAGGGGGCTGAGAAGAGGAGGGGGTGAGGCTGAGAAGAGGGGATGAATAGAGGAGGAGGGGGGGACGGTGGGGTAGGGGGTGGGGGGAAGTGTGAATAGCCAACGGAGGAGGGAAGGTGGGACATTTGCATTTTGGAGGGACGAAGATGAGAGGAGGTATTGATGGATATCTGGATGCTGGAGAGACATCTGGATGCTAGAGGGAAGGATATCTGGATGCTGGAGGGAAGGATATCTGGAGGGAAAGTGTAGTGAGGAGTGTACCAACAGACAGTGTACGTAGGCGCTCGTGTGTACCAAGAGAGCCTGCAGAACAGAGCCTCATCTAGAGCGATTCACATTCCCATCAGTTGGGAAGGTGCTTAACTAGGTACGGGGACGCCACGCTGGTGCTGCATACTCCAGTGTGAGGTGTAAGGAGATCTGTGTCAGGTGTAATTACTTAAGTGTAATTACCTAAGTGTAGTTACAAGATGAGAGCTACGCTCGTGGTGTCCGGTCTTCCCAGCACTCTTTGTGTGAGATCTATGTGAGGCTGAGGTATCTAACATAGCAGATCTTCACCCAAACATTCAGCAATCATCTTCACTCCCGATTTTTCACACTCCAACATGTATATCAGCCGACAATGGCGTGGTCCCAAGGGTCCCCCCTGATCCCGTAATTTATGGGTACGAGAGAGCCCAGTTTCATACCTTTCGCTTGTCTAACACTTTCCTACCCTTTTTCTTTCTTTACCTACCCTTTCTTACCCCCCCTTCCCTTTCCTTACTGGTCTTCTCCCTGTCCCAGGAACAAGAGTCCTGTCCCTGCAGTCCTGCAGTCACCTCTCCCTTCGGATACCTGCCTGAGGGAGGCAATTGAGATGTTTGTGACTTCACTAACCTTGAAGGAAGCGCCAGATTTCTTGTCTTTTTCCCCATTTCTTCACACACTTTCTTGCGTTTTGTCCCGTTCATTTTCATTTATTATTTGTCTTCGTGTATTTTTGCCGGTGTGGGGGGGGGGTTGTTATCATTTGTACTCATCTTCCTTTACTGGGTTCTCTGTATTCATATTTCGGTGTCACTTATAGAAACTATAGTAACAAAAATGGCAGCAGCAGACAGCAGTAGCAGAAGACAGCAGCAGCAGCAGTAGACAGCAGCAGACAGCAGTAGCAGAAGACAGCAGCAGCAGCAGCAGCAGCAACAGAAGACAGCAGCAGCAGACAGGAGTAGCAGACCCAATAATCTCGTATCTTTCAGAATCTTCGATAAAATTTTCTTCATTTTCATTTGGAGTGTGTAGCTGTCTCAGCGGAGCGGGCGCTTAGAGCCGGGCATTACCATAACGGCGGGCGCTCCTGCCTCGCCCTTTCTCATGGAGATGCTTCTTTTTGCACCAAGAACCCACTTCTGCAATTCACCACAGTATCATTCACCACAGTATCATTCACCACAGTATCATTCACCACAGTATCATTCACCACAGTATCATTCACCACAGTGTCATTCACCACAGTGTCATTCACCACAGTGTCATTCACCACGGTATCATTCACCACAGTGTATTTAAGATAGTGTCAACCTTCACTGTTGCAAAAGATAAGCCGAGAACAATGTTGCCAAATAACATTAGTGCTGACCCTCGCGGACGAGAGAGACAGTACGGAAGTAGACGTGGGGAGGGAAGGAAGTAGAACAGGAAAGGAGAGGAAGTAGAAAGAGAAGGAAAAACAAAAGAAAGGGAGAGGGAGATGGAGAAGAAGAGAAAGAGAGAGAGTAATAGACACATTCACGCTGCTCTATTCCGGCAAAAAAGTCCCCATCACACTGTGAGTGTTGAAACACGAGGGTCCGTGAACAGCTGTCCGGCTCGTCACAGTGAACGGCAGGATGGAACCAACGTTCTGATGTTCTGGGGGCCCGTTCTGGGGGGGCCCCGTTGCTTGCTGACTCTACTGTTATCAGGAGGACGGGGGAGCACAACGCACACCCCGGGTCCCTGGTAGTGTCTGCTGACTCCTGGTAGCAGGCTGGGAGCTTTCCCAGCCCATAGCTCATGGTAAGCCTTATCCTACAAGGTTTTGGTCTCATATCACCTAGTCCCATTTCCATAACTTTACACTTCCTCGTATTGAACCCCAGTAGCCATTTTTCTGATCATTTTTGCAGCTTCTTCAAGTCCTCTTGGAGAATCTTACAATCCTCATCCGTCACAACTCGTCTCATTAATTTCCTGTCATCCACCAGCATCGACATATAGGACTCAACTCCTGTAGACATGTCGTTCACGAATATTAGAAAAAGAACTGGTCCCAGCACTGAACCTTGAGGTACTCCACTCGTTACGGTTCGCCAGTCTGACTTCTCGCCCCTGACTGTTACTCTCTGGCTTCTGCCTGTTAAGTAATTCCTTACCCCAAACTAGGGCTTTTCCGCTTACTCCAATCTACCTCTCAAGTTTAAATAACAATGTCCTGTGCGGTACTGCATCAAAGGTTTTATGGCAGTCCAGAAATATGCAGTCTGCCCATCCTTCCCTGTCCTGCCTTATTATTGTTAATTTGTCATAGAATTCCAGGTTTGTTAGGCATGATTTCCTTTTTCTGAACCCATGTTGGTGTTTGTTTACATATCTAATTTTCTCTTAAGTGTGAGACCAGTCTTAACCTGAGTGTGTGTGTGTGTGTGTGTGTGTGTGTGTGTGTGTGTGTGTGTGTGTGTGTGTGTGTGTGTGTGTGTGCCTGCTTGCGTGAGTGTTTGCGTGCGTGCGTGCACGAACCTCTCCAACTACTTGCCCTCACTCAAACGATGAGTCTCGGAGCCTGACCCACAATAACTTTCAAGACAGATCACCGGAGATGAGGAAGATATGAGCTGCACTCAGGCACCCTACGCTGCTTCCTCCTGTTTCCTGCCTCCTCCTGTTACCTCCTGTTTGCTGCCTCCTCCTGTTACCTCCTGTTTGCTGCCTCCTCCTGTTACCTCCTGTTTCCTGTCCCCTCCTGTTACCTCCTCTATGCTGCTTCCTCCTGTTTGCTGCCTCCTCCTGTTTGCTGCCTCCTCCTGTTTGCTGCTTCCTCCTGTTACCTCCTCTATGCTGCTTTCTCCTGTTTCCTGACTCCTCCTGTTTGCTGCCTCCTCCTGTTTGCTGCTTCCTCCTGTTACCTCCTCTATGCTGCTTCCTCCTGTTTCCTGACTCCTCCTGTTTGCTGCCTCCTCCTGTTTGCTGGTTCCTCCTGTTACCTCCTCTATGCTGCTTCCTCCTGTTTCCTGCCTCCTCCTGTTTCCTGGTTCCTCCTGTTACCTCCTCCATGCTGCCTCCTCCTCCTCGTCCCTCTAGACTGTTGTGTTTTATATGTATCGCTTAATAAACACTTACGGTGTTTTTAATGATGATTTGCTCGTTCAGTAGTTTGGGTTAATTGCACATTGGTTCAAAATATGGGTATAAAAGCCGCTGATTGTGTCCGTTCATTTAGAATCGGTGATTGCTAATGACCGAATTGCATGGCATAGATTGAACGCTGGACCTGATATGTGGAAAATCAATACGCGGTTGAAATGCTAATCTTTTTTTCCACTCCTCTCTCGTTCTAATTTCCTTTCTCAAATACAAAAATTTAATAGTAAGTGTTCAAAGCACCGAGAAACCTTCAGAGACCAGTTAAGGTAGAAGTGTGTGTATATATATATATATATATATATATATATATATATATATATATATATATATAATGATTAATAACAAAGAATTAACTAATAACAACATAAATAACACATACAGTACACTCCGGATATGTGTCATACACATAACACATACAGTATCAAATTGCTTGGGTTTGATGCCAGCAGATTTTAATCGTTTGTTAATTAAAAAGCCGTAAAACTGACGTTTTCTAAGCGTGGCCTCGATGGGTAAGGAGGGTCGGTAAGGTTCAAACGTTTCCTGTTAGGATAAACCACCGCATTTTTGACGGAGTGGCAAATAGCGAGAACGGGCCGCAGGGGCGAGTTTGAGGGCAAACTTAAGTAAAGGCGACCGTCGATATTTACATAAAATAATCGGTTTTAGGTATGTTTCTTTCCCTTAAAATTGTTGGGCATCTTTCACGACACAATCACCATGAAGATGGCGAGAGGTTGTGAGCTTCACAATACACCATCATCATCATCAAGGTTATGAGAGGTTGTGAGCCTCACAAGGCATCACCATCTTCAAGTAAGGCGTTAATATTCCCTCACCACGTTAAACGCTGCCCTGTAGCCTCAGCGCCTCACAACAGTTTAGTTTCACGAAGAAAACATCGTTGCTTTTAACAGAATTCTATCATCTTAGGAGTTTATGGCTATTCTAGGAATTTAGAGCTATTCTAGGCGTTTAGAACCATGCGAGGAGTTTAGAGCAGTCTCAAGACTTTAGAGCTATCCTAGAAGTTTAGTGATCAACAGTCAGTTAACACATAATTATAGTCTACCCATTTCAAGACCCCGAACCAACACAGAGCAGTAGAAGCAAGAACATAGGCATTTAATGGACTATTAATATCCATTATACCATTTATCCACTTGTTCATCTCAATCACGTCCTGTACCATTTCACCCCAAGCGACTGTAAACCTTGGCAAAGCATAGAAAAATTTGTCTTTGAAAATGTAAGGAGTACCTTGTGAAACGCATCCCTAGGCGTCAAACCATAATAAATTGTGAAAATGAACTTTGGAGAGTTAATTTTTCAACTTCCCTCGACAATGGAGTAAAACATAAGAAATATTGAGAAGATTCCTGTTAGAATCATTAATCTTTCCCTTTCGGTCATATTCAACAACATTATATATATATATATATATATATATATATATATATATATATATATATATATATATACTCACCTAGTTGTGCTTGCGGGGGTTGAGCTTTGGCTCTTTGGTCCCACCTCTCAACCGTCAATCTACTGGTGTACAGATTCCTGAGCTTCTCGAGCTCTATCATATCTACATTTGAAACTGTGTATGTAATCAGCCTCCAGAGTGTGTGTGTGTGTGTGTGTGTGTGTGTGTGTGTGTGTGTGTGTGTGTGTGTGTGTGTGTGTGCAGGAAAGGGTTCTAATTAGTATATAGAAAAAATATATCCATGGAGTGGTATTTTGTTCACAAACGAGCCTTTAAGGGGTCTAGTATTACAGTTTAAATCCTGGGTTCGATTCCAAGGCGGGACAGAAGTGATTGGGCACATTTCCTTTCAACTAATGCCTCTGCTCACCTAGTAGCAAATAGATACCCGGGAGTTAGCAACTGTCCTGCAGTTGCATCCAGAGGATGGTCAGTACATCGACCTTAGAGAGTTAGCGACCGGATGAATATAATTTATTGTGATGTGTCATTGTTCTTCTCGAAGACATTTTTTGAGTCATTGTTCTTCTCGAAGACATTTTTTGAGTCATTATTCTTCTTGAAGACATTTTTTGAGTCATTGTTCTACTCGAAGACATTTTTTGAGTCATTATTCTTCTTAAAGACATTTTTTGAGACATTGTTCTTCTTGAAGACATTTTTTGAGTCATTATTCTTCTTGAAGACATTTTTTGAGTCATTGTTCTTCTTGAAGACATTTTTTGAGTCATTGTTCTACTCGAAGACATTTTTTGAGTCATTATTCTTCTCGTAGACATTTTTTGAGTCTTGTTCTTCTCGAAGACATTTTTTGATTCATTGTTCTACTCGAAGACATTTTTTGAGTCATTGTTCTTCTCGAAGACATTTTTTGAGTCATTGTTCTTCTCGTAGACATTTTTTGAGTCATTATTCTTCTCGTAAACAATTTTTGAGTCATTGTTCTTCTCGAAGACATTTTTTGAGTCATTGTTCTACTCGAAGACATTTTTTGAGTCATTATTCTTCTCGTAAACAATTTTTGAGTCATTGTTCTTCTCGAAGACATTTTTTGATTCATTGTTCTACTCGAAGACATTTTTTGAGTCATTGTTCTTCTCGAAGACATTTTTTTTTAATCTTGTTCGCGGAAGTGATCAAGGAGTGAACACTCTCTTATACAAAGTATTCTCAAAGGAAAAATATTTATACAAGGACTTTGTCAGTGTCTCAAACGAGAGTCAAACTTCCCATCATCGTGTGTGAGACGCTCTTATTCAAAGCTCTGCCTGGCGCCTATCACAGCGAGCTTAATCTGCAAAGCTTTTAATAAAAAATAAACAAATAAAACGTCAATTAGATTAGTGTCTCCTTCGATGTTGTAGGAATGAGGTCAGAGAATTCCGCTCGGGACTATATCGTTAGTCTACAAATTGTGTTAATTAGGAATGTGTAATTACGAAACGGGATATAATTAGATCTTTAAGAGTGCCAATGTCCAACATACAACGAGATGATTTGTTCTGAGGAGAGCTTTCTCAGTTCTGAGATTTTTTAAGTCTTCTCAAAGAAAGTTATTCTCAGATTAAAGTTTTATCTCAGTTCTCATTTGAGCTAAATTTCGTATTAATGAAATTCTCCTGAAAGCAAAATCTTATGTAAGAAAGTTCCCCCTTAGATGAAAACATTATGTGAGAAACTTTCCCTTAGATCAAAGCTTCATATGAAAAAGTTCCCCCTTAGATCAAAACTTCATATGAAAAAGTTCCCCCTTAGATCAAAACTTCATATGAAAAAGTTCCCCCTTAGATCAAAACTTCCTATGAAAAAGTTCCCCTTAGATCAAAACTTCCTATGAAAAAGTTCCCCTTAGATCAAAACTTCATATGAAAAAGTTCCCCCTTAGATCAAAACTTCATATGAAAAAGTTCCCCCTTAGACCAAAACTTTATCTGACAAAGAAAACCTTACCTGCTGCTGCTGCTGTGTTTCACCTCGCCAACGTTGTACCCAGGTGGCTCTTTATGTAATTAATTAAAGCTCACCTGTAACGTAGTCGTCGAAGGAGCCTGCCGTTCTCACCACTCAAACCTCTTGACTTGCAAATCACTTTTAACCAAGTTAAATGGTGAACTGAGACGCTCGGAACCGAGGTCTGTGTTCAACAGCACTCTGAACCCATCTGTTCAATGTTCACTAACACCTGTTTCACCTTTACCTCGTTTGATAAAAAGTTCCTGGTAACTTTTTCTTCTCTCACAAAAAAAGATCCCTAAAAATTATATATATATATTTTGTAGTGTATTTTAAACTCCGATTAGGGACAATGAGACGGAACTGTTTGTATAATAGGTCACAGAGCACACAGGTTAGGTCACCGTGGGTGTAGAGAGCACGTGGGAGCTACAGTGCCTCTCCGCCCATGTGTGTGTGTACGAGGAGCCAGTCAGAGGGTGCCAGGGAGTGCCAGAGAGACGTGGTGACTAGGTGACGGACAGACCGCTACTGGCCTGAAATACCTCCTGCAGGCTCCTACAACTGCCCGCCGCGCGCCCCGTCAACCACCACTACCACCACCCCCTCTGGTGCTGGTCTGTCTACCACCACCAACCACCAACCACCCCCTCTGGAACAGGGGGGGGTCTAAGCTGTTGAGTCGTTAACCATTCACCGGTGTAATTACATTTGGTCAAGTCTGATATTTTGTTTCTCTGTTTATATTATATTCGCGTAAATTTGAGCATGAAAAAGTTAGGCTGTAAAGGATTATTACTGTGTACTGCTCGCTTGTGTAGTCTTTATAGTTCGTTGGTAGCCAGCGCGAGTGGCCACTCCTGGTGGAGCCCCTGGTGTAGTCCCCTGATGTAGTCCCTATTGTAGCCCCTATTATGGTCCCCTGTTGTGGACTCCCTCGTGTAGCCCCTATTAGAGTCCCTGTTGTAACCCCTCCCTCTTGTAGCCCCTATTATAGTCTCTGTTATAGCTCCTATTATAGTCTCTGTTGTAGCCCCTATTATAGTCCCTCTTGTAGCCCCTATTATAGTCTGTTATAGCTCCTATTATAGTCTCTGTTGTAGCCCCTATTATAGTCCCTCTTGTAGCCCCTATTATAGTCTCTGTTATAGCTCCTATTATAGTCTCTGTTGTAGCCCCTATTATAGTCCCTCTTGTAGCCCCTATTATAGTCCCTCTTGTAGCCCCTATTATAGTCCCTCTTGTAGCCCCTATTATAGTCTCTGTTATAGCTCCTATTATAGTCTCTGTTGTAGCCCCTATTATAGTCCCTCTTGTAGCCCCTATTATAGTCCCTCTTGTAGCTCCTATTATAGTCCCTCTTGTAGCCCCTATTATAGTCCCTGGAATTAGTAACTATTATGGTGGAGGGGACTTAATTAGGATTTACAATGGTCACATCATGTATTCTAAGATCTAGGTGTTGTATACTTGCGAGTGTATACCTGTATGTGGAGGTTTACTGTATTGGCTGTAATTTAGTGTTTAATTCTGAACCGCTCGAGCTGGCTCAGGTAAGTTAATTAAGTGGTAGTGCTTACCTGTGAAATGTTTTCTTATACCTTGAATCCATAGGGTAATATTTGTGTTAATTAACAGGGGAGGGGATTTTATGTTAATGTGATACCTAGAGTTGTTATGTTAAACTGTTTCAGTGTTGCTTGGTGCTAGTCACTTGTTAAATGTGCTCTGTAAATGACGTTGTTAAGACTTAACACGTGTTTTTATGTTAATTTTTGTAAATCGTAAATGTTTGTAAATATTTATTTTGTTGTGTTCCGGGTTTTTATTTCTCGGCAGTGTTTACATCTTGGCTGATACCACCTGTCAGTACCACCACTACCACCCGCGTCTCACCACCACCACTACCACCCTACTTCCGAATATCTAATTTGTACCTATGCTGACACTCTGCTACCACCAACAAGTATTATCACAACCACCACCACCAACCACCAAGTACCAGTGCACTAGGGGACACAGGTGGAAATTGAGTACCCAAATGAGCCATAGAGACATTCAAACGAATTTGTTTAGTGTTAGAGTAGTTAATAAATGTAATACATTAGGCAGTGATGTGGTGGAGGCTGACTCCATACACAGTTTCAAATGTAGATATGACAGAACCCAGTAGGCTCAGGGACCTGTACATCAGTTGATTGACGGTTGAGAGGCGGGACCAACTAGGTGAGTACACACACACACACACACACACACACACACACACACACACACACACACACACACACACACACACACACTCACACACCTCAAACAAGCAGCAAACAAAACAAAAACAATTGTCGCCAATTTCGGAGGCGGGAACTTGGGGCGAGCGGTTCCTGGCACACACAGACGCTAAAGTTAGCACAAGTGGAGGATTATCTGTGGGAAATGAGCGCAGATGATGCGGGTTACCTCCTCGTCTCGTCAGATATCCAATTGCCAGAGCTGATCATTACTACTGTTGTCTCAAACGAAGGTTCTCCCTCCTAGTTCCGTCAGGCGTTCCTTCGCCTGCAACACCTCCTCACCGCCAAAGGCTCGTTAATCCAGCCGCCAAACCCTTTGTTTATGAATGACAAACGTTTAACACACGACTCAAACAAGTTGTCCTCAGGCTAGGCTCGTCCAAAAACCGCAAAAACGCATTCGTCAATTTTAACGTAATTTTGAAATGTATTTGAGAAAAATATAAAAATGTTGAATAAGTTAATATTATTACATACTAGAATGCGTTGAATAGTTAAAGCCTAACTTAGGGTTAAGTTCGGTTGGCAATTACTGACATTAGAAGTAGGTGGGTGAAGCGTTTAGAGAGGCGGGATTCGAACAGAGGGCGTGAACGAAGCACTGCTCGAGAAAGAATACATACGTCATCAGTTGTGAGTCGTGTGTATGGGGTTTTTCTTTCATAAACAGGGTGTTTGGAGGCTAGATTAACGAGCATTTGGCGTTTATTAACGAGGACGGGTTAACTCACAACTGCTGACGCTCGAACGTTTCTCGAACAGTGCTTCGGTGACGACCTCTGTTCGAATTGCAAATCTGTAAATGCTTCTGTTTGTAAGCATTTACATATAGTTCATATAACTTTATGTAAACCAATATTTCATATTATTCGAGAAGCTAAACTATAAACCAAACATTGTATACTTTATTCTACTTTTAAGAAAACTACAATATTTTGTCTACCTAGTAACCCACACACCTGCCCATCCACACACAAATTATATAATCAGAAAGCAGCATAACAACGGCATTCTTAATTTTCCTGCGATTTTACGTCAATATTGAATATTTAAAATCTCATAAAATCCACCCTAATGTCTATTCCAGATAATGCTACAATAGTATCTTTAATCCAATTTGCAAGTGCATCATTTTAATATACGTGAAGCTTCAGTAGTCACACTTGCTGTGGTTAATACTCCATATCATCATCCTATCATTTGTGTGGAGGATCTCATGACTATATCTATATATATATATATATATATATATATATATATATATATATATATATATATATATATATATATTTATACACGTTGCTACGGAATGCCCAGCTTGCTGGCTAGTTCAAAAGTACATATGCCTCTCTAGGCGCTGTTTTGGAGGAACACATCACACACCTGACCTGTTTACTATGAGACTATGAGACATATATGTCATTAACAAGCCTGACACGGTACACATCTCTCTGAAAACATTAATTACACACAAATGAGGCGAGATGGAGGCAAGGTAGTCTGGCCATATGTATCAAGGTATACTCTGGCATATGTATCAAGGTATACTCTAGCATATGTATCAAGGTATACTCTAGCATATGTATGCATAGTGTGAAACTTTCTAGTTAGCACACACAAGGAACCCAATGTCTTATTTATCGCACACATTCACTACCCCTAAACCACCGTGTGTCTTACGTTTACACAGTGTAGTCCGCTTAATATCTCCCACACCACACATCTTAAAATTATCTTCATCTCCAAAGCAAATTTCTTATCCCTCTAATAAAACTATGAGCCATATACCATACCTTAGAATTTTTCAGATTATTAAAGCTTTTCAGTCAAGTTTTCTTTTTCCGGAAAACGTATTCGTTGATATGATATTTCTACAACTTCTCCCAATTCGTAGACAAAATTGCCTCGTGTTTAACACCAGTAAATTCCGAGAGGGTTAATAGGCTCTAGTGTCCGGAACTATGAACCTGTCCAGGTAGATTTAGTGTACCAGCGTTCGAGCCCCATCATACACGATTTGTTCTTGTTAATTACAGCACCTGTCACCCCCTTCAGATTTGTCTAACTCATCCTGCGCATGCAACACCGCGTCTTCTGTCACATCAATAGAGTGGGATCAGCTGCATATCAAACAACAAGAAGTGCCATAGCTCTGGGAAGAATTGTATAATATATTGTCTTTGATTGTCTTATATTTCTTTGATTCTTAAGTACAGGGGTTCTTGAAAGATAATATAGACAGTCATAGAAAGGGGATATTCTTGACTTACTGAGCGTTTTCAATTGAAAATGGTTTAGTTATTGCTGCCGGAGGCGGCTAGTTTATTGTGCACCCCATACTCATCCTGTGAGCGGTAGCGCAAAAAAGGATTACAGAGGGGCACAAAATGTCTTTATCAGACCTCGACGGAGATTATTAAATTAACCATTACATGCATCGGGCACTCCATGTAATTATAGTGTCAGCCGGTTAGAGATATTTTTCCATTTCCATAGATATGTATTTACAATTAAATATATTAACATTAAAGGTAGATCTTTTTGCTATTACATAACTGTTTAAGCTATAGAGGGATTACAGGGTCACAGAAAAGCTGCTTTTATTATTATTATTAGTCTTCACATTACACTATTTGTTCCTAAATCTCGTGTATCATTTATACCGTCTAGAAGCGAAGCATGGATACAGTCCAAGGGTTTCAGATATGTTATCTTTGTAATAAGATGGTTTGTCATTTCATGCAGCGTGAGTTTAGATTCATCTCTAAATGATTAAACTTGTTTCAGTCTAAGATGTAATACTCTAATGTGTGTGTCCCTGTCTTTGTCCGCACACTTTACACTATACTTCTTCTGGATTCCTAAACAAACGAACTGCCAAAGATACTTGTAGCAAAGTCTTAATTGAGCTGTGACCACATCAGTCTGTTGATTTGGTTACTTGCACTGTACAACTGACGCATTTCATTGTGATGAACAATGGATCAGATAGTTCCTGCTTGCACTATTCTGTTTTCTTCAAATTCATCTAAGAGTTATCGTCTAATGAGAACTCTTAGATGAATTTGTTTTAAGGGACCTGTTTGACAGCTCAAGATTACGTACAACATTGTCTTTATCTACTGCAATCTTA
The DNA here is from genome assembly GCF_040958095.1 of Procambarus clarkii. NCBI lineage: Eukaryota > Metazoa > Arthropoda > Malacostraca > Decapoda > Cambaridae > Procambarus > Procambarus clarkii. Next base: position 37,393,533 of record NC_091181.1, read on the forward strand.
GCAAGGGCATCAACGCTATCATGTTGACTTTATCATGACCGAGACACCAAGATACAAGGGGACTGAGACACCAAGATACAAGGAGACTGAGACACTAAGATACAAGGGGACTGAGACACCAAGATACAAGGGACTGAGTCACCAAGATACAAGGGGACTGAGACACCAATATACAAGGGACTGAGACACCAAGATACAAGGGGACTGAGACACCAAGATACAAGGGGACTGAGACACCAAGATACAAGGGGACTGAGACACCAAGATACAAGGGGACTGAGACACCAAGATACAAGGGGACTGAGACACCAAGATACAAGGGACTGAGACACCAAGATACAAGGGGACTGAGACACCAAGATACAAGGGGACTGAGACACCAAGATACAAGGGGACTGAGACACCAAGATACAAGGGACTGAGACACCAAGATACAAGGGGACTGAGACACCAAGATACAAGGGGACTGAGACACCAAGATACAAGGGACTGAGACATCAAGATACAAGGGACTGAGACACCAAGATACAAGGGACTGAGACACCAAGATTCAAGGGGACTGAGACATCAAGATACAAGGGACTGAGACACCAAGATACAAGGGGACTGAGACACCAAGATACAAGGGGACTGAGTCACCAAGATACAAGGGGACTGAGACACCAAGATACAAGGGACTGAGACACCAAGATACAAGGGGACTGAGACACCAAGATACAAGGGGACTGAGACACCAAGATACAAGGGGACTGAGACACCAAGATACAAGGGGACTGAGACACCAAGATACAAGGGGACTGAGACATCAAGATACAAGGGGACTGAGACATCAAGATACAAGGGGACTGAGACATCAAGATACAAGGGGACTGAGACACCAAGATACAAGGGACTGAGACACCAAGATACAAGGGGACTGAGACACCAAGATACAAGGGGACTGAGACACCAAGATACAAGGGGACTGAGACACCAAGATACAAGGGGACTGAGACATCAAGATACAAGGGGACTGAGACATCAAGATACAAGGGGACTGAGACATCAAGATACAAGGGGACTGAGACACCAAGATACAAGGGACTGAGACACCAAGATACAAGGGGACTGAGACACCAAGATACAAGGGGACTGAGACATCAAGATACAAGGGGACTGAGACATCAAGATACAAGGGGACTGAGACATCAAGATACAAGGGGACTGAGACATTAAGGTATTTGAAAGAGGAGAAATAATGTATTTGTATGTTATTAGTTTTCAGTTTTCGTGGTCCACTTTTGCCATTACCAATTTTTCTGTTAAATAAATCTGTTTGTACAGCGTTGATTACAAGACCGAGGCTCTCACAAGCTGTATGTAAGCAATTTAAGACTATTTGCATTTCACACAGAAATCACAATAGCGTGATGCATCAAATAAACAAATCCACAAGTTTTGCAGTTTTAGAACTTCCGGTTGCAATTCTTTTACCATGTCGTAGCTCAGTCGATTAAGGCAGTGTTTGGAATCCTCTCGGACGAAGGTTTGAACCCTCGTCACAGTCCTTGTGGATTTGTTTATTTGCATTTCGCGGTTGGTACATTAATATCATCCGCATTGCTGCTAATAGTGACGATTTTAGGACTAGTTGGGATTGGTTTTAGGAAGGCATTTATTAAGACGTAAAACAAGGAAGGAATTAATACTCAGCTTTGTGGGGTGCCCAGTTGTACTAATTTGTCACCTTTGTAGCGTTGGAATAGTGCAGAGAACTTCCAGTTGGTGCGATAACCTCGTTATCACTGTAACAACTGACCACCTATATCCATTCTAGCTAATTCGTGTAGGATCACTGCCCTATTACCAATATCAAAAGCATTGGTTTAGTACAGATCCCATTGAGAGAAACGCTGCATCGACACTTTATAAAACATGCAAATCCAATCATTAAATTTTGGTGCTACACCTGCAATGTGGTGGTGCCACACCTGCAATGTGGTGGTGCCACACCTGCAATGTGGTGGTGCCACACCTGCAGTGTGGTGGTGCCACACCTGCAATGTGGTGGTGCCACACCTGCAATGTGGTGGCACCACACCTGCAGTGTGGTGGTGCCACACCTGCAATGTGGTGGTGCCACACCTGCAATGTGGTGGTGCCACACCTGCAGTGTGGTGGTGCCACACCTGCAATGTGGTGGTGCCACACCTGCAATGTGGTGGTGCCACACCTGCAATGTGGTGGTGCCACACCTGCAATGTGGTGGTGCCACACCTGCCTCTATCCAATATGGCGGATTCCAACCTGACGTCGACACGCACAAAAGCTTAGGACCAATAAGTGATGTTTTTACAACATCTCTTAACACATTATCATAATTTATTATAGATCTTCCCGGCACACCTCAAGAGCTGTTCCTTGGATATGATTTTATCCATTACAATCTTAAGTCTATTCGCCATCAACTTCCAAATTATGTTATAATCCTGGATGAACAGGAAAAGTGTCTTCAGTTCGTCAGTGTAAATATATTTTACAGTCGTGACCAGCGCCGGAGATTCACACGTGTTCGACTGATTGTTACAATCCCTCACAGAAGTAATACGGTTAAAGTCACCACTATAAATAAGTTTCCGGGTACAGTGTGGTTAAAAATACAGTTAGTGGGTGGAGAACACTCCCTCTCCTCGTGGGATCCAGAGGGAGTCCTTCCTCTACTTGTGGGCTCCAGAGGGAGTCCTTCCTCTACTTGTGGACTCCAGAGGGATTCCTCCCTCTACTTGTGGGCTCCAGAGGGATTCCTTCCTCTATTTGTGGACTCCAGAGGGATTCCTCCCTCTACTTGTGGGCTCCAGAGGGATTCCTTCCTCTACTTGTGGACTCCAGAGGGATTCCTTCCTCTACTTGTGGACTCCAGAGGGATTCCTTCCTCTACTTGTGGACTCCAGAGGGATTCCTCCCTCTACTTGTGGGCTCCAGAGGGATTCCTTCCTCTACTTGTGGACTCCAGAGGGATTCCTTCCTCTACTTGTGGACTCCAGAGGGATTCCTTCCTCTACTTGTGGACTCCAGAGGGATTCCTTCCTCTACTTGTGGACTCCAGAGGATGAATGCCAAGCTCAGGAATTATAGTACCAAGAATATAAATTCTTGTATACGAAACATTACTATGACCACCCATCTCGGTATTAAGGAATTTTATGCGGGATTTTTTTAGCAATCAGTATCATCGTGTCTCCCCTTTTCAACGAAGTCATAGAAGTTATGAAGATTTGAAAACAAATCTGTAGTGCATCAAGTTCTCGTAACTTTGTACAGTTCATGGACAAAAAGTACAATTAATTAATGAGTTTTAACCAATGGGAATAGTTGCAACTGCTTGTTACGACAACTTAGCCCGTTAATGTTGAGGGTTGAACAAGTCAAATGATTAGGCATTCCCAATGTAAAGGTTTTGTAGGTAGAAATTACACTTCATCCTTCACGATCTCACTCGTCAGTAACGGATCCTGTTGATGAGTAACGAGTATGTGAGTAGAGTCATTGTCCTCTGAGAGATGGTCTCCACAGTCTCACTTCCTAATTTCAAGTTTAATATTCTCTCCAACTGCTCTTGCTCAACGACACCTCACCCACAGCATCATGTTTAACTTTAACCCGATGGGCACAGTTTAGAGTAACGCTGTTTAGAGTAACAGGAGTTTAGAGTTTAGAGTAACAGGAGGCCTGGTCGACGACCGGGCCGCGGGGACGCTAAGCCCCGGAAGCACCTCAAGGTAACGCTAAATAATGTTGACTGAACGTCGAATTAACGTTACTTTTGGATATTGCGGCAATTGGGAATAAGCTCCCGGCTCACAGGTTACTCAGCGCGTTGTCTAAGTCAGCATATGATATCCGCGACGCTAGAGCCGTCGTTGTCCTGTGCCAGCAATCCCCGCGAAGGTAGTGATCCCCGCGAGGTCACAACAGTGTGGTGCTGTTGTGACCTGCTGGTGTCCCTGGTCACCACCACGCTGCCAGTGTCCTCCTGAGCCACGTGCTCTATTGTGTCAGTGTTTTAATTCCGCGGTCGTGACCTTCGTACGGTTCAAATCAATGTTTTTATTTCAGTTTCCCAGAAAGTTTATGATGTTTTTTTTTTGGGGTGTTTCACGATACTAAAAGTGTTCACATGTTTTTACCCTGGTGACCTGGCCTTGTACAGGACGTGGGTACATCTGTATGAACAATGTATTTGTATCCACACATTTGTTCAGCCTCTATACGTCCTTGGTATAACCAACAAGTTGTTCCACAGTTGCCTCACACGGCACAACGGTAGTATCGGGAGCGCGGCCTTGCACACCTGTATTGTATGTGTCATGTGTGTCTCTTCATGTATGCTGTCCCACACCACCTCTGGTGTGTCGCGCTGATCTACATCACCAATGTGGTCCTGAGGTCATGTAGGGGAGGGGGGACACAGTGACCCACATGACCTCGTCTTGAGGTCACGTATCTTCATCATGTGGTGCCGCAAGCACACTCTTCCTAGGTGAAGGAGAGACGTCAGCCTCACCATACATTCCAATACGCTCCACTGCCTCCAGTCGGCATGTAGCAGCAGCAGTAGCAGCAACAGTAGCAGCAACAGTAGCAGCAGCAGTAATAGTAGCAGCAGCAGTAACAGTAGCAGCAACAGCAACACCAGCAGCAGCAACAACAACAAGGTGATCAGCGTTCCCAAACTTACAGCAAGTTCTCAGGTGGCCAGAGCCAAGAAAGTTTGTTATGATCGGCCACAGACGAAGGAACATCTCACTTTTCACTGTTCTAGCGCCGTTCAAGAGCCCTCTGGCTTCACCCCGACTGTGCCTATTCATACCAACGCCGTCTACTGTCTCATAGATTACTAACAACCATTTCAACATTTTCACAAAGCACATCCCGTATCGGCTCCCAGCTCGGTGCCTCCAGCCTCCTAGTGAGGTCCGGTCGGATCCCAGGTTGGATAACCTTTAGCATGTGGGGTACAGCGTGCGTCTGAGGTGATCCAGGACGCTGATTCGATCCCACCGCCCTGCTGCACTGGTTCTCTCACTATTTTTTTTTCCGTACATTTATACATTGATTTTTTTTTACTACTGACCATGACTCACAGAGCTTTCTCGCATTCAGATTTTGCAATTTCAACATTGTCCAGCTGATATCTGGGAACTCTCAGGTTATTACGCAAGCTCAGAGCCCTAAATGTTTCAGCGATAAACTGCATCTACCAAGCTTTCGTACTTTTTGAAAACTTATCAAACTCGTCCTGAAACGATTTTTGTGACTTCATCTCCTTATATTCCTCCCCCCCACCCCCACCCCATAATTTTTTGTATTGTCTGTAAATTGGCAAATGTTGCTGTCCAATCCTGTGTCTAAATAATATATATATATATATATATATATATATATATATATATATATATATATATATATATATATATATATATATATATATATATTTTATATATATATATATATATATATATATATATATATATATATATATATATATATATATATATATATATATATGCAATTGCCGTTCACTAAACACTGATCATTTGTATCCGGAAAAACCACAAAGAAATGGGAAAGAGAGGTGAACGTTTCGGCCTGTTAAAGCCACCTGTTAGTCTGGTGTTGACAAAGGCTTTAACAGGCCGAAACGTTCACCTCTCTTTCCCATTTCTTTGTGGTTTTTCCGCATATATATATATATATATATATATATATATATATATATATATATATATATATATATATATATATAAATATATATATAAATATATATATATATATATATATATATATATATAAATATATATATATATATATATATATATATATATATTTATATATATATATAATGTGTGTGTGTGTGGAAGA
>NC_091181.1:37404433-37670670 GCF_040958095.1 Procambarus clarkii
ATTCTTGTTATCGTCACAAAGACCTCATGGGCTGCCATCTTGGGCTGCCATGTTGAGCTGCCATCTATAAATCTGGATGTCAGGGAGATGTCAGCGGAGAGCCGGACTGTGTGTTTTATCGCTGCCGGAGCCAACAGCCTGCTGTCATCACGGCGTCGTGTCCTGTTGGAGCCAACAGCCTGCTGTCATCACGGCGTCATGTCCTGTTGGAGCCAACAGCCTGCTGTCATCACGGCGTCGTGTCCTGCTGGAGCCAACAGCCTGCTGTCATCACGGCGTCGTGTCCTGCTGGAGCCAACAGCCTGCTGTCATCACGGCGTCGTGTGATGACAGGATTTTTGACGACCTCAGTCAAAAAAATCGCGCGCAATTTGAATAAAAACCGTCACCGAGCCGGAGCAGCAGCCTACTACCATTGAATCCAATAAAACATTCTAAATATGATTTCTAATTACGCTCGCACATGCAACAGGTGACACAAAGGACTGGACCACATACCTGGCCTGAATATTTGAATAATTAATATAAATTTCAGGCGTCGTTGTAAGATTTAAAGCAGATTCTCTCGTGAAATAATCGAATTGCATTCCATTACACAGGTTTCTTATTATTAAAATAATATCATTTTTTTCTTAAAAGCAGCGCTGAGATATTTTTATGTGTCATTTAACGATCTTGGAAACAAAAAAGAATAGGCGAAACAAGATTTAATATGAGATTCTGTATTTTATTTTCAATCTCAAGTTTTTCTTTCACATTTATTTCCAAAATGTAACTTGTTGGAAAGTAATGACATCCTCACACCACACGCACATGGCTCTTGTTTACATGTCACAGCTGATCACATTACACCCGTCTGTCCTTTGTTTAACATGACAAAGGTGATCACTTTACTCTCCAGTTCTTTGTTGACCGTCTATATTTATGAGAGAGAATGTCTGTCTGTCTGTCAGGGGTTGGAGGGTAGACGGTTGCAGTTAGCCCACGCAACTTTCCATTGTAAATTGTGATTGTATATAGAGTATTATAGGGAACTTGGGTTCGACTCCCATGTCTGTCTTTAATTAATTCATTAATTTATCTGTCTTTAATTTAAATAATACTTTAATGTAAAAGGGATTCGCTCCTGTTACCAAACCCAACAGCTCCTATGACGTCGGAAATTTGGTGTTTGATTGTTCAGAGTGTTTTCCAACTTATTTATCTGTTGTTATCGCTGATGATTAAACGTTACTTGGCCATGATTTGTCGACCGAGAGACAATTATTATCAGGGGAAATCGCCTACGCATTACGACTATATAGCACTTGGAAGGGGTCACGATAAAGATTTGGGATGGGACGGGGGGAAGGAATGGTGCCGAACCATTTGGACGGTCGGGGACTGAACGCCGACCTGCATAAAGCGAGGCCGTAGCTGTACCGTCCAGCCCAAGTGGAGAGACAATAGGAGGGACTGCGTGAGAGAGAATGGGAGTGAGTGATACAAATTAGCAAAGACCCAAGCACCGTCAGGAACCCCGTCGTGTATATATATATTTATATATTTATTTGGGCTAGCCTCACCGAATTTTTAACATTAATTGCTGTTGGGTGCATCAAATTCCATCTCCCAACATGACCGGGAGATGGAATTTGCATAAATGGGATTAGTGCCTCTTGACACGGTGCCTCTGATGTAAGAAATTATTTCTTCGGAACGAAAACGGTGAAGGTGGCGAGTGTTGCTGGTGTGTCTACCTGTACACTGTGATTATGTCCGTGTTGCCTGCCTCAGCCTGTTGCAACCCCCCCCCCTCCCCCCCTCCCCAGGTGTTCCCTCCGTAACACCTACATCTGAGGGATACGACGAGCGAGGGAGGAGGCTCCCCGTCGCCTCACTCAGGCCGGGTTTTGCAGCTGTCGGCTGCAATAAATTGCACCGCATATCTTCAATTTGCTTCTCGTTGGCCGGTCTGTGCAAGATTTGTCTCCTCTCAATCCCTCCATAAATATTTTCTTGATGTTTTCGTGTAATAAATACCGGCCATGTTGCGTCTGTGAACGGGATCTCGTCGCTTTTAGAGGTTTAGAATTGTTTTAGGACGATTCAATGCCTCACTTTGCTTGACCCGCGCGGGATCTTATAGTTCCTCGACCTGTGGTTTCTCTCCTTATAGTTTCTGAGTTGCATGCTTGTGTTTATCGCCTCCGTGGATGTGTTGGGGCTTTTCTGGTGACCTTGGGACCAACCGCTGTGTTGACCGCTGATCTGCTGCTCTTGCTATCGCTTGGGAGCACAACCCGTGTGACTGTATATTAGAACTATACCAATTTAATTTGCAAATATCTTTTCACAATTTCTAATCCAGCAAACACCCCGGGTGCCACTTGGTCAACACCCAGAACACCCACCAACACCCCGGGTTTTAACCCAGCCATCCTCCTCCGCCTTCAACTCCTTCTTCTATAAATATTCGCTTCGTCCAAACTGGATTGAAAATGAGCAACTTGAGGCTCTCAAACGTGCCTCTTAATCTCTCCCATTTCTCTTCTCTCCCTCTCTCTCCCATCCTCTTCCCTCCCTCTCTCTCCCATCCTTCTCCTTCCTTCCAAACTCTGTCCCTCCCTCTCACTCTCCCAGCTGTTGTAAATTAAGTTAAGACAAGTAAATTTAGAGGTCCAACTTGTGGTTCCCGGTATATTCTTGCCTAAGTTGGATCAGGAAAGTATCGCTGGTGGGTATGGCTGGTGGATGTGGCTGGTGGGTGTGGCTGGTGAGTGTGGCTGGTGGATGTGGCTGGTGAGTGTGGCTGGTGGATGTGGCTGGTGGATGTGGCTGGTGAGTGTGGCTGGTGGATGTGGCTGGTGAGTGTGGCTGGTGGATGTGGCTGGTGGATGTGGCTGGTGAGTGTGGCTGGTGGATGTGGCTGGTGGGTGTGGCTGGTGAGTGTGGCTGGTGGATGTGGCTGGTGAGTGTGGCTGGTGGATGTGGCTGGTGGATGTGGCTGGTGGGTGTGGCTGGTGGATGTGGCTGGTGGGTGTGGCTGGTGAGTGTGGCTGGTGGATGTGGCTGGTGAGTGTGGCTGGTGGATGTGGCTGGTGAGTGTGGCTGGTGGATGTGGCTGGTGAGTGTGGCTGGTGGATGTGGCTGGTGGATGTGGCTGGTGAGTGTGGCTGGTGGATGTGGCTGGTGGGTGTGGCTGGTGAGTGTGGCTGGTGGATGTGGCTGGTGAGTGTGGCTGGTGGATGTGGCTGGTGAGTGTGGCTGGTGGATGTGGCTGGTGAGTGTGGCTGGTGAGTGTGGCTGGTGAGTGTGGCTGGTGAGTGTGGCTGGTGAGTGTGGCTGGTGGATGTGGCTGATGAGCGTGGCTGGTGAGTGTGGCTGGTGGATGTGGCTGGTGGGTGTGGCTGGTGAGTGTGGCTGGTGGATGTGGCTGGTGAGTGTGGCTGGTGGATGTGGCTGGTGAGTGTGGCTGGTGAGTGTGGCTGGTGAGTGTGGCTGGTGGGTGTGGCTGGTGAGTGTGGCTGGTGGGTGTGGCTGGTGAGTGTGGCTGGTGGATGTGGCTGGTGAGTGTGGCTGGTGGATGTGGCTGGTGAGTGTGGCTGATGAGCGTGGCTGGTGAGTGTGGCTGGTGAGCGTGGCTGGTGGATGTGGCTGGTGGGTGTGGCTGGTGGATGTGGCTGGTGGGTGTGGTTGGTGAGTGTGGCTGATAAGCGTGGCTGGTGAGTGTGCCTGGAGCTATGAACCCCAGGTAGCCGAGTGAGGTGGGTCTGCCTTGTGACAGTTATTCCACACCTGACAGGATTTAGGAGTCAGGGGAAGGAGTTAAACCAAGCAAACGTCAGTAAATTATGACTGAGGAGGATGAAAGCAGAGGGCAGGCATCTTAAGGAAACGAGGTAAGATAAGATGTCGACATTATGTTACGAGACGTGACGTGAGCGGAGGTCGTAAAGCGTCACTTGAGTCGGAAGAGTCGTCGAGGACGGACGTACGTCGTTACCTCCTGTGAAGAAGGAAGTTATGGTGGAGAGTTTGAGTGAAGGCTGAGTGTTGAGGGTGTGGGGAAGGTGTCTGGGGACGACGTGCGACGTTTCGCTCTTAATGTGATTAAGATTTAGGGGCGACCTGAAGCCCATAGAGTAGTCGTACCTGTGTGGACCCTATCTACTGTGAGAACCTCCTTTAAGTGGATAAATTGGACAGGTGTGCCTGTGTGGAACCACTTCGAAGTCGAAGAGGCGACTTCTCACACTCAAGTTGGGACTGGAAGAAGCATTCAGTGGCAGTCTAAGATGAATTGTGGGCGATCAAGTATAGCGCCATATTTGGGGCGACGTAGACACGCGTTCTCGCACCTCTTTTATGTGGTGTGTGTGTATGGGGAAGTCCGTGTGTGAGCCTCGTGTCTGGAGAAGATTATATGGTGGATCTCCAAATGTGTAGTGGAAGTACAAGTTTTTGGTGAAGCCGTGTAGAGGAACTTCACTTGCATTAAGTGGGACTTCAAGTAGCACCAAATATTGAAGAGACTGCAGGAGTACCTACCTGATGTGAGGACCCATTGACGGATGGTCTTAATGGAGGCCTCAGGACTTAATATAGAGAGTTATCTGGACGATCATCCCAACTCAGGAGAGACTGAGGGTATGTCGAGCCCTTTCTCCATACGTGAGACGAATGCAGGGAGACTCTCCAGTGTGCACTCCACTGTCCATTGATTGATTGGCGACAGCAGCAGTAGGTCGGTGTAATCATCATTAGTTATTATATATTATTTTATCAGGGGGGGTCTCTGGTGATAGTTGAAAAGAATAGTAGTAAAATGATACTGGTGAGTGTGGCTGGGGGGTGTGGCTGGTGGGTGTGGCTGGTGGGTGTGGCTGGTGGGTGTGTCTGGTGGGTGTGGCTGGTGGGTGTGGCTGGTGGGTGTGGCTGGTGGGTGTGGCTGGTGGGTGTGGCTGGTGGGTGTGGTTGGTGGGTGTGGTTGGTGGGTGTGGCTGGTGGGTGTGGTTGGTGGGTGTGGCTGGTGGGTGTGGTTGGTGGGTGTGGTTGGTGGGTGTGGCTGGTGGGTATGGCTGGTGGGTGTGGTTGGTGGGTGTGGTTGGTGGGTGTGGCTGGTGGGTGTGGCTGGTGGGTGTGGCTGGTGGGTGTGGCTGGTGGGTATGGCTGGTGGGTGTGGCTGGTGGGTGTGGTTGGTGGGTGTGGCTGGTGGGTGTGGCTGGTGGGTGTGGTTGGTGGGTGTGGCTGGTGGGTGTGGTTGGTGGGTGTGGCTGGTGGGTGTGGCTGGTGGGTGTGGCTGGTGGGTGTGGTTGGTGGGTGTGGCTGGTGGGTGTGGCTGGTGGGTGTGGCTGGTGGGTGTGGCTGGTGGGTGTGGCTGGTGGGTGTGGCTGGTGGGTGTGGCTGGTGGGTGTGGCTGGTGGGTGTGGTTGGTGGGTGTGGCTGGTGGGTGTGGCTGGTGGGTGTGGTTGGTGGGTGTGGCTGGTGGGTGTAGTTGGTGGGTGTGGCTGGGAAGTGTGGCTGGTGGCTTTGGCTGTGAAATTTTTTCTGGGAGAAAGCGAGCCTTAGAGGGAAGAGAAGTCATCGCCGCTACAGACCAATAATGAACATCTCTAAGCTTCACGAGCCATTGTAAACTACGGCAGGCTCCGTGTGCAGTGCTGAGAAAGCGCAATGATAACCACACATCAGGGGGCGGAACTGGAGATGAGGGGCTTGAGACTTTGTCGCAAGCAATGAATAAAATGTATTTACCAGAAGAGAAATTTAATTCGGAATCAAGAATTAACATGAGACATTTCCAATATGTGTTGCCAGAAGCCTTCTCAAGACTCGAATCGTCTTATTTCCATTCTGAAATCCAAACACCATTCTGTTTATTTTCCCAATTATCAATTCTTAATTTACCTCATTCATTTCAATTCATACGATTTCAGTGTTGGTGTCTGAACTGTGCTCCTCGCATACACTGCATTTCAGATCCTCTCCCGCATAGATACAAAATGTTAACTTTTGAACCCGTTTATAACCCGTGCCCTGGTTTTCAGTCAGTAGCTCGCTTAATCGAAATTCAACCATGTTTCAGTGAGTGCAATTATATCCAACTTTTTAGTACAAATCAGGGCTCTGAAGTCTTTCATCTGGTTCCCCACACTTCTGACGTTAAAGCAGTGTAGCTGTACACAACTTCTATGTGTTCATTTATTATCAGGAATATTGTATTTATTGTTATACTGGATACTAATTGTTATTGTTTTAACGAATGGTTTTCTCTTTAAATTGTCTGTATTTTCGTATTAATTACATTATCCACTGTTTAAAGTCTTACAATTACCTCCAGTGAGACTGCTAAAGTTGCGACGCCATCTTAAGAGAAATAAAATTAGTCCGTTGACCACCACACACTAGAAATTGAAGGGACGACGACGTTTCGTCGTCGTCGTTTCGTTTCACAATCGACTTGAGAATGGTCCAGGACGGACCGAAACGTCGTCGTCCCTTCAATTTCTAGTGTGTGGTCTGGTCAACATACTTCAGCCACGTTATTGTGACTCATCGCCTGCATAAAATTAGTCCCTTTCGTGCACGGCGTCTTTGTCATTGTAAATAAACGCAGCTATGCACGAACTCGTTGCATCACTCGTGTAGTACTTTTCGAGTCACTGGTTTACCCCCAATCGCTCTTGGTATACACTTGCTTCCAACTCTCAACCTTGACAAGTATACCACACAATCACACCACACATAACCAGGACCCCGTTATTCCTAATCTCGCACAACCTAATACTTGTCCTTGTGTGTATGTATGTATTAACACGATGTACTGAACGGGGTGAGAATAGCTTGAGCTACCTCATCCTTTTGTGTGTATTTTACCTCAATAAACTTATTTCAATTTCAATACTTGTCCCACCTTTTCAAAATACGTAAGAGGCAAAAAAATGATCCCATGGCCTGACAATGTATTGTTCATTCTATCTCTCCCCACATCCCCCCTTAAAACATATCTTAACTCTGTTGACCAGACCACACACTAGAAGGTGAAGGGACAACGACGTTTCGGTCCGTCCTGGACCATTCTCAAGTCGATTGTCTTGAGACAATCAATCGACTTGAGAATGGTCCAGGACGGACCGAAACGTCGTCGTCCCTTCACCTTCCAGTGTGAGTGGTCTGGTCAACATATCTGAACTCCATCTCTTGCGTCCGTGGATTAGAAGACCTTGTCAATATAGCGTTCCCTGGAATCCTCAACAATATCGTCCTATCTTTGTTGCGTTGTACAGCTTTCCTATCGAGTTCTCGCTCTACTTCTTCTGCAGAATAGAAAATGGCTCAACGTCTCGACCACCGTCTTTTGCTTCGGGCCTGGGGCTGGATTCACGAAGCAGTTACGCAAGCACTTACGAACCTGTTCATCTTTTCTCAATCTTTGACGGCTTTTTTACGATTATTAAACAGTTAATGAACTCCGAAGCACCAGGAGGCTGTTTTTAACAATAGCAACAATTGATTGGGAAGTTTTCATGCTTGCAAACTGTTTAATAAATGTAAGCAAAGCCGTCAAAAATTGAGGAAAGATGTACACACTCGTAAGTACTTGCATAACTGCTTCGTGAATCTGGCCCCTGGTTCATCCTTTTCCCATGACTTTTGGCCTTTCATTTTGGATATCTTTGTTGGATATCATCCTACCTCTTTTAGATATCCTCCTACCTCTGTTGGATACCCTCCTGCCTCTGTTGGATATCCTACTCTTTTGGATATCCTACTGTCTCTTTTGGATATCCACCTGCCTCACATTCTACGTTCCATTAGTCGTTTCAGTACATACTGGAAACACAAATTAACAGGCAAGTTTCTGGAGGAAAATATAGTGAAGAAAAATATAAAAAACGCATCTGGGCAAAGAAAGCCAATAGAATACATGGTTTCACTGGGAGATGTTTCCAGTTTTCGATAGAAACATATTTAAAATTAAAATTGATTTAAAATTAGACTTTATTTATGTGTGTGTGTTAATGTGTATTTAATGTTGTATTATGTATGGTTGTAATTAAAGTGTTCTTTAACTTTGTTGAAAATAATTCAATTGTGAGGCAATATTTTACTGTTTGTGTTTCCCAGAAAGTTTCTTGACATTAATTTGCGAGTATAATGCAGAATTATAGTGAGCATAACTAATATATTACTTGTGTCCAGAGTAAATCAATAATGAATTTATGTGGACTGATTAGCAGTATCGTAAGTGCGTAGTCACTTATGACTACAATACTGAACAATGTTACGATACGTAGGTCATAAGGACCAATATTGCAACAACCTCAACAGGAGGGACCAAACGAGCTGTTAATACCACATAGAATATACTGTGTTCACCGCCCCAGCTGCTCATATCATACGATAATACCCAACTCTGGTGGCGGACGCAGAGTCCGCCTGTAACACTGACAAAGCAACCCGTTCTCGCACTTGCTTATAGTCAATATCTTGCTGATGAATAAGTGCATAGTGACATACTAATTTATTGTGAATATTTGAGTTTTCCTTGAAAAGCCGAATTGAAAACCACAACCTAACCTAACCTTCTTAGTATGTTAAGATATTACAATTAGTACTGAACCTATACCTATATTGATATTACAGTTTTATAAAAATAATAAAACAAAACTAAAATATTTAAATAAATTGTAAAGTAACTCAGGATATTGTCAATTTTTGTATAAAATCTCTATTGTTTAATAAAACTGAGAGGAAAAGTTAGTACCTTGAAAAAAAATATGGCTTGAAATATGTCACATATATACTTATTTGTAAGCGAAGTAGTAACTATAAGCAATAAGTCATATATGTGCTGTCTTGTGCGAGAGCGGGTTGCAACAAGCGAGTCCGCCTGTAACACTGTGACACAGTGAGTCCACCTGTGACACTGTGACACAGTGAGTCCGCCTGTAACACTGTGACACAGTGAGTCCACCTGTGACACAGAGTCTGAGTCTGTGATCAGACACATTAACATCTGTTTCATGTGTGTTGTGCGCAAGACAAACATTGTACGTTGCTCCATTCCTCTGTCACCGGCTCACTGGCCACATGTAAATGGATACAAAAAAAAGGTTCTACCAACTATATTTGCTTTGTAAACAGCTCACGTCCGGTTGATGGCGGAGGCTTGTAGCGACGCTCTCAGCTGGTGTTGAATTAATTAGCAATATTATCTCGGGTTTGTTGAGCCATTTAGGGTGAGTGAAGGTGTGTTGATGGTCCTGTGAGGGTGAGTGAAGGTGTCTTGGTCCCCCTGAGGGCAAGGATGAGTTAGACTAGGCGGACTGTGTAACACAGTTAGGGTGTAGTAGAGCTTGAGACTAACTCATCACTACAGTTTCTCTCCTCACAAGCAAAACGCGATACTTTGGGTTCTGGGGTAACCCCGGGGGCTAAGGACCGCCACAGTTGTCAGGATCTTACAATGATGGAGATTTGCTTGTAGTGAAGCGGACTGTCTGTCTGTCTGTCTGTCTCTCTCTCTCTCTCTCTCTCTCTCAACACAGGGTACATCAAGTACTTCGTGTATCAACACGTTCTCTTGATTAACTACAATAAGGAACAAAATACAAAGCGCTAACCGAACCGGAAACGCACGAACCCAAACCGGCCACCTAACCTAACCCACTGGTGCACTGAAAACGTGAAAAAAACGCTGTTTGTTCATAGTATGTAATTTGTACGTTTTGGGACCATAACGTACAAAACGAGACGCATTAGTTGAGAGGACGTTTCGTGCAGGAGATGGTGTGGCGTGGGATGTGACGCGACGAGACGGGCCACATCTTCCCCTGTCATAAACAAAACTTAAGATTACATTAACAAAACTTAAGATTACATTAACAAAACTTAAGATTACATTATTGGAAATGGTTCGATTTCTTTTTTGTTTTTACTCCTATCAGAAAAGCTCGGTATGGATTCGAACCAGAATCTTTGAGGAGACTGTTTCGTTCAAGTTACAATTCCTGAGTCTTTTACGATACTTGGATTGTTGCGAGACTTTCCAGTTGAAGTTAGAGAAGACTTGGATCCCAATGGACAGATCTTGAGAGTTTTGCCATTAAAAAGTTGTTAAGAGTTTTTTTAACAAGTGGGAATTTTGTATGCATTATTGAAGCCTTAGCGGCTGACTTGCTGTTTCACTTGTCGAACCGGTTTGGCTTGGTTAGGTTATCCTAGATCAGGATTAGGTTAGGTTAGGCTTCGTTATATTAAACTACGTGTGGGTAGGTTAGAAAACCTTAGCTTGGAGAATGTTAAATTAAGCTAGGTTAGCTTAACTAGGAAACGCTATGTTGTGCCGGGTTAAGTTAGGCAAGTTAATGTTCATTCTGGTAAATTTTTTCCCCTCCTTCCCGCCAAACACACACCGAAACTACGACGTTGGTACAACGTTCGAACAAGTTTTAACACTTCCTAACCAGTTATAACAACCAATATAGCAAGTTGTAACAACGTTCTAATACGTCATAATCACGTTAAGCCAAGATGTAACAACTTTGTTACAAGTTGTAACAAGCGGAAAAAAAGAGACAGTTTCGGTTTGTGTTTCCAGGGTTGTGTTCCAAGATTTCTTTTGTATTTCACATAATTGTAAATACACCGATATGTTTACTAGACCTCTTGGTTCAGTACACGAACCTATCTTGTATCGCAGGCTGTATTCAGCTGCAGTCAGACATAAAATTTCCGAAACATGTTTCAACATGTAATCTTACTTTGCCTTGCTCAATAGGACTAATATAATTACAAACAACAAACAACATGGAATATTTCACTCAAACTGTACTGCTCTGCCACTTTAAAACGTACCCTGGAGCAAGTCAACTGTTGTGGGGAGTGGGGGGTGATCTCGATATAAGCCTAACAGATATATATATATATATATATATATATATATATATATATATATATATATATATATATATATATATATATATATATATGTCGTACCTAGTAGCCAGAACGCACTTCTCAGCCTACTATGCAAGGCCCGATTTGCCTAATAAGCTAAGTTTTCCTGAATTAATATATTTTCTCTAATTTTTTTCTTATGAAATGATAAAGCTACCCATTTCATTATGTATGAGGTCAATTTATTATTATTGGAGTTAAAATTAACGTAGATATATGACCTAACCTAACCTAACCTATCTTTATAGGTAAGGTTAGGTTAGGTAGCCAAAAAAAGCTAGGTTAGGTTAGGTTAGGTAGGTTAGGTAGACAAAAAACCATTAATTCATGAAAACTTGGCTTATTAGGCAAATCGGGCCTTGAATAGTAGGCTGAGAAGTGCGTTCTGGCTATTAGGTACGACATATATATATATATATATATATATATATATATATATATATATATATATATATATATATATATATATATATATATATATATATATGTCGTATATATATATATATATATATATATATATATATATATATATATATATATATATATATATGTCGTACCTAATAGCCAGAACGCACTTCTCAGCCTACTATTCAAGGCCCGATTTGCCTAATAAGCCAAGTTTTCATGAATTAATGGTTTTTTGTCTACCTAACCTACCTAACCTAACCTAACCTAGCTTTTTTTGGCTACCTAACCTAACCTTACCTATAAATATAGGTTAGGTTAGGTTAGGTAGGGTTGGTTAGGTTCGGTCATATATCTACGTTAATTTTAACTCCAATAAAAAAAAATTGACCTCATACATAGAGAAAAGGGTTGCTTTATCATTTCATAAGAAAAAAATTATAGTAAATATAATAATTCAGGAAAACTTGGCTTATTAGGCAAATCGGGCCTTGAATAGTAGGCTGAGAAGTGAGTTCTGGCTACTAGGTACGACATATATATATATATATATATATATATATATATATATATATATATATATATATATATATATATATATATATATATATATATATATATATATACACACATCATGATAGCAATAGTGAATATACACTTCTTACTCTTATATGCAGTAGTGTGTGTGTGTGTGTGTGTGTACTCACCTAGTTGTGTCTGCAGGATCGAGCATTGACTCTTGGATCCCGCCTTTCGAGCATCGGTTGTTTACAGCAATGACTCCTGTCCCATTTCCCTATCATACCTGGTTTTAAAATTATGAATAGTATTTGCTTCCACAACCTGTTCCTGAAGTGCATTCCATTTTCCCACTACTCTCACGCTAAAAGAAAACTTCCTAACATCTCTATGACTCATCTGAGTTTCAAGCTGTGTGTGTGTGTGTGTGTGTGTGTACTCACCTATATGTACTCACCTATATGTGCTTGCAGGATCGAGCATTGACTCTTGGATCCCGCCTTTCTAGCTATCGGTTGTTTACAGCAATGACTCCTGTCCCATTTCCCTATCATACCTAGTTTTAAAAGTATGAATAGTATTTGCTTCCACAACCTGTTCCCCAAGTGCATTCCATTTTTCTACTACTCTCACGCTAAAAGAAAACTTCCTAACATCTCTGTGACTCATCTGAGTTTCCAGTTTCCACCCATGTCCCCTCGTTCTGTTATTATTACGTGTGAACATTTCATCTATTTCCACTTTGTCAATTCCCCTGAGTATTTTATATGTCCCTATCATATCTCCTCTCTCCCTTCTTTTCTCTAGTGTCGTAAGGTTCAGTTCCTTCAGCCGCTCTTCATATCCCATCCCTCGTAGCTCTGGGACAAGCCTCGTCGCAAACCTCTGAACCTTCTCCAGTTTCTTTATGTGTTTCTTCAGGTGGGGGCTCCATGATGGCGCGGCATACTCTAAGACGGGTCTCACGTAGGCAGTGTAAAGCGCCCTAAAAGCTTCCTCATTTAGGTTTCTGAATGAAGTTCTAATTTTCGCCAGTGGAGAGTACGCTGCTGTCGTTATCCTATTTATATGTGCCTCAGGAGTTAGATTAGGTGTCACATCCACTCCCAGGTCTCTTTCTCGAATCGTTACAGGTAGGCTGTTCCCCTTCATTGTGTACTGTCCCTTTGGTCTCCTGTCACCTGATCCCATTTCCATAACTTTACATTTACTGGTGTTAAACTCCAGTAGCCATTTCCCTGACCACTGTGTGTGTGTGTGTGTGTGTGTGTGTGTGTGTGTGTGTGTGTGTGTGTGTGTGTGTGTGTGTGTGTGTGTGTGTGTGTGTGTGTGCGTGCTGCTTGATGGGGTTCTGGAAGTTCTTCTACTCCCCAAGCCCGGCCTGAGGCCAGGCTTGACTTGCGAGAGTTTGGACTCAGGTTGCACCTCAGTAATGAAACTAATACATAGCTAATTTAGTGACGCAGACTAAACTTCACAGTTTGATTTGATATGTTTTATTAACATACTTTAGTATACTGCATGACCATTTATGGGCCTACCTACAGTTCACATTATGGGACAATGTGAACTGGTTACAGAGTGTGACAAGAGTCGCGTGATACGAAAATGCCCACCTCGTAGGATGCTCAGCCTGCATGTACCGGCAAACTTTAGATGGATTGAGGATATCCTCATGAACACGAGTGGATAAAGTAATTGCAACACTCCAGGAACTCAAGAGAGAGTTCGCAACAACTGTGAGTGACCGTGAGTGACTGTGAGGGACTTTTGTGGAGACGCTGCGGTAAGTTGCGCAATAATTTATATTATATAAAAGCAGGCTAGCGTTGTCGCAGCAGTTTTCACAAACCTCGAACATCAATCCTCAACTTTTACAAAAACTCAGAATCTATGAATCCAAGCAGAATAAATTTCTCCGCGGTGATAACGTTAATAATTTTTAATAAAATCGGCGAAAGAAAAATGTATGAATTAACGGCGTTTGCTCTCACACACACACACACACACACACACACACACACACACACACACACACACACACACACACACACACACACACACACACACACGGAGATAGTTGAGCAGGTACGGCGATCGATTTGTAAACAGAGAAATTGCATCAGAAATTTTTTATTGAGACAACACTGATTAATATACGAATCTGGACCATTTGTGTGTGTGTGTGTGTGTGTGTGTGTGTGTGTGTGTGAGTGTGTGTGTGTGTGTGTGTGTGTGTGTGTGTGTGTGTGTGTGTGTGTGTGTGTGTTGCTGTTCAACTGTATTTTCTCCTTGTAATTTGTCTTCTTTATTTATACATAATTATTGTAATTTATGCTGTGTTTCCTCATTCATCTAATGTTTTTCCCCTGTTGCTGCTGTTATTATCCTTGCCACTCTTACCTCTTTTCCATTTTATTACATTGTTCTTCCCATTCTTATTTTTCCTGTCTTTGTTATTGCTGGTTTTCCTGCGTGTTGTTGTTGTTGTTGTGCCGGGGTAACCGGTTTTGGGGCTCCAACCGGATCAGGTTTTCTCCCATTCCTTCCCCTCTTTACTGCGTTCCTTGCCTTTGTTTCCCCTTGGTCAGCTACTATCTTTCTAGTCCATTCCCCCCCTCCTCCTTCTTCTCGTTTATCATCCCTCTCCCCTTCACTATATTTTCTTGTCCACTCCATGTCCCAACTCCGGAACTTCCACTAACTTTCTTTCCTGTGGTTAATGTGTTTTTGTTTTCCTTTCTTTCCTGTGGTTAATGTGCTTTTGCTTTCTTTTTTCTCTCTGTAGTTAATGTGCTTTCTTATCTTTCTTCCCTGTGGTCAATGCGCTTTCTTATCTTTCTTCCCTGTGGTCAATGCGCTTTCTTATCTTTCTTCCCTGTGGTCAATGCGCTTTCTTATCTTTCTTCCCTGTGGTCAATGCGCTTTCTTATCTTTCTTCCCTGTGGTCAATGCGCTTTCTTATCTTTCTTCCCTGTGGTCAATGCGCTTTCTTATCTTTCTTCCCTGTGGTCAATGCGCTTTCTTATCTTTCTTCCCTGTGGTCAATGCGCTTTCTTATCTTTCTTCCCTGTGGTCAATGCGCTTTCTTATCTTTCTTCCCTGTGGTCAATGCGCTTTCTTATCTTTCTTCCCTGTGGTCAATGCGCTTTCTTATCTTTCTTCCCTGTGGTCAATGCGCTTTCTTATCTTTCTTCCCTGTGGTCAATACGCTTTCTTATCTTTCTTCCCTGTGGTCAATGCGCTTAGTGATCCTTCCTTCACACACAATAACACTAAACTCAACACTGCAACACTTATCTCAACACAAAAATACTTTTTTTACAATTCAACGAGCTCAATACACTGAACCAAACCTTAATACAACGAACCTTACTTCAATAAAACAACTCTGACATCATTACAACGGACCCTCAATACGACTTTAACTTCAATATATAAACTATCCTTCGGTTCAAGCTATGTCAAATACTCACTTAGACATATTTTAAGTCAGTATTTGACTTATTCATCAGACAACGAACTGAGAAAGTTTATCTTTCATAGGGTATAATAATAAACAGCTTTTTCTGAAACATAAATAAATAATATATTATATATATAAGTACTATGGAACTATGCATAGTTAGGTTAGTTAAGGATAGTTTTAGATGAGAAGTTTTGGTGACGTTGATGTAGGGAAACTAGTTGAGAGTGAACGAAGCAAGTCTCGGGTCGAAGCTTCAAACACGGTCATGTGGGATATAAATCAGCTACTGATTTATTTGTTGTGAAGGTGACAGGCGTGTTTTTTAATGGTGGATTGGAACACAACGAATCTTTTCTCCACACAACGAACCTTTCCTCGACACAACGAACCTTTGCTAAACACAACGAATCTTTCCTCTACACAACGAACCTTTCCTCGACACAACGAACCTTTCCTCGACACAACGAACGTAGCGTCCGTCACCTTATTCCCTACAATTTGTTATTTTCGCATAAAGATTTCACCCTCTTGATGACTGCACGAATTGTCGTGCTTGAGGCGTACCCAGGAGAGACGACACCCCAGCTGGGCGTGTTGTCGTGCGTGTAGGTCTCCATCGTTTGTGTTTTTGACAACAAAAAAAATTGAATTCCACGGGAATTTTTGACTATTTGGACGTTAGGTACCGCGAGGTCCAATTTGCGCTGGGCCTCAGCGGTTCCAATAACAGACTTTATGACCTCACGAAGTCGTCCGTCAATCAAGAGTGGTCCAGGAACTCTCTTGTTGCCTGCTAAGTTCCGTGGTACCGCCAAGGTGGCGGGTCGTTAATGTCTGCATAGTCAACAGTGACGAGGGGCGTTTTGTGACCTTTTCAAAGTCAAAGTCAAAAAAGGGCGTTTTCGAGCACGTTATAGACTCGGAACTTGAAGGTCGGTACAGCCGAGTAATGAAGGTCAAGGACTTTCTTGTCATGGGAGATGGGGGTGTGTGGTTTCAAGTAAGATAATTCACATCTCTTCCCGTCTCCTCTTTCTATCCTTCCGTCTCTCTTCCTTCCTCCTCTCTTCTCTCCATCGGTCTTGTAAATGAAGTTTATGTTCGAAGCGTCGATTCCAGTTAGTTTAGGTTCAAATTTGTAGCTTGATTTTTTTTACAGCTTGGTCCACACTGTGATGGTTCTTAGCTTGGTCCACCACTGTGATGGTTCTTAGTTTGGTTCATCCTGTGATGGTTCTTAGTTTGGTCCACCACTGTGATGGTTCTTAGCTTGGTCCACCACTGTGATGGTTCTTAGCTTGGTCCACCACTGTGATGGTTCTTAGCTTGGTCCACCACTGTGATGGTTCTTAGCTTGGCCCACCACTGTGATGGTTCTTAGCTTGGTCCACCACTGTGATGGTTCTTAGTTTGGTTCATCCTGTGATGGTTCTTAGCTTGGTCCACCACTGTGATGGTTCTTAGCTTGGTCCACCACTGTGATGGTTCTTAGCTTGGTCCACCACTGTGATGGTTCTTAGCTTGGTCCACCACTGTGATGGTTCTTAGCTTGGTCCACCACTGTGATGGTTCTTAGCTTCTTAGCATTAGTTCTTAGCACTAACAACCATAACAAACTCAGCAACAACTTATTCAACTTAACTCGTCCTAGGTGTAATTACGCAATCGCAAGACTAATACACACAATCTGTGTGCTATAAGCCTTGGGGTGATTAAGTGATGACTATTGGATATAACCCAATCATCTAACGCAATCACCGGAAATGACGTAACGGTTTACCCTGCGTATCGTATTTTAAATTTCGTATCTTTAACGGTTTTCTCGAGTGACGGTTGGTGTCGGGGGGTAACTATACTGTAACTGTACCTGTAACTCTAACATCAACCTCCATTATGTATCCTGACGTCACGCCAGGGGAAAAAATACAGGCGAACTGACAGCTATACTACATAAACACCAGTAAAATATATCTTACGGATAACTCTGAAAGATATTGAACATAACATTTAAAAAAAAACTTTATAAATGACACTGGAATTTATTACAATTATTACTGAAAAATGTTGCACAAGCAACACTGGGAAATATGTTTGTCAAGTTATCTTGAGGTTATCTTGAGATGATTTCGGGGCTTTTGTGTCCCCGCGGCCCGGTCTTCGACCAGGCCTCCACCCACAGGAAGCAGCCCGTGACAGCTGACTAACATCCAGGTACCTATTTTACTGCTAGGTAACAGGGGCATAGGGTGAAAGAAACTCTGCCCATTGTTTCTCGCCGGCGTCCGGGATCGAACCCGGGACCACAAGATCACAAGCCCAGCGTGCTGTCCGCTCGGCCGACCGGTTCCCTACGTCACCAAAGAGAAAAATCAGGAGTAAAATGGGTGTTGACAGATGAAAAATGACTGGCCAATATCGCTGTTGACAGCTGTGCTGACTCGCGGGAGACCCGTCAATTGACTGTCTACGACGCTAGCAACAGTCACTCCACGAAATCTTTCAACCTGGTTTTAACTTCAAGATTATGCATAGAGTTGATAGACCCGGGTATATGTTGAGATCTGGACGTATGAGCCGGGACGTCCGGCTCATACGTCCAGTTCTCACGTCCAGCTCACACGACCAACTCACACGACCAGCTCACACGACCAGCTCACCCGACCAGCTCACACGACCAGCTCACACGATCAGTTCACACGACCAGCTCACACGATCAGTTCACACGACCAGCTCACACGATCAGTTCACACGACCAGCTCACACGATCAGTTCACACGACCAGCTCACACGATCAGTTCACACGACCAGCTCACACGACCAGCTCACACGATCAGTTCACACGACCAGCTCACACGATCAGTTCACACGACCAGCTCACACGACCAGCTCACCCGACCAACTCACACGACCAGCTCACCCGACCAGTTCACACGACCAGTTCACCCGACCAGCTCACCCGACCAGCTCACCCGACCAGCTCACCCGACCAACTCACACGACCAGCTCACACGACCAGCTCACCCGACCAGCTGACCCGACCAGCTCACACGACCAGCTCACCCGACCAGCTCACCCGACCAGCTCACCCGACCAGCTCACCCGACCAACTCACACGACCAGCTCACACGACCAGCTCACACGACCAGCTCACCCGACCAGCTCACACGACCAGCTCACCCGACCAGCTCACCCGACCAGCTCACCCGACCAGCTCACCCGACCAGCTCACCCGACCAGCTCACAATACCAACTTCTCCGTCCAGTCACCTTTGAAATTCAACACGCTTTCCATTCAGTTAATGATAAATTAATAGACAGTATTAGAAATGTATTTAATTACACACACACACAATATATATACATATATATATATATATATATATATATATATATATATATATATATATATATATTATATATATATATATAATATATATATATATATATATATATATATATATATATATATATATATATATATATATATATATATCGTAAAAGGCTTTCAGTGGGCGTAAAATGACTTAAAATCAGACTCCCCCCCCTACTCATATGATGATGTCTGACGTTGCATTATATTAAATTTACATAGACTGTTACATAACCATTACTTGTACTGCAATTGCTAGGCATAGTAGTGTATCATTGAATATTGCAGTCGCCTCATTTACAAAACAATGTGTGATTTTTTTTTTAACACTGGGTGTAACTAAAATATAATGTGTATGAATTTCAAAAATTGGATATTCCTGGTTTTTAAATGCTGCACAATATGTGAATTGTGGCATAGACTTTACTGAATGATGGAGATTATTATTTTTGTAGTATTATATATTTTGTCTGTTTTAAGCAAATTTTGGATATAGCGAGAATGTGTGTCCAAATCTGCTTTAGGTACGGAACATTTGTCCTTAACTGTATTTGGTACGGAACCTTTACTGCTATAGGTACGGAACATGTGTCCTTAACTGTATTTGGTACGGAACCTTTACTGCTATAGGTACGGAACATGTGTCCTTAACTGTATTTGGTACGGAACCTTTACTGCTATAGGTACGGAACATGTGTTGTGTGCGTTATATACACACAACCAGACCATCACCAGAGAAATCTTAACAAGCAACACTGAAATAATCGACAGGTATAACACCAGTAGACTTGACATCAGCGAGGCACTACACATCAAAAAGTCAAGACCAGCAATCAACTGCCAATTAACACAATTATAGTCTACCCACTTCGAGACCCCGAACCAACACAGAGCAGTAGAAGCAAGAACATAGGGATTTAATGGGCTATTAATATCCATTATACCATTTATCCACTTATTCATCTCAATCACGTCTTGTACCACCTCATCCAAAGCGAATATAAGCTATGGCAGAGCATGGAGAATAATTTGTCTCTGGAAATGTAAGGAGTACCTTGCGAAACGCATCTCTAGGCGCCAGACCATAAAATATAATGTGAAAATGAACTTTGGAGAATTAATTTTTCAACCTCCTTCGTCAGTGAAGAAAAACATAAGAAATATTGAGAAGATTCGTGTTAGAATCATTAATCTTACCTTTTCGGTCATATTCAACATCATATGTTTACAAGAAAGACTGCTTCCAAAATATACTAAAATTATATATATATATATATATATTATATATATATATATATATATATATATATATATATATATATATATAATTTCTGAAACAAAACATGAAAATTATCCTCAGTAATAATCTCCAGTAATGAGATTATTTTACATAGACTTGAAAATAATAAAAAAAGGCAAAACAAGTATTCTGTGATAAGCGAAGACCCACAAAACAGAAAATGAGTTTTTTTCCCCCTCTAAATGGTGTTTGTGGAGCTGCCACCCGATGAGCCATTAGCGCCCTTAATGAGCTTGCCTGTCGCAGCTCTAACGACTCGACAGCCTTGTCAACCTTCCCTCCCTCATAACACATGTTCACAACCCGCTGTTGTTACGTCCGAATCCTCTCGGACGTAGGTCCGAACCCTCATCACGGCCCTTGTGGATTTGTTCATTATGTCCGAAGTCTCCGTGGGATTGTGTCCGATGGTCCCAGGTAGTGTGATTAGTGGCTCTGGGTCCCAGCTGGTGTCCCAGGACATCCTGGGACTGTGTTAAGTGGCTCTGTGTCCCAACTGGTGTCCCAGATCATCCTGGGACTGTGTTAAGTGACTATGTGTCCCAACTGGTGTCCCAGATCATCCTGGGACTGTGTTAAGTGGCTCTGGGTCCCAACTAGTGTCCCAGATCATCCTGGGACTGTGTTAAGTGGCTCTGTGTCCCAACTGGTGTCCCAGATCATCCTGGGACTGTGTTAAGTGGCTCTGGGTCCCAACTGGTGTCCCAGATCATCCTGGGACTGTGTTAAGTGACTATGTGTCCCAACTGGTGTCCCAGATCATCCTGGGACTGTGTTAAGTGACTATGTGTCCCAACTGGTGTCCCAGATCATCCTGGGACTGTGTTAAGTGGCTCTGGGTCCCAACTGGTGTCCCAGATCATCCTGGGACTGTGTTAAGTGACTATGTGTCCCAACTGGTGTCCCAGATCATCCTGGGACTGTGTTAAGTGGCTCTGGGTCCCAACTGGTGTCCCAGATCATCCTGGGACTGTGTTAAGTGACTATGTGTCCCAACTGGTGTCCCAGATCATCCTGGGACTGTGTTAAGTGGCTCTGGGTCCCAGCTGGTGTCCCAGGACATCCTGGGACTGTGTTAAGTGACTATGTGTCCCAACTGGTGTCCCAGATCATCCTGGGACTGTGTTAAGTGGCTCTGGGTCCCAGCTGGTGTCCCAGGACATCCTGGGACTGTGTTAAGTGGCTCTGGGTCCCAACTGGTGTCCCAGATCATCCTGGGACTGTGCTTATTGCCGCTATAACGGAAGTTTGAGGATGTTTTAATTTTATTTTGTCATAATTGCATTTCTTTTACTCTCGTTGGCTTTAATTATACAAGTCTGGCCGCTCGCACCGCTGCTAATTACTCTTAATGTAATTATCCAAGCTGCCCACTGGCCAGTGAGTCGGGGAAGGTGGGGGGGGGGAGGTGGTGGGGGAAAAGGTGGGGGGAGGGTGGAGTTGGAGGCGTGGGTAGGCAGAGGGGTGGCAGGGGTAGTTTGAGTGAAGGAGTGACAACATACAATGAACCAGCCAACATTATATATAAAAAGCATGATATTCTTCACTAACTGTTAAGCTTACCGTGCAGGTGGCAGCACAGAGAACCACTAACTCACTTTATATTATGAATAATAATGTATACTCCTTGGTTATACATAGGCATCAAATATTAAGTTAAAACACATATGTAAGTGGAGCATATTGTTTGCAAGCCATGTAGGTCATTGCCACAAACAACAGCAGAAACGGCGGGGTCCAAGGACTGAAGCTCGACCCAACACGCACAAGTCGTCGCCAACATATATATAACAACGACCGTCAGGAGAGAAGCCGTCCATCACGGGCACCTGACAAACAGCGCGGTTCATTACCCACATCCCTTTTAGGGTATAATTGGTGATTTGCTACTCAATAATTAACTACTTTGCTCAGCGTGGGACAAAGTTGTTTGTTTTATCCTGGGCTAGGCTGCCTATCCCACTCCACCAGTGGACTTAAGGCGCACGTGTGCGCTACCGTTTGCCTAAGAACATGTAGAAGTTAATTATGTCTCCCATCTATAGAAGAGCCGGTCGGCCGAGCGGACAACACACTGCACTTGTGATCCTGTGGTCCTGGGTTCGATCCCAGACGCCGGCGAGAAACAATGGGCAGAGTTTCTTTCACCCTATGCCCCTGTTACCTAGCAGTAAAATAGGTACATGGGTGTTAGCTGTCACGGGCTGCTTCCTGGGGGTGGAGGCCTGGTCGAGGACCGGGCCGCGGGGACACTAAAAGCCCCGAAATCATCTCAAGATAACCTCAAGATAACCTCAAGAATGTCTATCTAAGGGGATCCTCGATATTAAACTGATTTTTGCAACATGGCGAAGTGCTATGAGGTTGCTCCACCTTTGCCGCGGATCGGCCCGGTATTGCAGTATCTAAGGCTGGAGGCAAGACGCTTAGGGCTAGCCTCGCGCAACTTTGCAGGGGGAATGGAATGTGGTACTGGACGAACATAAGCTGGGCGGGGCAGACCTAAGTATTTAACTTTAAGAAATATTAGCATTTATAATAATACTCATGCAATTTTTATGGAGTCAAGTATGAAATATCTGGAGTGTTCCCATAGAATTTGTCAGTGCTTTGTAATAATAAATTTTCCGAGAGGAGAAACGGGGAGGTGGGGAAGGAGGGGCGGGGAGAGAGATGAGGAAGAGGGGAGGACGAAGTTAGGGACCAAGGGGAGGGGGAAGAGGAGGGGAAAGAGGGAGAAAGCACAACTAGAAAGTAGAGTTTGATACTACTAAATTTAGAGAAACTAGAAAAGGTATTGTATTTGTGCTGCTGATAAAACTAACGTAACGTAACGTAACCATCCTAGGTCTAATATAATACATATATGTGCTATACTAGGCCTAAGAATATTTCAGTTTGGCTTTTAATTTCATTTTTTCAGAAATCTAGAGAATGAATAGTACTAAATTCTATTATATAATTGTCCATTACGTTGAAATATATGTACGATGGTCCAACTAGTTACAAAAAGTACTAAGTAAACAGGAGGATGGTTTGAGCTCAACTCTATGGCCCCCTCAGAGGATTCGAACCCAGGACGCCAGGGGTTTCCCTCATCAACAGCGCTGGTACTCTGACCACTGCTCCAGCGATCATCTATAAGTATTGGTTAGCCATGGAGCCATGACTAACCAATCCCCGGCAACACTGGTATGCGCACTATGGCCAAAACTGGCCGTAATTTTAAATGAAATTGGTTCACGAAAGTGATGTACTGTCTCGTTTTCTGTTTGAGTCCTCTGGCTTACTCGGAAAGGTTAGGAGAGGAAACATTCAATTAACATTTTTCAAGACGTTTTGAAACTTAAGGAGAATTTCCTGCGCACCTAACCTACCAGAGGATCCTTAACTTACTGTTTTGGAAAAAAAATCCAAAATTTATTTTCATTTTTTTTTTCATTTTCAAATTACGTCCAATTTCGGCCATACGGCCAAACGGCCAATTCAGCCGCAATTTGTAAGAGTACAGGTTGCCAGGAGAGTAGTGCGTACTCAAGATGGGAGCCAACGTGTACTGGATGTAAGGTTTTGCCGCCCCTGATGTCACGACGGTGTGAGATTCGTCTCAAGGCAGCCAGTTTCTTGGATGCCTTACTTACTAGGTGAAGCATGTGACTTTTCCTGGTCGATGGAGAGTCAGACTGCATTCCCAAAATGCCACCCTCGTCACTGAACACTAGGTATGCCACACTAGGTATGTCACACTAGGTATGCCACACTAGGTATGCCACACTAGGTATGCCACACTAGGTATGTCACACTAGGTATGCCACACTAGGTATGCCACACTAGGTATGTCCACTCAGTTGTATTCCTGTCCCGTGTGTAATATCATGCTGTCTAGTTATGAGCATCGGCTGTGTTTTTCCTGCTGCAAATGATGACCATCGACTTCCCCATCTAGACATTGCTGTAACTTTGTGATTAATGAACCTTGGAGCAGTTAGTATTTCTTCTTGTTCATCTATAAAGAATAGAGTGCATTCGTCAGCATAAGCCTGAGCTTCAGGGAGGAGGTGTAGTAGATCGTTGAAGTAGATGTTTATCTCTCTCTCTCTCTCTCTCTCTCTCTCTCTCTCTCTCTCTCTCTCTCTCTCTCTCTCTCTCTCTCATCTCAGTGTCGTCAGAATAATAATAAGCCTCATGCATTATTCACCTTCAGAGCACTGTGGGGTAATGGGGTAAGTGTTGGGTTAGTTCGCCAGCTTCCGGTTCGAGCCCCCTTCCCCTAGGCCATCAAACTCCAGAGGTGCAGCAAATTTAACCGTGCAAACAAATTGGTGTAGCCGTGCGTGGTTAGGTGTTTGTTTTTCATAGCAACAAATTGGCGGCTATTAGGGTAAAAAGAGTGAGTTATGTGTGTTAAACCCCCGCTAGTGTGTGTGTGTGTGTGTGTGTGTGTGTGTGTGTGTGTGTGTGTGTGTGTGTGTGTGTGTGTGTGTGTGTGTGTGTACTCACCTATTTGTACTTACCTATTTGTGCTTGCGGGGGTTGAGCTTTGGCTCTTTGGTCCCGCCTCTCAACTGTCAATCAACTGGTGTACAGATTCCTGAGCCTACTGGGCTCTATCATATCTACATTTAAAACTGTGTATGGAGTCAGCCTCCACCACATCACTGCCTAATGCATTCCATCCGTTAACTACTCACGGTGTGTGTGTGTGTACCTTGCTGTACCTAGTTCAATCCTAATTGTACTTGCAGGGGGTTGAGCTTCACCTATTTGGTCCCGCCTCTCAACTGTCAACCAACTAGTGTATAAGTTCCTGAGTCTATTGGCCTCTATCGTATCTGATAAAGTGTGTATGTGTGTGTGTGTGTGTGTATATATATGGGTATGTTTACTAATTGTGCCTGCAGGCTCGCCTTGTCAGTTATCTAATGTAATGACTCTCGACCTATTTTTTCCTCAATCATATCCACTACATATATTTATCTCCACACACACACACACACACACACACACACACACACACACACACACACACACACAGGACGACCTGGACAAACTGGTGGAATGGTCTAGAAAATGGCTACTAAAGTTCATTTCAGGAAAGTGTAAAGTAATGAATTTAGGCGAAGGGAACAGAAGGCTGAACACAATGTACCATCTGGGAGGTGATATCCTGCAAGAGTCAAATAGAGAGAAAGATCTGAGGGTTGATATCAAACCGAACCTGTCTCCAGAGACCCACATCTAAAGGATATCATCAGCGGCATATGCTAGACTGGCCAACATAAGAACTGCCTTAAGAAACTTGTGTAAGGAATTGCTCAGGACCCTGTAAACCACTTATGTCAGATCAATCCTGGAGTATGCAGCTCCAGCCGGAAGTCTATACCTAGTTAAACACAAGACGAAGTTAGAGAAGATTCAGAGGTATGCCACCAAACTTGTCCCGGAACTGAGAGGTATGAGCTATGAGGAAAGGCCTAAGGAGCTGAACCTCACATCCCTGGAAAACAGAAGAGTAAGGGGAGACATGATAACCCCCTACAAAATTCTCAGGGGAATTGACAGAGTGGACAAAGACAAACTCTTTAGCAAGGGTGGAACACGAACAAGGGGACACAGGTGGAAACTTAGTACCCAGATGAGCCACAGAGACATTAGAAAGATTTTTTTCAGTGTCAGAGTAGTTAATAAATGGAATGCATTAAGTAGTGATGTTTTGGAGGCTGACTCCATACATAGTTTCAAATGTAGATATGATAGAGCCCAGGAATGTGTACACCAGTAGGCTCAGGAATCTGTACACCAGTTGATTGACAGTTGAGAGGCGGGACCAAAGAGCCAGAGCTCAACCCCCGCAAACACAACTAAGTAAGTACACTCACACACACACACACACACACACACACACACACACACACACACACACACACATACACACACACACACACACACACACACACACACACACACACACACACACACACACACACACACAGCGTCTCGCGGCCGAGCAGACAGCGTTCGTGAGCCGCAGTCCGTGAATCAGGATTTAATCCCCTGCCGATGCCACATAACAAAACACAATATCCAGCAGCCAGGGAGTAGATCTTACAGCGCCACCTGGAACACCGGTCGTCTGGCCCTCTCATCAAAAGACGC
The DNA here is from genome assembly GCF_040958095.1 of Procambarus clarkii. Taxonomy (NCBI): domain Eukaryota; kingdom Metazoa; phylum Arthropoda; class Malacostraca; order Decapoda; family Cambaridae; genus Procambarus; species Procambarus clarkii. The sequence goes on from NC_091181.1 coordinate 37,430,597, forward strand.
CATCACCCAATACCTCCAGTGAATCAGAAACAATTTCATCGATATAATATAAAAGATAAACATTGCGCTTGGCTCCATTCCTCTGTGAGCGGGTCCCTGACCACGTGAAGAGGAATAAGAGCCTTACCAACAATATTTGCGCCACAGACTCTCTCGTCCGGGTGGATGGCGGAGGTTTGTACCGGCGGCCTCAGCTGGTGTTGAATTAATTAACAATATTACCTGGGGCTTGTTGTGCCACTTAGAGTAAAGCTGTGGTGCCGCGTTGGCCCCTCCGAGGCTCAGAGGCACACACGCTCGGCCTTCAGGAGTGGATGTCTGCCCTTGATGGATGCCTGGTGGATGATGCACACATAAGGACCGGCAGGAGGGACAGGCGAGACAGAGGAAGGCGGGGGACAATAAACGGGGGGAAAGTGACAGAGAAGTTGTTATTAGCGGAGGGACGCGGTGACAACAGACAAGCGGAGTCCCGCAGGGGGTCAGTATCACTTTTTTATTCTTGAATAAGGTGAGTGATCTAGAAGGAACAAACGCCTTCGTATCGATCTTCACTGACAAGGCACATCTTATGAAGAGAATAAGCACAGAGAAACAACACGAGTACCTTGACAAAAATATGTGTCAAAGAAGTGCCTGCTAGAGTTTAACTTGAGCAAGTGCAAGGTTATGGAGACAGGTGCTGGGGACACGAAGCCAATCATCAGGCATCACATAGTGAGGACAAATTCCCCTTAAGTAGGAGAGATTAAAAGACCAGTAGCGTTGTTGTTGTTTTAGATTTAGCTTCTCAGAACGAAATGTTCATGTAGCACGGGCTATGGTGATCCCGTACCAGTAGCGTAGTGGTGAGCGCAACCGGCAAACAATCGAATGATCCTGGGATTCGATTTCCGGTCAGGGCGAGACGTTTGGGAACGTTTACATACACCTGACAAGTACCTGTGATCTAGGAAGTTGTTGTGGGTCGTATCCAGGGGAAGGTCAATCGTTGGCTTAGGTGGACCTCGATAACCTTAACAGGCTTCCTGTCCCTAACAATGGGAAGACATAACCTGACACTGGACATGTGTCGTAAGACACAATGACGGGATATTACCTACATATACAATGTTGTTGAGCAAGGACTAATTCATGATTATGTTTTCCACGTATGCCAGACCAGTTCTGTGATGTGCAGCATAGGCAAGAATCCATATCGTGACAAACAGAAAACAATATTGGAGGAAATTAAGAAGAATGCCATGAGACAAGTCACATAGCTGAGATGGATAGTTTACGAGAAAAACTAAAAAATAACTTCACCTCACATCGCTACAAGACAGAAGGTACAACAGACATATTCTCGACATACAAAATACTCAGGTATATTACCAGGATAAACAATGACATTATTTGAAATGAAAGAAACCTGATTGATGTTCACATCGAATAAACTAGGAAGTGAAGTGGTGGAGGAAGACTTCATATATGGAACAAATAAAGATTTGACAAAATCGACACGTTCCAAGAACGCGGGTTTATTGAAGGTTGAGAAGCGGCTCTGAAGAGCTCAACACCCTTCAGAACACAAACATGAGTTCACGCACGGCCACAAACACTTACAAACACTTCCCTGGAAACACAAACCGAAACTGTCTCCATTTTCCTCTTGTTACAACTTGTAATAAAGTTGTTACATCTTGGCTTAACGTGTTTATGACGTATTAGAACGTCGTTACAACTTGCTATATTGGTTGTTATAACTGGTTAGGAGGTGTTAAAACTTGTTCGAACGTTGTACCAACGTCGTAGTTTCAGTGTGTTTGGCGGGTTCACACTTAAATTGCAGATACACACACACACTCGACCTAAACAAACACACACTCGACCTAAACAAACACACACTCGACCTAAACAAACACACACTCGACCTAAACAAACACACACTCGACCTAAACAAACACACACTCGACCTAAACAAACACACACTCGACCTAAACAAACACACACTCGACCTAAACAAACACACACTCGACCTAAACAAACACACACTCGACCTAAACAAACACACACCTCTGAAACAACCAATGCCTTCTGATGTGCAGCGTCAACACCCGAGGGAGACTCACCCATGTGCCTCTGCTTGCAACAATACCCACACAAAAAGCACCCCAGCTGTTCGCTCCACACACACACACACACACTCAATATACATGCTCAAACCCATTAAAGGTACACACACACTCGATACACACTTTCAAACACACTCAAACTCTGGTATTTCTGGTGATATTTACACTGGCTTCGCCTTGGTGCTCTCACTTTATGTTTCTCTCACAAACTGTCGAGCAAGAGTTGTGTTGTTGACGTGACCTGACCTCTCAACGCCCCACCACCGCTCCCACCACTATATATATATATATATATATATATATATATATATATATATATATATATATATATATATATATATATATATATATATATATATATTTATATATATATATATATATATATATATATATATATATATATATATATATATATATATATATATATATATATATATATTGTGACGATAATCTCCTTCAAGAGAGATTGAGCCTGCTCTTCCCTCCTAAGTTCGTTGCTATACATCCCTATTCAACTAATATGGAAAAAATATGCAACAAATACAACACCAAGGTTTGCCAGAGAGCAAACGTATTCAGCACCAGGAACACCTGCTCCCCCCACCACTCGAACCACCAAACTACCTGTCCGTCGCCTGCTCATCGCTGATTGGCCGGTGGTCAGTCGCACCTGCTTCTCCACCGCCACACTAGTTGATGTCTGGGGCCACCACGACCTCAGACCTCAGAATATCCAGTGCTTTCAACAAGTTAACACGTCTCGTTGGTAGACTAAGCTCTGGCTTACGTGTACTAAGAGAGGTGGCAGCTTAAAGCCAATATTCCTGCACCTATACCTATCTGATTGTATATTGTTCACTTGTTATTACTCACTTGTCTTAACGTAACTTTTCATTTTTGTCATTTGATTATTCTTATTATTTTGATTGATTGATTTTATGATACGAATTTTATGTCCATTTTATTCATGTTTTGCTTTTCTAACGTAATTAAAATCTCATTGTTAAATTTACTTGTGTTTTGTGTGTCTTCCCATTACCTTACCACAGACGAAGTTCCAGATTTTCTCTTTTTGTTTCTATATGTGACGAGGCCATACCCCTAGCTTTTGAAACAGCCGAACACCAACGCGTTACCGTCACAATATATATATATACTGTAATGAGAAATCTTTCCATCACCAGAGAAATCTTAACAAACAACACAGAAATCATCGATAGGTACAGCGATAGCAGGCGGTTCGACATCAGCGGGGCACTACACATCAAAACGTCAACACCAGCAATCAACAGCCAATTAATTCACAACTATATTCTACCCACTTCAAGGCACCGTATGGGCCAATATGCCCTCTGCAGTTACTTCCAGTATATATATATATATATATATATATATATATATATATATATATATATATATATATATATATATATATATATATATATATATACACTGCTTACTAGTCTCTCCTGCTTCACCACATTAATCTCCAACACACAAATCAAAACGAATAATATGACAGCCAAATTTAGATCTTAGGATAGGGTTCATTTTAATCCAAATTTGCTCGAGTAACGTTAAATCAGTATTTAATCAAAGTAAAGTCTACGTTAAATGTATGTATTATCAACGTTAAATGAATGTATTGTCAACGTTAGGTCAACATCTGATCAACGTTATTAATGTTGAATGTTACATTATCGTCATTGAACGTGATTTACCGCGGGGGTGGGGGGGGGAGGTTCCAGTAGCCCCACAATATTCAATATTGGCGTCAATAGTTGTTAAGTCTCGGCCCTTGTGATCCTGTTAACGTGCCCAACCGTCATCAACAAGCACCAAATGCTCGCGAGTCCTCCCTCGAGCAGTGATTCGTTCATGTCCTCTGTTCGAATCCCACTTTTCTCAATGCTTCATTCACATCAGCCCGTCCTCATCATTTGGCGGCTCGTTAATCCAGCCGCCAAACCTTCTGTTTAAGCATGAGAAACTGTTTACACACGACTCACAACTGGTGGCGTGGTGATCAATTCTCCCACAAAGAATTGATCACCACGCCACCACTAATACTAAACAAACAGATAAAGCAGACAAGGGATGACTAGTTCAACTGAGACTAACAATAACAGCACTAATACTAAACAAACAGATAAAGCAGACAAGGGGTGACTAGTTCAACTGAAACTAACAATAACAGCACTAATACTAAACAAACAGATAAAGCAGACAAGGGGTGACTAGTTCAACTGAGAATCTCAGTTAACCGCCTCGACATTCAGCAACAAACTCCTGTTCCATTTAAACTTGGTAAGTTGAGGCGATGGGATGTTCTACGGCTTACAGCTGCCATAGTAGGAGCCTGAGAGGTGATTCTGAGACTCAGGCTCATCGCGTGGCATATACCAATCAGACGAGAGGTGATGGTATTGATGATAGCGAGAGACCAGACCTGAGGGTATGTCCTAGAGGAGGAAGGTGGGTGTTGAAGCCGCTTGCCCCTCGCTAGGCTCCCTTAGGGCTATGTCAGGTGCTCCGAGTAATATGGACAGCAATGTGGTGATACAGGTATTCCTGTCGTCGAGTCCAGTGCATTCGTGCCTGTCTTAACTGTCTGCAAAACATATTACACAATGTAATTATTTATTGCTTCAAATTCGTAGCCTGATTCATTGGAGAACCAAAAACCGAGTAATTACGAATTGCTGCATCTGTAGCAACAGCAGTGACAATAACAGTAGCAGAAGCCACAGCAACAGTAGCAACAACAGCAGCAGCAGTAGCAACAGCAGCAGCAGTAGCAACAGCAGCAGCAGTAGTAGCAACAGCAGCAGCAGTAGCAACAACAGCAGCAGCAACAGCAACAGCAGCAGTAGCAACAGCAGCAGCAGTAGCAGTAGGAGAAGCAATATAAGCAATGGGCTGGAAACTCAGATACGACCACAAAGCCGCCGTCCTGACGCACACACCCCAACGTGATAACAAAAAATCTTCCCCCAAGGCAAGATGATCTGGTGTCCCCGCCCGGTACTGACTGTACGGACCTCAGTGGTCCCTACAGTGCACCAGAGAATAAACCTCACACTAGGGGAAGCTATCACTTCAACGTGCCGAAAGGAGACCTTAGTAATCGAGACATTATGAGATAACAGGACATTATTGATAACAGGAGGGGCTTCCGGTGGCCTGTTGAAAACACCCAGGCTTCGTGTACTAACATACAGCCATCACAGTAGCCAGCGGAAGTAGCATTTTGGTCTGAGGCGAGGTGGTCACATTTGTGTCTTGTATTCAGATATAACGGAGCCCAATAGGCTCTACATCCCCCCCCCCCCCCCCCCCCCCGGTGACTTAGAGCGGACTGATACCCAGCTTATGGTCGATCCACAGGGTTATCTTGAGGTTATCTTGAGATGATTTCGGGGCTTTTTTTTTTTTTTAGTGTCCCCGCGGCCCGTTCCTCGACCAGGCCTCCACCCCAGGAAGCAGCCCGTGACAGCTGACTAACACCCAGGTACCTATTTTACTGCTAGGTAAGAGGGGCATAGGGTGAAAGAAACTCTGCCCATTGTTTCTCGCCGGCGCCTGGGATCGAACCCAGGACCACAGGATCACAAGTCCAGCGTGCTGTCCGCTCGGCCGACCGGCTCCCATTGTGCCTATAATTATCCCTGCCTCGCCCTGGTTATCCCTGCCTCGGTCTGGTTATCTCTCCCTTGCTCTGGTTATCGCTACCTCGCTCTGGCTATCCCTGCGTAGCTCTATAAAAGATTTCCACCACTGTCTTCAACCGTCCAAGCCTCTCCACCCATGCCCCACGCCCACATCGCCTGCCTACCATGAGCTCACAACACACAGCACAAACTGTTTCAAATGACTCCCCCCTCCCATCCCTTCCCTTCCCTTCCCATCCCTTCCCTTCCCTTCCCTTCCGTGTCCCCGTGAGAGAAAAAACCTCCATCCCATCCTCGGGAAAGGTCGTCTGGGTAAGATATTGGTTGAGAATGTTTTTCAAGACGGGTGGTAGTGTAGACGGCTGTAATATGGGCACAGGCACCCCACCTGCTGTCTGAGACTCTAAATATTTGGATCTGTCCTCCTCAATATTCGAGACGAAATTCTTGTATTAGGGAGAAGATTCTTATTTCTGTGTGTGTGTGTGTGTGTGTGTGTGTGTGTGTGTGTGTGTGTGTGTGTGTGTGTATGTGTGTGTGTGTGTGTGTGTGTGTGTGTGTGTGTGTGTGTGTGTGTGTGTGTCTGTGTGTGTGTGTGTGTGTGTGTGTGTGTGTGTGTGTGTGTGTGTGTGTGTGTGTGTGTGTGTGTGTGTCTGTGTGTGTGTGTGTGTGTGTGTGTGTGTGTGTTTGTGTGTGTGTGTGTTTGTGTGTGTGTGTGTTTGTGTGTGTGTGTGTGTGTGTGTGTCTGTGTCCGTTCTCTAACCTTGCTCACCTAGCGGTGCTTAGAAGGTTGAATTTCAGCTCTTGTACCCACCACTTAATCCTCACTGTATTAACATTAGTAGTTCCCAGCCAACTGGGTTTTGCAATACCTTATTGTCCCAAAGTCTCAATAGTCCTATAGTGAATAGAGCTATACACAGTCTCAACTACTTCTCTTCTTAGGCTTTCCATTTCATCACTACATTTACACAACACACGAACACACATTCGCACTCATTTTAGTGTCAGTAGTTAACAGATGGAATGCATTAGGCAGTGATGTGGTGGAGGCTGACTCCATACACAGTTTCAAATGTAGATATGATAGAGCCCAGTAGGTTCAGGAACCTGTACACCAGTTGATTGTCAGTTGAGAGGCGGGACCAAAGAGCCGAAGCTCAACCCCCGCAAGCACAACTAGGTGAGTGCACACACACACATACATATAAACACACACACACACACACACACACACAGATATTAGAAAGAATTTTTTTAGTGTCAGAGTAGTTGACAAATGGAATGCATTAGGCAATTATGTGGTGGAGGCTGACTCCATACACAGTTTCAAATGTAGATATGATAGAGCCCAGTAGGCTCAGGAATCTGTACACCAGTTGATTGACAGTTGAGAGGATGGACCAAAGAGCCAGAGCTCAACCCCCGCAAGCACAACTAGGTGAGTACAGGTGAGTACACACACAGCCAGAGCTCCAGGTAGAAGGAAACGGTTCCCAGACCTGACATACAATAAACAAAAAGAGCACCTTCATATCCTTCCCCAGACCGAACACGCCAGAAATTCAACATCCTCTCATCCCAGTAGCACCAGCTCCCCTCTCCCATTAATAAAAATCCTCCGACCATCAAGTGCCTGGGATTAATCATCAATCACCACCCATACTTCCTCCCACATTTCCCTTCGGAACTCAATCACTACTTTCTCCCACTTCCCCACCTCCACCCCATCCCCCTAAGACCCACAAATCCCTCTCTATCACACTAACTCCAATCCAATGCCCAATCAATAAATATCCACTCCAGTGCTCCCTTTCACATCCCAAACCCATTCCCATGCCAACTTCCCAATTCACCCAAACCTAACTTCATATCAAGACAGGAAACTAACAACTCAAGAGAGCAGAACAAAAATGAAGACTCGGAAGCTAATAGATTATTAAAAAAAGCAGATGAAGTTAATGGAAGGACTGAGGAAACAGACCCTGATGTAATAGCATTAGTAGAGACCAAACTAACTAGCATCATTAACAATGCAGTATTCCCAAGGGTATATTCCCAGATATTTAGAAGTGAAATACTACGGAGAGAAGGAGGAGGAGAAGGTGTGGCACTGATGGTAAAAAGAAACTGGAGATTTGAATGAATTTCTTCTGAGGTGGCTAACAACTATAGGGACTACATCGTGGGAGTCATTCATTGGATGGTGAGAAAGTGGTTGTGGCTGTAGTCTACAACCCTCCAGAGAACCACAGACTATCCTCCAAGGGGTGACACACACAGCCTTTAGACTGAAAGCAAAGCTCTTGGTAATGGGAGACTTCAACCCTGACCAAGTTGGCATAGAAACAATGAACTCAAGAGGAGAAAATGAGACATTGAGAGCAAATCTTGTAGAAGCATGAGAGAGAAACATCCTCATGCAACATGTGTGGGAGGAAACAAGGAGTAGGGATGGTGATCAACCAGCACATGTGAGGGAGGAAACAAGGAGTAGGGGTGGTGATCAACCAGCACATGTGTGGGAGGAAACAAGGAGTAGGGGATGGTGATCAACCAGCTAGGCTAGATCTGATCTTCACACACAATGACAGACATTGAAAATATTAACAATGTAATGTCAATAGGAGCCAGTGATCACAGTGTTTTAGTCTTTCAATACATAGTGACAATGAAGACCACAGAAAGACGTAAGCAGGAGGAGAGTGTAAGGATAGCATACAGGAGAGGAAAATACCAGAAGGTCAGAGAATTCCTAGGGGGAAGGGGGATAGAAATCAAAAGAAAAATCAAAAGAAAATCAACATAGGACATAATCAACTATATAGGATAAAAACCCACACATGTATTTGTGAATTTGAAGTAAGGAATTTACACCAAGTCTTTCGCACTCTCCCGAGTGCTTTGTCAGGGTCTGAGTGTGTGGTTAGGACGAGACTTAAATCTCAACGACTAATGCCATGTACGAGATGCATGACTCGTCCTAACCACATTCTCAGAGGGTGACAAAGACTTTCACACTTCTCAGGAGAGTGTGAAAGACTTCGTGTAAATCTTTACATCAAATTCACAAATACATAAGTGTAGGTTTTTGTCCTGTTATTATGTCTGTGAAAAGACATTACCATTACTTATAATCAACTATTTAACGAACAAACTCAAAGTAGCTGAAGAAAGATTTATACCAGCACTACGGGTCAAGCTAAGCAGGACGAGCATTACCCATTGTTTAACAGGCAGTGTCTGGACGCAAAGAGAAGCAAAAGAGCTTGAAAGAAAAATAGAGAACACAGAACAAAAAGAAATCACAATGAATACAAAGAGGTCAAAAAATTAGCACACAAAAACTCGGAGAGTGACAGAGAAGCGGTACGAGAATGACAGCATACAAGGCTAAGTGCCAGCCACAACTGGTCTATGGTCATATTAAGAAGAAGATGACTGTGAATGATCAGGTTATCATCCTTGACAAAAGTGAGGGAGGACACACGAAAAATGATGAGGTATGCGAAGAACTTAACCAACGCTTTCTGGAAGTGTTTAAGCTTGAACGTATTTAAGTTTGCCACTAGAGTTTAGAGCTCAAACTGAACGTGCAATTCCACAGGAAAGCCTCACTGAAATAACACTGACACAAGAATTAAATAAACAACTACTGGAACTGGTTGTGACAAAAGCCGTGGGACCAGACACAATATCACCCGGGGTACTAAACGAGGCAGCTGAAGCTTTGTGCAGGCCACTTGCCCTAATATTCCTGGGCTGAAGGGACTGAGCTATGAGGAAAGACTGAGAGAAATGGGTTTGATGAACCTGAGGAAATGGAGTGATTGGGCAGACATGATAACATAAAACTCAAATGTAAATTGACAAAGCAGACAAATCAACATTGTTCAAAGTTATGAACAGCGGAACGAGAGATCAAGAATGGAAACTAGAAGGAAATGAGTCACAAAAGGCGTTCGAAAAGGCGTGGCTATGAGCCTAGGTCGATCCTGCGAGCACATATAGGTGAATACACACACACACACACACACACACACACACACACACACACACACACACACACACACACACACATACATCCGGTCCATTGAGCTCCGCACAGAAGCACAACAGACCGATTCAAAATACAAATTGGAGTCGCTATTGAAAATATAAATGAGGGTAATTGTAGCGCGAGTAGGTCAAAACCGGAGCAACTTGTCATCCACTCGAGGTAATGGTGGCTTGTTGGAGCAGCAGTGGGGGGGCTGCGTCCCCTTCCTTCTCGACTCCCTCTTAACACCAGCAGCTTTACTAGTACTTCTACTTCTACTACTACCACTATTGTTACTGTTACCACAACTACTACATGATATACATGTTCATGTTCTACATATACATGATCCACGAATACATGTATGTATATGATCTACAAATCCATGCATGTGGTCACGAGTCCATGTTCTCTGGGCATAACATGTTTATCGAAGTTTATTACATAATTGAGAAGGTTCCCGGCGCTGCCCGGGGGCGGCCCCCCCCTGTCTGTGTTTTTCCGTTTTTCATCAGCCACTCACTCCTCCTTCCCTCCCTCCCTCCTCTTTTTCCCTGCTCTCCCCTCACTCTTCTGTACCCACTTTTCTTCCCTGTCTTGACTCCTACTCAGGTGTTCCACCTGACCCACGCCTTACTCAGGGGTTCCACCTGACCCACGCCTTACTCAGGGGTGTTCCACCTAACCCACGCCTTACTCAGGGGTGTTCCACATGACCCACGCCTTACTCAGGGGTGTTCCACCTAACCCACGCCTTACTCAGGGGTGTTCCACCTGACCCACGCCTTACTCAGGGGTGTTCCACCTGACCCACGCCTTACTCAGGGGTGTTCCACCTGACCCACGCCTTACTCAGGGGTGTTCCACCTGACCCACGCCTTACTCAGGGGTGTTCCACCTGACCCACGCCTTACTCAGGGGTGTTCCACCTGACCCACGCCTTACTCAGTCACTTACTTAATCATTGTAAATCTCTCACGAAGTGTAAATTTATCTTCGACAAATCTTTCTTAAATGTAAAGCGAGTTTACACTGGGAATACCAGCGTCCTCACTGGCCGCAATTATTTTGGCATCGGTAAACTATACTTCATCCAGCCGGACGCTAAGCACTTTATATATGTGGTCAGTGGTTATTACATGGTTATTACACAGTGTTAAATTAGCACCCGGAATTAACACACGGAATTAACACACGGGATTAACACAGGGAATTAACACAGGGAATTCTAGACACAACTGAAAATAGTTATTGGGAAGAGCTGGGCGGCTCAGCCTGTAATGTTCCAATGGATTTGCTGTAGGTTGTGTAAAGGTTATTTCTTTAAAGGATGAGAAACTCCCTGACAGGCTATACACAAGTATACACTTGAGTGTAGTGTATACACTAGCCAGTGTGTTGGTGTATACATCACTCTACGATAAATAATGTTTCATTCACTAATATTATCAGAGATTCGAACTCGAACTTGAAAAACACGGTATTGTTGTCCTACCAATCACACCCTGGAGACTCACAATAAGGAAGAACTTCAGAAGTACCTAATAGGTACCCATCCGAGACTCTGGACCATCCCAGGAGCACCACTAAGGTATCTTGAGGTAAGGGAACGAATTTATGTGAAAGCGCTAAGCCAGTCCGACTATCCGTCACTTGAAAGTGATGTGAGGACAAGGATCTGGGATAGGATGGATAGTAGGAATAGTGCCCAACCACTTGGACCGTGGAGGGAATCGAACGCCGACCTGTGAAAAATGTCTCCTCCTGGAGTACATTTTTCACTCATCCCCCCCCCCCCTCTTCTCCCTTGTATGACGAGGGGTCGTTTATTTATTTATTTATTTATTTATTTATTTATATACAAGAAGGTACACTGGGTTTGTGAGGCTACGTAGCATAGTATTTACAATCTTGTAAAGCCACTAGTACGCGCAGCGTTTCGGGCAGGTCCTTAATCTAACAGATAATTTTAAGTAGGTAAATTCTAGCAAAATTAATAAAATGATAACAGATACATTGCAAGAAAAACATTGCATTCACTCCAGACTCGTGCTAATCACGACTGAGAACGCTTTTAAAGGTCGCCTCCATATATCTGGGAGCCTACCCAACCTGTCCTACAAAAAAAACATCGCTTTTCGCTCGTAGGCGTCACATAAAACCAAAAATTGTCGTACTAGAAAATGGAAGCGGCTGGCGAAAGTGACGTACTGTCCCGTTTTCTGTTTTGGGTCCTCTGGTAGGTTGAGAGAAGACACTTTAAATTGACAGTTTTCTTAACGTTGTGGCACCTTAGGAGGAGTCCCGTCTACGATACAGTTACATAACTAGCGTGAGAGGGTTGACCAAACAATAGAGTCTGGCGTAACGCCTAAACCAGCGTGTGCCTCGTTGCCTCATTCTGCTCCTTGGTTATTATTTCCCTTACATCAACTGGCCACTTACGGTCACGCCGCCTCCCTACTTACCCAGCTGGAAAATACTTAGTCTGGCGGTAGCGATAAGAAGAAAGACTTGCCGTGAATATTAATAAGGTCGCCGGCCTCGGAGCGCACACTCACGCGCCATGATGGGTGAGGTATATATGCAACCCGTTCTCCCACTTTCTTACAGTCAATATTGACTTATTAAATATGTGCATATGTGACATACTAAACATACTAGTTTACCTTGAAAAGCTTCATAGAAAACACCGACCTTTCCTAACCTTCTTAGTATAAGCAATAAGATGCTTATCTTAACATACTAAGAAGATTAGGTAAGGTCGATGTTTTCTATGAAGCTTTTCAAGGTAAACTAGTATGTTTAGTATGTCACATATGCACGTATTTAATAAGTCAATATTGACTATACGAAAGTGCGAGAACGGGTTAATATATGGACTCATTCATCCCCCTTCCCCACCCTCATCCTACCTCATTCATCCCCCTTCCCCACCCTCATCCTACCTCATTCATCCCCCTTCCCCACCCTCATCCTACCTCATTCATCCCCCTTCCCCACCCTCATCCTACCTCATTCATCCCCCTTCCCCACCCTCATCCTACCTCATTCATCCCCCTTCCCCACCCTCATCCTACCTCATTCATCCCCCTTCCCCACCCTCATCCTACCTCATTCATTCCCCTTCCCCACCCTCATCCTACCTCATTCATTCCCCTTCCCCACCCTCATCCTACCTCATTCATCCCCCTTCCCCACCCTCATCCTACCTCATTCATCCCCCTTCCCCACCCTCATCCTACCTCATTCATCCCCCTTCCCCACCCTCATCCTACCTCATTCATCCCCCTTCCCCACCCTCATCCTACCTCATTCACCCCCCTTCCCCACCCTCATCCTACCTCATTCATCCCCCTTCCCCACCCTCATCCTACCTCATTCATCCCCCTTCCCCACCCTCATCCTACCTCATTCACCCCCCTTCCCCACCCTCATCCTACCTCATTCATCCCCCTTCCCCACCCTCATCCTACCTCATTCACCCCCCTTCCCCACCCTCATCCTACCTCATTCATCCCCCTTCCCCACCCTCATCCTACCTCATTCATCCCCCTTCCCCACCCTCATCCTACCTCATTCACCCCCCTTCCCCACCCTCATCCTACCTCATTCATCCCCCTTCCCCACCCTCATCCTACCTCATTCATCCCCCTTCCCCACCCTCATCCTACCTCATTCATCCCCCTTCCCCACCCTCATCCTACCTCATTCATCCCCCTTCCCCACCCTCATCCTACCTCATTCATCCCCTTCCCCACCCTCATCCTACCTCATTCATCCCCCTTCCCCACCCTCATCCTACCTCATTCATCCAGGGGGAATGAATGAGGTTATTTTACTACCCTCTGTACCGTCTCCCACGAGGTAAATACAACAAAATTTAAACACCTTTATATTACATATGCATTTCATTCACTTGGGCCCCTAGGAGGCTCGAACCGCCGGCCACGTTTATTGTGGTTAACAATTGATATGTCTGGGGCGTGCATCACCTAATTCTTCTATGCTCAAGCGACGGCCCTGTGGAGGCTTAAAGTTGCAGTTGGGCAGCAGCTTGGTGCTTCTGGAGTCCTTTCTTATTGTGGCTGCTCACAGCATGGTTGATAGAGCTACCTTCTCCCGCTCTTAGGGGTTGGTGGTATGAGGCAGCCCGACCTCGCGGGGTGTGGCAGCCCGACTTCGCGAGGTGTGGCAGCCCGACCTCGCGGGGTGTGGCAGCCCGACCTCGCGGGGTGTGGCAGCCCGACTTCGCGAGGTGTGGCAGCCCGACCTCGCGGGGTGTGGCAGCCCGACCTCGCGGGATGTGGCAACCCGGCTTCGCTTATATGGTGATGAAAGAGCTCACGCATACATGTGTGTGTGTGTGTGTGTGTGTGTGTGTGTGTGTGTGTGTGTGTGTGTGTGTGTGTGTGTGTGTGTAGCAGGCGGCGGGGGCGGGAGGGGGGTTGGCAGGTATAATTACAAACATATGCAAGAACACAAGGCTGCCAGACGGAAGAGGGTCAGGCCAGGTACCACCCCTCACCACACAGCACCACCCCTCACCACACAGCACCACCCCTCACCACACAGCACCACCCCTCACCACACAGCACCACCCCTCACCACACAGCACCACCCCTCACCACACAGCACCACCCCTCACCACACAGCACCACCCCTCACCACACAGCACCACCCCTCACCACACAGCACCACCCCTCACCACACAGCACCACCCCTCACCACCCCTCACCACCCCTCACCACCCCTCACCACCCCTCACCACACACGCCCTGGAGACCGCACACAGGGCGCTAGGTTTCAGGAAATGTGGAGATGCGGAGATGGGCAGAAAATGTGGCGTTGGAGGCAAAATATGGAGAGGAAGGAAGTGTAGACTTTTTTTTTTCTTTTTTAGTAGTATGGAAAAGCCTGCAAGGAGAAATATTTTAGTTATACAACATAACTCATTTTTTTTAATATATACATTTTTTTTAAGCTTTCTCCATGTTTGTGTGTGTGTTTTTGCGCTGCATTTTGTGTACATTTATTTGTTCATTTTGTTTGAATGGAGATTCGTGAGGCGTAACTTTTCGTTAGACATAAAATATGAAGTATGTTGAGTTTTAAGTTATTACATTACCATTAATTTCAATACGTTTGTGTTATTATTGTTTAAGGGCGTAGCGACCCCATTGTCCATTAGTCTTGTTTTGAAAACAGCCCTAAATACCTCGACACAGATGGGTGGAAAATAATGGGCTGGGAACACGTCTCTATGTACGAATTAGTCCTGGATTTTAGCCTCAGACAAAGTCCATTTCATGTGGCTTCCATCTCATGTTGGCCTCCGAATGCATGATTTAAACTGTTAAACCAAAGACTTCGTCTTCAAAGGAGTCGACTATAATCTTGGATTACCTATAAACTTTTAATTTGTTACTTTATATCAAGGTCCACAATGGGCTCACCATAGCCCGTGCTGCTTGAACTTTTGTTCCGAGTAGCTGAATCTATAACAACAACAACAACAACAACCTATAAATAACATAACAATAATACATCAAGAACGTCAAGAAAACCTTGTAAATCCAAGACAAATTGAAATCTACACTTGCAATTCCATTTATCAAACCGACATGCAAGTAAAATCCCTAATCTATGGATCATCCAGTAAAAAAAATTCTTTCTCCTATAGTTGTTACCTTTTTTCACTACTGTCCACAGGACGGGTATGGGTTCTTCTATCCCCCCCCCAGGGCGGGTATGGGTTTTACTACACCCCCACAGGATGGGTATGGGTTCCACAACAACACCCAACAGGACGGGTTCCACTACCCCCACAGGATGGGTATGGGCTTCACTGCCCCCACAGGATAAGTATGGGTTCCACTACCCCCCACAGGATGGGTATGGGGTCCACTCCCGCCCACAGGATGGGTATGGGGTCCCCCACTACCTCCCACAGAACTGGAATAGGTTGCATACTAAATGAGGTAATCTATTAAACTTGGATTTTATGCTCTTACATGCTAAAGCCCTATAACATGCAGTTTCATGTGTCCCAGTGTGATGGTGGTGGTGGTGGTCACCAGTGTGGTGGTGGTGTTCCCCAGTGTGGTGGTGGTGGTGGTGTTCCCCAGTGTGGTGGTGGTGGTAGAGTGTTCTATGTTGCTATGATGTGTTCTTGTAGTGACCCCGTGTGGTGGTGGCGAGGTGCTCCTGCTTGAGCACTTCCAAGCTATGAAAGCCCTCAGGAACAAGTCACATTTAACCCCCCCCCCCTTGACATGAGGTTAACAACATGGGAAGTTAAGTCACACTTAACCTTCCTTTTGATCCCATAGTTTCCTCACTCGTGGCAAAAAAAATAGTAATCGATAGGCTATGAAGTCAACCGAAGCAGAAGCCGTATCTTCTAAAATTACAATTAATGTTTAGAAGCGTTGGGCACCTAGTCAAACAAACTCCTTCTGACTCTAAGGATATAATGGCGGTCCTGGATTTTTGCTTATTGGTGAATGCGGGCTGGAAACAATCTTCCGAGAGAGGGAGAGTGTTCCAGGGATTGGATAATCGAGTTTTCTAACCTAACTTGTGTGGGATATTCATGGAAGGGAAAGTCTCACGAACGCAAGAGGCAATCAACAGCACTGGCAACGGGTATATTATCCGTTGAAAGAAAAGTTTTGACAGTGAGAACCAGGTAATCATGAGCTCTGGTTACCTGATCGTCATACATGATGGAAGAACACACAAGCACACTAGAGGAGAGAAGAATTAGAGAGGAACTGATGACTACGATCAATATACTGAGGGGGATAGGCATGGTACACAAAGGATAGCCTCTTCGAATTAGGATAAAATTGAACAAATGGACAAGGGTGGCATTCGGAGATGTAAATTAGTCAGACTATTACGAAAAAACTAATGCGCAGTGAGGGAGGTAAATATGTATGAACTGATGTGTACTTACCTAGTTGTGCTTGCGGAGGTTGAGCTCTGGCTCTTTGGTCCCGGCTCTCAACTGTCAAACATATGTGTGTGCGTGTTTGTGTGTGTTATGCACATATTCGCATCAGTTTATCGGAACTTAGAGGGTTACTGACAGAACACAACGTTTGATAAACAGGCATATAATGTGTGTTTTAGGTTCACTTTCGTCCATAAAAAAATATTAGGTATTACGTTTATTAAGGTCATAAATGGCTGGAAATTTTCAAAGGCTACAGACCAGCATTAACAGCCCGGCGAGGCATTTTATGCACGAGGCTCTGGGTGTCAATGATAGAGTCAATGGACCGGTTATGTGGCTCCACTGACGAAGGTAATGGACCGGTTACTGGGCTCCACTAGTGACGTTAATGGACTCCACTGACGAAGGTAATGGACCGGTTACTGGGCTCCACTAGTGACGTTAATGGACTCCACTGACGAAGGTAATGGACGAGTTAAGGGGGTCACCTGGTGAAGTTAGTGGACCAGTTATGTGGCTACATTAATGAAGTTAATGGACTAGTTAAGGAACCTCCAGCGTTAGGGATAATGACCTTCAGCACTGACAACAATCAAACATTGTTTTAATTTTACCGATGAAGATTCCTTCTTAATTTCCTCGACCCTCTCTCTCTTTTCTCCCTTCCGTCCCCTCCCTCCCTCCTCTTTACCCCCACCGCTCCCTACCCTTCATGCCCTCCAATATTCATATCAAGTCTTCTTATATTCACCAACTTTGTCAAAAGCTGGGAACGATGTAGGGGCTGGTCTGAGGCTGGTCAGGAATTCATTAATGGCTGGTTAGGGACTCGTCAGGGGTTCATTAATGGCTGGTTAGGGACTCGTCAGGGGTTCATTAATGGCTGGTTAGGGACTCGTCAGGGGTTCATCAAGGGCTGGTTAGGGGTTAGTCAGGGGAGGCTGGTCAGGGGGTAGCCAGCGTAGGCGAGGGATGGCGTATCAGCTAGTGTTGTCAAGACCATTCGTCTTGTATTCAAGAACGTTGAAGCGGTCTCACGACGTCGGGGTAAGAGGAGAATAAGGAGAGAACGAGGAGAGAACGAGGAGAGGAATATAAGATGAAGAGACGCGAGATAGAAGGAGCATAAGATGAGGAATCAAGAGGAGAGAAGAGAGGAGAGGAGACCTCACAGCCAACAAATCCTGGTCGTCTCAACTAGCGTACTTTATTTTTTTTCTTATTCGAATTATTATTAGAGAAAATCAGTAGGAGCCATCAGGAGGATTCGAACCCGCACACTAGGTACCCCCAAGCCCAAAACATGGTCAAAAAGCAATGCAACCTGGGATTCAACTGAATCCTCTAGGGGTCCTAAGCCCAATCAGGGATTCCAAGCCTCGGGATCCCCCCCTCCTCCTAGAGGATTCAGTTGAATCCCAGGTTGCATTTTTTGTTTTGTTATTACCATGTAGTGGTTTACGGCGTTACCTTGGTAGTGCCAAGTGAGCGGATCCGAATCCTCACGGTTCCTACTGATTTTCACATTGATTCATTACATTAATACGATTTCATTGTTCATTATCATTTATTGGAGATTGTGTGAGGAGAACTCCTTACACAATCAGACCATCACCAGAGAAATCTTAACAATCAACACTGAAATTATCGACAGATACAACGACAACAGGAGACTCGACATCAGCGAGGCCCTATACATCAAAAAGTCAAAACCAGCAATCAACAGGTAATTAACACATAATTACATTCTACCCACTTCAAGACCCTGAACCAACACGGAAGCAAGAAGATAGAACACGCACTGGTGTACCCATTGATTCATTCGTTCAGACATGTCCTGTATCACCTCATCTCAATCATGTCCTGTATCACCTCACCCCAAGCGAATATAAGCATTAACAGAGCATGTAAAATTGTCTTTGAAAATGTAAGAAGTGTCTTGCGAAACTCTTCTAGGCGTCAGACCATAAATAAAGTGTGATATTGAACTTTTGGAGTTATTTTTTCAACTACCATGGACAGTGAAGAGAGACATAAGAAATATTGAGAAGATTCCTGTTAGAATCATTAATCTTACCCTTTCGGTCATATTCAACAACATATGTTTACAAGAAAGACTGCTACCAAAATACACTATTATATATATATATATATATATATATATATATATATATATATATATATATATATATATATATATATATATATATATATATATATATATATATATATATATATATATATATATAATCACTAAGAACTCTTTGACCCGGCCAGGATTCGAACCCATGCCGTCCAGGATCACCCGTAAACAGTACCGTGACCACCGCACCAATGATTGTCATAAGGATTGGTCAGTCCTGGTGCTCATTAACTAAGCTCCCTGACTGATCAACCCCCGACGACACTCATGGATCCATTTGGGTACAGTTTTTCATCAAATTCTGGCGACGTTAAAAATTAGTTGTAATAAGGACGAATGTTAAATAATGAACCGAGGCTACAATAATGATAATTAATACAAAATGAGAAACTACTTTACAATATTAAGAGTGACTGATCTCAGTGGCAATCTTTAATAAATAAAGCAATTTTTAACAACCAACATGGCCAACAGAATGCTGGGTTTCACGCACAGGAAGTTGTATAAAAACACAAGAGACCGAACCGATAGCACAATCAAATGGCTAAATTCACCTGGAATTTTCAGGTGCAGTTTTCATCTAATTAACAAAATTTAAGACCATCTTGAGAGTGCAGATAAAAGGGCGACAAGACAATTACCACCATTAAGAAATACACCCATCGAGGAAAGTCTTAAATATGTAAACTTGTTTCCTTTAAAGAAGCGGAGACTACGGGGAGATCTAATAGAAACTTTTAAGATACTAAAGAAATTCGATACAATCAAACGTGAGGGCCCTTTCGCAGTTTGGAATATGACAAATACTACCATGTCACTCAAGGGTGCAAGGCAAATCATGGGACAAAGAGACCTTGCCAACAGAGTCAAATCACACTAAACTATGCGCTGGTGCAGACGTAAATGCCTGGTGATGCAGAGGTACGAATGTAGTACAACCCTTTTTTAAACGGCTTGTACAGACGTTTTGAGGAAACTAGTCATGTTAAACGAATTATTTAACCTTCACAACCACATGACTACGTGATAGGATGGAATCCGGCAGAGAAAAACCAAGTGGCAGATTGTAATAGTTTTGTGTCGTTCTCAGTAGCGACTGACTGCAGGCGCAGCACTGTCATTAATAATAGCAGTAGCAAGACAGGTTCATCATTCCACTTTTCCTGGCAAATTCCCGAACAATTTGTCACCGCGACCTGGAGCCGTTTTCGTAATTTGGATCCTGTCGGGAGTATTCAATCCTAGTCCCCTCTATCTAGATATATGTAGTGGAGATAGTTTATCTTCTTTAATGCCAGATAACTCAGTCGTGGACCGATAGGTCTTCCATTATATGTCTTTTCCATGTACCCTATGGCTTTTTGTCATGTTTCTCTACTTCTTTCATAATAATTATAATTAATAATAAACAATTGTACAGAAAAAGTGCAATTACAGCTGTCAAACTTTAAATTAAACTAACCAGAGAATTAGAACAATACTAAACAAGAAGAAAATCCCATTTTATACATATTCCTTCAATAACAGTTTCAATCGTTCGTAATAACTCTCAGTGAATATAGTCCCACCACAAAATACCCATAAAACATTATTAGCAATAACAGAGCCGTCATAATAATTAACTTTGTAATACTAATACAAATAAATGAACATTCGTAAATAACTGCCCTGAATGGCTTTATAAATTTAAAATGAGTAACGATGGTTCATTTTAACAATGAGAAGATTAATGAGGCTTTATAACCTTGAGAAGAGTAATAAGGATTTATTACAGCAAACGTTATTATGACGTTAATAATTACTAAGCTTCGTCTCTTCACTTGAGCTTTATACTTAACAACACTGAATACTTAATTAAAAATTAATTCACCATGAAATTCATGAGCAGTAAAAATTATTTATCGTTTAGGTATTCTAAGTGACCCTTTTGCTTTGTTAAGAATGAATCAACCAAGAGATTTTCTGCACTGATAGTTTACTAGGTACACTAAGGATTCTCCACTGACAGTTTATGAGGTACAATAAGGATTCTTCACTTTACGAGGTACACTATGACGTAGCCTAATGATTGACATACTGTGTAATCTAAACGTCAGATCAATCAAGGCCAAAAATCGAATTCTTCGCCTAGGAATAAGTCGAGAGAATCTAACCTTGAAGATTAGAAAGCAAATACTAACCACTTCTGAATGATTGACTGTAAGCTCGGCCGTAGCCTCACTGTCAGGAGTGAGTCAATGTCCGCTGTGGAACAAACTGTACGTCTCAATAGCTCTGCGAAGATACTGATAAATTAACTTACCTTACGCCTGTCTTGATCCAGTTGACTATTATCCTCCAGACTATATCAGTTGCACGACCTTCAGTTCCAGTCTGTAACGAAATAAAACGTTCTCCAATATAGCAAATTTAAAAGTATTTGTAAATTTTGACGAGAAAAATCTACACCAAAAACGTACAATTAAACGGAAGAATTATACTATTCTTGTTTCTTAGCTAATTTTAAATAATGGTAAATTTCAGCTTCTAGAAACACATTTACAAAATGATATATATAATAAATGTAGAAATCGTAATTTTAGGATATTTGTTTACGAATCGTTATGAACGCATTTTAAACTAAGCTCTTTCATTTGACAAAATACAAACATTTATGTATAAAACTGAAGGCCTGCGAGGTTTATTAAACACGATAATTACCTCCGATACGATGGCTGGTCAGACTGAAACTGTGAGGTAGAGACCAGACTGTCTGGAGCCTCATGGAGCGTTGGTGCTCCACTGCTGACCACCAGAGTCGGCCGGCTGGGAAGACGCATCCCAGTCAGCCGGCTGGGGAGACGTATCACTGTTGGCCGGCTGGGGAGACGCATCCCAGACAGCCGGCTGGGGAGACGCATCCCAGTCAGCCGGCTGGGGACACGTATCACTGTTGGCCGGCTGGGGAGACGCATCCCAGTCAGCCGGCTGGGGAAGACGCATCCCAGTCGGCCGGCTAGGGAGACGCATCCCAATCGGCCGGCTTGGTAGACGCATCCCAGTCGGCCGGCCGGCGACACACTGCCTCACAGACGCAGCAGGTGTCGGCCAGCCGAGAACATGGTGCGAGTTATGATGCTTATAAAGTTTCAAGCCACCCAGAGTCCCGTTTCCTCTACAGCTGCGTCACCCACCAACAGCTGCATCACCGACCACAGCTGCAGCATCCACCATCAACATGTGTCCTTATCTATCACGAGGCTTTTTTGTTTTCATTAGGTTTAACAAAACTTTCCTCGACGCTTCCCAACACCATAATTTTTTCAGACCAAAGTTTCCATCGTCGAACTCAAGCGTTTTTTATATTCCTGGTCCCGCGATTTATTAGTAAAATGTAATATTTTTGTTACTTCTTGATTCCTTATCTTTACTCTGGGCCTACAGTCTTGACCTTCAGTCTACAGTAGACCTTCACTCTGCACCTTATCCTTAACCGGGTTCACTTTACTAGTTAATCCTCCCCCTGAGACTCATAGCCTCAGTGCAGATACTATGACGTCACCAAGGGATAAATGGCAACAAAACAATTCCAATTAATTAAGCGCAACTAGTAATTTTATATATATATATATATATATATATATATATATATATATATATATATATATATATATATATATATATATATATATATTGCAGAGACCGAATACTGTAAAATCACAAGTCCAACAATGGATAGGGAAGGGGAGAGTCTTCCACCCCTGCCAGTCTTATCCAGCGCGCCACTAGCACGCTCCTGTGGTGACGTATTCCAGCGCCCCACTAGCACGCTCCTGTGGTGACGTATTCCAGCGCCCCACTAGCACGATCCTGTGGTGACGTATTCCAGCGCGCCACTAGCACGATCCTGTGGTGACGTATTCCAGCGCCCCACTAGCACGCTCCTGTGGTGACGTATTCCAGCGCCCCACTAGCACGATCCTGTGGTGACGTATTCCAGCGCCCCACTAGCACGATCCTGTGGTGACGTATTCCAGCGCGCCACTAGCACGCTCCTGAGGTGACGTATTCCAGCGCGCCACTAGCACGTTCCAGTGGAGACGTATTCCAGTGCGCCACTAGCACGTTCCAGTGGAGACGTATTCCAGTGCGCCACTAGCACGCTCCTGTGGTGACGTATTCCAGCGCGCCACTAGCACGCTCCTGTGGTGACGTAGTCCAGCGCGCCACTAGCACGCTCCTGTGGTGACGTATTCCAGCGCGCCACTAGCACGCTCCTGTGGTGACGTAGTCCAGCGCGCCACTAGCACGCTCCTGTGGTGACGTCCTACGGCCGACCGAGTCATTGCTTATATCCCCCCTGCTGCCCGTCACTGGTACCTCATCACCTCCGGTCCTCCCAGAGCACCGGACTAGAATAATAAAAAAACATTATTATGTATATAAAGGGGAGTATACCTTTCTCAACTCAGAACATGAAACATAGATGGCGCTAGGGTTCATCACATTTAATCTGTCCATTCACTCTGGATCTTCACTCCGGGGCTTCACTCTGTACCTTCACCCATTGAACTTCACTCTGGGTCTTCACGCTGAGCCTTCACTCTGGACCTTCACTCCTAACCTTCACTCTGGACCTTCACTCTTCTTTAAAATTTGTTCAGACAAGGCCGACTTCAGTGGATATTTGGGAGATACGTAATGGAGTGCATTTTCAATTGCAAACGATAATGGTTTTTTGATGTCCAGAACGAATCTTGCCGTTGCAATAGTTATTTATTTACATATAAAATTTGGAAACTTAAATCCATGAGAAATGACAGGTTGGATTTTTTTATGAACAGTCGTTGGTCTAGGGGTGACCTATATAGCACTTGACGCTTCTGTTCACCTATCATTAAGTAGATACCCCGGGAATTAGGCAACTATTGTGGTTTGCATCCTGGGGACTTCGAAAAGCCTCTCACGAAACCAATAGATCTCTCGGTTCATCATCACATATGTTAAAACCGTGATTTTTATCACCTCTCTCTCTTCTCCTATCCCCGTTTCCTCTTATCTTTCCCCTGTTCCTGTTTCTTCTCCCCCTCCCCATGCCTCAGAACATACAATCCCAGCAAACACACAATGTAATTTTTACAATTGTTTCTTTGAAGCACCGTAGTAATATAACGTCGTGTGTAAGTTGGGATATTAAGAACAGATGTGGCCTTCGATTGACTCATGACAGTCCTATGCCACCCATGTGTCATCCTGAAATGTTGGGTGAGGTAATCAGTTCCAAGCGTCTTGAGCCGCCACCCTGGAAACACAAACCGTAACTGTCTCTATTTTCCGCTTGTTACAACTTGTAATAAAGTTGTTACATCTTGGCTTAACGTGTTTATGACGTATTAGAACGTTGTTACAACTTGCTATATTGGTTGTTATAACTGGTTAGGTGTTAAAACTTGTTCGAACGTTGTACCAACGTCGTAGTTTCGGTGTGTGTTTGGCGGGTGCAGAAGTTTTACAGAAAGACAGATTGACATTTTCTTTTATAGACAGATTAACTTGAGTAAGCCAGTGATTCTTTTCTCAGCGTCAAAGCATTAAAAGATCAGAGATGTTGGGTTACAGTGAAGGTAACAATAGGCTGCTAATGTATATGTTAACAAACTATGTAACTAGCACATCATCAAAGCTGGAGCTTTGCTAAACGAATATCGGGTTTCAGCTCCTGAGCCCATCATGTGCCTCTGTGTAACCTATCCACTTCCGCTCATATTTTGAGTTTGGAGACCACCACCACTCACACGATGAGTAAATGGGCTCCACTACCACACACTAAAATAAATTATCCTAAAGTTAACAATATGCCGTTTAACAGAAAACAAAAACAAATTAAAAACAACACTACAGCATATATAGGCCGCTGCCCCTGTATATACTAACACCAGTTTTGCAATGTATGTGAAATTTATGGAACTTTGGGGCAAGCTTATAACACACATGTTTTAAAAATGTGGGCCAGCATGTTGACATTGTTTGGAGGGAGCGCCAAAGTTGGTAAGCTTACATGGCGGGGAAAAGTTAGGGGAACTGGCGGGTGCTGAGCGTCGCCCCCGGGACCCGCTAACATAAACATTGGTCCCCCGGGCTGGTACAATGGTTCTCGCTTGCTCCCGCGGTAAGCTTCATCCAACTCTTGTTTCGGAAATTGGTGTAGAATAAATTTACAATACTTGTTTTTTGTAAATAATTAAGATGTTGTGTGACTGGAAATATTCATATGTGAAAATAATTTACTTTGAGAAATATTTTTGTTTCGACAAATTGATAATTGCAATTTTATTTTTATTAGCAAAATTAGGTATACACAGCAATGTGCTGCTACCCTATTCTATATGAGATATTACACAGTGTAGATCAAGAACTAGCTACACGTTCATTATTCCCATCTCACAGGATGGTTAGTCATACACGGCTTCATGGGGGGGGGGGGGGGGAGGAGATACCAGCCTCAATACATAAACATCAACTCTGACTAAAAATCAGGTGAGAACATATAATGTAAGGCTGATTGATATATTAGCCCCGACTAGCAAAATCTCGGTACAGCACAAGAATATCTTCCAATATTCCTGAGTGTATGAAGTAATTACAGAGCTCAAAGTGCCTCATACCATTAGGTCTGAAGTCACTTATAACAGGGCAATCACAGATATAGTGTTGGAGAGTATGTCCCAGCTCTTGTTCACATAGTTTACAATTGGAATGTTCACCATTGGGGTATTCATTACATGCAGCCACCTGCCATAGATATCGATATCCCATCCTAATTCTGGCAATTACAATATCACACTGTCTAGTGGATGTTTTATGTTGCCCGTACATATAATTCTCCCGTTCTAAACATGTCACGCTCTTTATACTTGTGCTTTCTGGCCTTTGTGTATCAATGACTACTCGTCTGTCTTCCCTAATTTCCTGAAATATAGCGGCAAAAGGAATCTCTGCTTGCAATATCTGTGCTGTCAAAACTATATTGTTCCAAACACTCAGATCTGATAGGAGATAAATTACTGACTCCCAATGACGCCAGTATAAAAAGCTATGATTTGTTCAGATCTGAAACCTATGTTTATGGGAAGCACAAAACGACCACCAGACTGTACGACACAGTGATTGCCAGGATCCGATTGGGTTACCGTTACCTGTGGCAGGTGGCTATAGGTAATGGATCTCCGAATCTTGAGCACTCCAGATGCACTGTGAACAGGACTGGACCATTATCTCCCACACTACATCACCGAATGCCCAGTTATCAGGCCATTCAGACCCCATTGGCATGAGGTACCTGGAGTTTTGCAATTACTTTATTCACTCTCGTGTTCTTGAGGATATCTTCATAATGCACTCAAAATTTGTCAGTGCAAGTTACTGAACATATGGCCCTGTACGACTAACCATCCTGCGAGATGGGGACTTTTAGTATCGTTACTACCTTGTTCACTCCTGTGTTCATGATGATATCCTCATAATGCACCCAGAGTTTGCCAGGCAGACTACTTATCACATGCCTCTGTATGACCAATCATCCTGTGTGATGGTTTTGTTTTAGCATCACATACTGGTTTTTTGACACACTGCACTCCCCTTCATATAATCTAGGGCAGCTACACAAATGCAGATGTACCTAAATGTGTTAATAAAAAAGAAAATGCAATAACTGTTAATTACTGTTTTACCATTGCAGTATACTAATGTTATCGTTGCAATACAGTGGATGGGTGTCGAATCCTGAATTTACCAGGGGGGGGGCACTATATCTCTAGTGCCATCGAAAGGGACAGGAAGCCAGCGGCTTGTTGAACCTCCCCCCCCCCCTCCCCCTGTTCCTGAGGATTTTGTCCAACTGGATTGCGAATTGAAGTAATGTCTTGCCATTTACGGCTTCGGCGGGTATGCAGTTCCATGGATTTATATCAATATAAGGAGGGGAAACATCTGCTGTTTCCAGTCCTACATAGTGGCTCGTTGATCGTGAAGCTGTTGCACTGTGTGCGTTACATTTGATTTTTTATAGATGTTGTCTGGATTAATATCCTCCAGCTTGTTCAGTATTTTTAAGGTCTGTACGAGATCAACCCTCTCATGTTTGTTTGCAGTGTTGTTAGCTCTGTGGCCCTCAGCCGTTCCTGGCATGAGAGTTGACTTAGTTCTGGGATGATTTTTGTCGCTCGGTGTTGAACTTTCACCAAAGCAGATATGTCTTTTTTGAAGATGAGGTCTGCATGCTTGGGTGATACAGTAGTCCAGATAGGAACGCACCAGGAGACTTGTACAGTTGAAAAACCACTTTCTTTTCCTTGAAATCAAAGATTCGTTTAACTATTCCTAAGGTCTGGCTAGCCTTTTTTCCACTGCAGCTCCCTTTGTTGTGCAAATTTCAATGACTAATGTACCCTAACTCCTAGGCACTTTTCTTCATCCGCCTTCTCCAAGCTCTTTTAATAGTTCTCCCTTCTCATCTTGTATTTACCTTTTCTTTCTATACCTTGTGTATTAGACCCTCTGGCGGGTCCTCGCTTCAGAGACTATCTCCACCCACTGTATCTCTGGCCAAGCCAAGTGTATTGTAAAGCCAAGCAAACATTGACTCCGCTGGTTGGGATCCCTTCTTGGTTGCTTTATGTTCTGTATCGCGTGAATACCTTACGGTATGACTACCCGGTTTAAAAAGATCTTGTGATTGAAGATTGTATTCAGAAAAGAAGGGTTAGTAAATTCTCTCTAAGTTCTTTCCTTAATAAGACGTACACCATCACCGCCCACCACCCTCCCACACCATCACTACAGCCATCCATAAACACCATACCACTCCCCCACAACACAACCACCACAACAGGAGACTACTCCGATCCTATCCATGACTATTTAATATGCCCTTGCTTCCTGCTGGCTTTGGAGCGAGCGAGTAGTGCCAGATTAAATGTCAGGAGTTAACTGCCTGATGGTGTGTCTATAAATTGTTACTTTGTATATACTTCCCTTCTGCCTCTGAGGTTACTAAGTTGAAGTTAGCAAAACTCGTCAGCACAATAACATGTGCTGGACTAGGACACCTCCAAACTCTACTTAGTCACAATCAGAAACTGTACCGCTCGGTACTCTGTGTGGCGGGGCTTGACCCACTCGCTAAGAATCCTGGCAAGGTCGCCAATTACGTGGCGATGCTTTGCCTTATTAGGAGCTGATGTTTCACTAGGGAGCTCAACGTAAGTACGCCCCCTAGTACTTCAGCACTAGCTCTCAAGAGCTCCTCTCCCTATGGGTCTTACTCCCCCTCCCACGGTGCCATTGTCCACCTAGGGGGAGCACCTTAGTCTTCCACGGAGTTGAGTTCCCACTGAATCCAGCCTTGTCCCCCGTAGAGAGTAAGATAAGCCAGCCACTTCCATGTCTTCTTGTATGTGTGCCCGCAGACGTGAAGACTTAAGGCTCAACCAGGTTTGCTTGCCCGCACATATATTCCAAAGGTCCGGCACTTGTTCAATAGTAAGTGGTGCTCAATAAACCCCAAGAACAACATATAAAGAAATGAAGGGGGAGGAAATTTACAATGTGCATAAAATTAATTATTACTCAAATGAGGCTATGAGTCACGGGCCGAAAAGTCTCGCTTATTATATTAGATGGCAACACTCCTCACATTAATTAATGACAATAATACGGCAACACTCGGCCGTTTCCACAAATTAAGTCTCACGAGGCTACACTTTTCTCTAACTGTTTTCTACAGCTTATGGACCTCTTATAACATCATTTAAATAATATTCAGCGCATTGGATCTCTACATAATCAATAACATAAAATCAGAGTAACTAGCATAAAAGAATTACATTTAAATTCACACTGTGTGTTCTACTTCGTACTTTAATATTTAATAACGTACTTCCTAGCAACAAGGGGGGAAGAGGAGGGCAAAATGATCTACCTTATAAATGTTCCTGAGAGCTGCAGTCCCAGCTGGTCGTAGTAGTGAAAAGACTACGACCTACGAAAGAAAAGACTTCCTACGACTACGTAGTAGTCGTAGTAGTGGAGTCCTCAGGACTCCATGATGTCTTCCACGGAGTCGGTCTCCTCGTCGTTGATTTCCTCACTCGGTGGTTGACTCGTCGTGTCTCCTCTTCACTCTCCTCTCCTCCATGGAGATTCACCACACTCTAATATTGGTCCACCGCTTCTTCCGTAGTCTTGTAGTATGACTTCTCCCCGCGGGTGGGGGTCACTCTACATCTGACCATGACTCAGCAACCAGTCTCTTCTGCACAGCTCCACTGTAGTGGACGGCCCGCGGGTTGTACCTTAACGCCCCAGCGCCGCCACTCGCGACAATCTTGGAGCTCCATGTACTCGAGCCTCTGGTGATCTCTCATTGACCTGCTCCTCACAGTACTTCCTTCGAAGTCGACGGGACGCTCCTCTATACTGATACGAGAGCTGCTCGAGATTTCATACACCGGAGGCCTATTCCTCTCCGGAACTGGCGACCTCTGAACAGCACCTCCGCTGGGCTTCACCCATGGCAGCGAGTGACGGTAGATTTCCCGCCTCTACCGCAGGGCGCCTGACGTCACACTACGTCACGCCAGAGGCGCTCCGTGATTGGTCTACCCCGCCACCGACCAATCACGCATCACCTGACGCTGTACCCTTAATGGGTACAGCGTCTAGCTATACTTAAAACAAAATATAAATTTCTTCTCTTTGTGGCATCTTGTCTCCTTTAAGGAGTTGTCAAACGAAACTAAAACTTCTGGGTATTTACAAGGCGGGGAGTATGACTCTTACACCCGTGGAGAGAAAAATAAGGTCCTTCCCTGTCTTAACAAGGACCTGCTGCCTTGTTAAGACAAGGAAGGACCTGCTGCCTTGTTAAGACAGGAGAGGACCTGCTGCCTTGTTAAGACAGGGGGAGGACCTGCTGCCTTGTTAAGACAGGGGGAGGACCTGCTGCCTTGTTAAGACAGGGAAAGACCTGCTGCCTTGTTAAGACAGGAGAGGACCTGCTGCCTTGTTAAGACAGGGGGAGGACCTGCTGCCTTGTTAAGACAGGGGGAGGACCTGCTGCCTTGTTAAGACAGGGAAAGACCTGCTGCCTTGTTAAGACAGGGAAGGACCGGCTGCCTTGTTAAGACAGGGAAGGACCAGCTACCTTGTTAAGACAGGGAAGGACCGGCTGCCTTGTTAAGACAGGAAGACGAATAATTTGCTTTTCCGTCCATAATTCCGAGGAGACAGGACAACAATCTGTCTCAACAAGAGTGGATATCATCAATAGTTCCCGTTCACGTCTCGAATGATAAGTTTAAGACCAACCACTGAGCCAGAAAGAGACATGAAGAAGAGTCTTCTTCACGTGTTATTGAGCTAATGACGCCGTGTCTGGCCTACTTGGTTGGCTCTCCATTCGTCTATCCGGCTGGCTGCTGAGTACCAGACTAAGGCAAAACATAATCGACTAACATTTAATCAACAGAGGGGTCAAAGTTATCACCCACCGATGAACCGCAAGACCCAGACGGAAATTATAGAAAGTGGAGAGACGGGAAAGGCAGTACGTAGCGTCACCTCGACAACTTAGATGCTACCTCCTGTTCCTCCTCCCTGCTATACCATCGACTTGTGCCGAGTTGTAATGGGTTCTCCTGACTGTGGTAGCTGGCGAAGAGGGGGTGAGACCCGTGGCGTTAATACTGATGATGGCAGCATTGGTGGTGGTAATAGCAGCATTGGTCTCTAAGACTATATATATATATATATATATATATATATATATATATATATATATATATATATATATATATATATATATATATATATATATATATATATATATATATATGATGGAGTGGAGGCCACATCTTCACTACACACTCTCCTCGTCACTGTCACCATCTTCACTACACATTCATCACTATATCTACGCTACAAACGACCATCAACACTTCATCTTCCCTCACCCCCCCCCCCTTCAACCTTCACACCCTACCATCCCGGGCAAATGGAAATTGAAGACAGCAGGGCAAATGTCGCCTGCGTAGCGAGACCACTGGAGCGGAGAGCCATTATGAGTTCCAATAACCAATAATTGGCGGGGTGAACGAGACGATGGTTGACCTGTGTTGCAAGGAGAGCACTCTCGTCTGATCACCTGGTTGGCTCGCCGTCTGTGTCGCACTGCTCTCTGACAGTCACCAGTCCTGCTCGTCACTACCTTCTTGGTCAGGCCTGTCACTGAGGACCACACACACACACACACACACACACACACACACACACACACACACACACAAAATACATTAGGCAGTTGCATAACAGATGGAATGCATTAGGCAGTGATGTGGTGGAGGCAGACTCCATACACAGTTTCAAATGTATATTTGATAGAGCCCAATAGGCTCCAGAATCTGTACACCAGTTGACTGACAGTTGAGAGGGGAGATCAAAGAGCCAAAGCTCAACCCCCGCAAGCACAACTAGATGAGTACAGAGAGCGTGCGAGCGAGCGTGCGTGTGTGTCCAGGATGTGGCCATATGAAACTGTTTATGAAATAATCTAAGATGAGGTCTGATAAAGCCCTTTTGTGCCCTCTGTAATGCTTTTGCCCTACCGCTCACAGGATGAGTATGGGGTGCACAATAAACTAGCCGCCTTCGGCGGCAACAATCAACAAAAATAAAAAAGCCAGCCGTGAAGTGGCGCGTACATATACCCAGCTCCATGAGCGATGAGACGCAGGATGATAGTTTACATTTCATCAGAGCTCTGACCATGGTAGCGACGATAAGCTAAGAAAAACTAGGCGGGACTCTGATGGAGAGAGGAACTGAGAGAGCTGCATCAGCGATAATACAAAAAAGCTTTAGATTGGATTTGGTCAAGGATGGATGAGGTGGATGTGAGAACACGTCCATTCCTGGGGGTGAGTATGTAGCCTATCGACAGTTGCTGGACTTGTCATGTCTGGCTCTGCTAAATTCTTTCTTTAGCAAGATCTGGTAGAGAAAAAAACAGACTACTGATTGTTTAGCAGGATCTGTTAGACAGACTAATATTGTATGAGGTCGCTTTTATTTGTTAGACAAACAGACTAAATTTGTATGAGGTCGCTTTTATTGGCAGGTCTGATGTAAATATTAAACTTGAATATGTCACATTGTTCATTATTGATCTCTTTAGGAACTGAAGTCATCTCATTTTATGTGTGTGTTATAAGCTGTATATATCAGATCCATCATTAAGTCAATCCATAGAACTATCCGGGTAGGAATGACAGTGAAACTGTCAACACATCGTCAACAGGGCAAAGCCACTTCACAGTGATGGGGATGGTACTGGGAAATGGTTCTGTTTCCAGGGAATCTATGAATATATTAGCAAAGCACATGTATTGGAGACTATTGTCTTTCTTACGCCTTTCTACCTTCCGACTATCAATAGTTCATTACAGTAACTCTTACTCGTTTTTCTTATCATGTTTACATTTAAAGCTGTGTCGAATTGGCTTCAAAACTTCCTCATCTAATCCGTTCCACTTACGACTAAATTCTTTCTGGCATCGCTATGATTCATTTGTTTCCAGTTTCCATTTATGTCCTCTCGTTTTAATGTTCCTTAATTTGTACATTGCTTCTACATCTACTTTGTCAATGTGTGTGCGTAAATCACGAAGAAATTGCCACGTGATGAACTATATGAAAATGTATAACAGCGAAGGGAAACTGAAACGAGAAATTACTCGAGTGTTGTCCTGTTAATCAACACACCTTCAGAAGTATGAACACTACAATACAGTGGATGGGAAATATAAAGGCACGGAAATGGAATGTGACACGCGAGTTGAAAAAACGTAGTAGGGGGGGGGGGGGGGAAGGAGACAAGCCTGCAGTTTTCATATTTTTTTTCGGGCGCATGGTTCAGAGTCCGGAGATTGTAGTGCGCAATTTTTAGATTTGCGGCGCGCGGCTTCCTGCTCTCGGGAAGTAGAGAATAATATCTCCTCCCCTCCCGCACTCCCTGCCCTCCACCACGTTTTGGATTAGCAGGGGTCAGCTTCAACTCCAGCTTCCCTCTCTCCCAGTATCGCCAGTCAGTGTAGATTTCTTTCCCCCACCCACTGTGTAATCGGTAAACATATCGTATCATCCATCAGCCAAATAACATACACTATCAGCGATTCAAATTAATCTAGGGAGCGTTCGCTAATCTGTTCAGACAATCCCAGCGAGTCACAGTTATAAACATTCCCATACCGAAAGGCTCGCTGGTAATGAATATACTTCATTGTGTCGGGGGACAGGAAGCTTGTATGTATTCATACACGTTAGGCGTATATCGAGGTCTCTCCTTCAAGGTTGAATTACTGACCCCGCCCAGGATTCAACCCCACAACAAACTCCTGAGTACCTACTTACTGCTAGGTGAGCATAGGCATTAGGTGAAAGGAAATGTGCCCAACCATTTCTGTCCCGCCCAGGATTCCAACCCGAAATTCTCGATTGTGCATCGAGAACGAACCCGACTATTATATACCGGGACCCTCAAATTTATATATGAATGTGCAAACTACTTGATTGGAAACAATTTATTGCAAATAAAGAAAATCACTCGGCCTATTAGGCAAATCGGGTCTTGCATAGTAGGCCAAGAAGTGCGTTCTGGCTACTAGGTATATATATATATATATATATATATATATATATATATATATATATATATATATATATATATATATATATATACATGCACAGACTGCCTGTCCCCAATAATCTAATAAAATCTAAATATGGGACCTAGCAAGATCAAGATATAGATGAAGAATAACACCAAGTGTTTTATTGCTAATCCTTTCATTCTAATAATCTATCCCAATATCTCATTTGCCTTACTTTTTATTTATTTATTTATATATACTAGAGTTATATTCTTGTACAGCCACTAGCACGCATAGCGTTTCGGGCAAGTCCTTAATCCTACGTTCCCCGAAATACGACCCCACCAAATTGTTTAACAACCAGGTACCCATTTTACTGTTGGGTAAACAGAGGCTACAGTTAAGGATTTGCGCCTAGTAAATTCTCCCTGGTCAGGATACGAACCCAGGACAAAGCACTTGCGAAACGCCAGGCGAGTGTCTTACCACTTCACCACGGGGACTGTAATAAATGGTACTTCGAACATTTATACATTGATAATGGATTATACAAAAAATCCGATGACACTTGAGATCAAAGTGCTCCCTAGTACAACGAAGTCTCCCCATCGAAGGTCCCGTAATTCCTGTTTCAGAGGAGTCTCCCACTGAGGCGCCCCGTGTTCCCCGCTACAGAAGTCTTTCCCACCCCTTCCCCCTCGGAAATCTCGAGCTCCCTGATGTAGAGAAGTCTCTCCCTAGTGCTTCCTGATGTAGAAAAGTTTCCCCTCGTAGGCCTCGTGTTTCCTGTTATACAGGAATCTCCCCCTCAGAGGTCCCGTGCTCCCTGCAACAGGAGAAGTCTCCCCCTCAGAGGCCCCGTACTCCCTGCAACAGAGAAGTCTCCCCCTCAGAGGCCCCGTACTCCCTGCAACAGAGAAGTCTTCCCCTCAGAGGTCCCGTACTCCCTGCAACAGTCTCCCCCCCCCCCTCCTCAGACGCCCCGTGCTCCCAGTTACAGAGGAGTCTCCCCCTCAGACGCCCCGTGCTCCCAGTTACAGAGGAGTCTCCCCCTCAGACGCCCCGTGCTCCCCGCTACACTACCATTTTCTCTGACTTCCTCATTCGTAAACAACTTGGCTACGGAGCAGAATACACAAGGCCGAGCTGCTGACTTTGTGCCCTTACGTTACCATTCTCTTCTCTCTGCCTGCCCAGAATGGCACTCTAGCACCTACGAGCGGTGCGTTGATCCACTGGAGGAGGAGGAAGAGGACGGTCAACGTAGCAGGTGTCAACTGGCCGGATATGAAAAGATTTTGGTTGGAGGAACTGTGGCACTGGGCGAGAACTGCGGTGATTGGGAAGATGTCCGGAATCAACGTGTGTGCCACGTTTGCCATCTTGGTCTTGATGCAGCTTGTGCCTTCATCGTATGCTGTAGTTGATCAAGTGAGGCCCTCTCTGTCTGGCTCAATGGATAGCATAGTTTATTTATTATTTTGGTTGGGGGAAGTGAGCCAGTTTTGTATAATTGTGAGGCACTCTATAATTTTAACTTGATTAAGCAATGTATAGTACTGTACATAGATATTTTCAATAGGAAGCAGGTCACTTCATTAAACAAATCAATTTGTTGGGGGGGTGGGGAGGTGTATATGATTTACTTTGATCCAACATAACCTAATCTTGTACAACATAACAAAATGAAATGCTAATACTGTACTGTAATTAGAAAATGAGCTATGTGTGAAATGCCTTTGTGCAATTTTATTATACTCGTTTCATTGATTTATGAATGTAACTTGGCTTGAAACAAGTGTTATTCTGAACCATATGGAATAGACACAATGTAACTTAAGAATTATCTGAATTATGAACCCCTCACCTAACCTAAAGTTTAATAACATGGATACAGGCCACTGTCTATTTATTAGAAATTACAATGGGATAAGCAGTACTGTACAAGTAAGGAAGTGATAAAATTTTATATTTCCTATAACCAAGTGGTTCAGCTACACATGAGCCTGCATCTAATATTTAAGTTAGGTATGGCTTCATAATTCGGCCATTTCTCAAGTTACTCCTCAGAAAGGGGGTGATTTTTTCCCAATAAGGCCTGCTTACAAAGTTGATTTAGAACAGCACTAAATTTTGGTGCTAGTGACATTTTTATCATGGGTGTTCATAGACCTCTGCTTCATTCCCAACAGTATTTCATCTTAAGAGATTGTCTCTGGCAGAGCCTATTTTGCTGGGCTTTGGTGTTTATCTCCTTTTTTTTCTTCCTTTATCAATCTGAGTTGCCTAGTACATGTGCCCCTAGAACTCAGTTTACAGTATTATTGAATTTGGCCCTCACTTTGTTTCACCTTTTCCATTTGTCATTTTTTTCAAAAAGCTTTTTCTTAATGGCTTTCCTCTTATTTGGTGCTCACCACTGGTAACCTTGTCAGAGCTTCATGCCTTGCAGCACCATCCTGATGTTTATACCATGCAATCTCAATGTTTGGCTGCAGTCTCATTCCTCCCTTTAAGTCAAGAATGTGTCGTGTGCATTTTACTGGGGTCTGATTGTGGTTCGTGCTTGGTTTGTTTACCCTACTGTACCTCACACCTTATGTTCTTTGGCTGCCTCTCATTGCTTTATGAGAGAAGCCTCTCTGGCTTCTTGCTCTAGTGACCTGTTGTTTTTGATCCTTGGACTCTGGCACCATGCCCTAAAGCTCAACTCCTGCAGCTTCTACAGTGGGTGGTGAACATAAGAACTAAGTTGCACTGCAAAAGACCTATTGGTCATACTAGGCACGACCCATTTATATTTACCCTCCCTCATCCATGTACATGTCCAATCAATTCCTGAAACCTGTTAAACTGTTTGTCTCAATAATGTTAGTAAGGAAGTTAGTAATTATTCCACTCGACCATAGCCATTTCTAAAGCATTAGTTTCCTACAACCATTCTAAAATTATATTTCTCTAGCTTATACAAATTGTTGCAGGTTCTAACCTGATCCAGTATGTTCAAAACTCGGTTTTATGCCACCCAGGTTTATGCTGCTAACTTATTTAAAAAAAACTTTATCCTAACATCTATATTTCAGTCTAGTAAGTTCTTTGTAAGGATGTGGAATTTCTTCGTAATATTCAGCAAGTAGCTAGTGTGAAGAAAAATATTGGAAAATACAGTGGAACCTCGAGTGACGAGCAGCTCCAGTTACAAGCATTTCGAGTAACGAGCAAGCTGCTCGCAGAAAATATGTCTCGACTGACGAGCTTTCGCTCGAGCGTTCCTGCTGGTTCTCGGAAACCTCCGACGACAGTTTTGTTGTTGTTTCGCAAGATGAGTTTTCCACATGACGAGCTCGTTGCCAGAACGGATTAAACACGTTAAACGAAGCGCCACTGTATAATGAATACTTCTTTCTATGGATTATAGGACTTATAATTTGGCAGAAATATTATACTTTATAATCTTGAAAGTCGTATGCTTAAATTACTTGTACAGTATTTGTTTGTTGGTCGCTCTATGGATGCATCAATTTACACTTTTCCAGGATTGTGAACTTAGAGCTCTGTTGACATGTTCCAGTCATGAGGTGTGTGTACAAACCTCAAGTACTAGTACTACTGGTGTCTGCAAGTGTGAGTCTCAGTTAGTTTTGAATAAAGCAACTGGCAAATGTGAAAAGGACGATCCATCGGTGCTACCAGGTATGTTACGAGGACTTGACGGAAAGTCCTTTTTTTGTCTTTTTTTTTTTTCCCCCCTGCACGGGCCCTAAGCCTCTGGCTGGCCCACTGAGTGTTACTTGGTTCTGTTTTACTTAGGCAGAGTATGAGTATTTATGACTCGTATGGTTGCTTCAGTAAGATTTTGCCCCATGTGTTTAACAACAACTGCTCTGTTGAATCTAATTTGAAATCTTATTGAGTTTGTAACTGTGCACTGTGTTAGATAATGTTCCAGTGGTCTGTCGGGCATTTCTCCACAGTGCTGACATTTCCTCTCATCATCTGGAACCTGTAAGCCTATTTCCCATGCACATGGGTATCCAAGCCTGATGCGATGTAGCAGCATACTCTAGGCTAGCAAAAGTTAGATCATCATTCAGGAACCTGAGTAAAGAGGCATTTAGGGCACTTTGCACTGCTTATGTGAGACTAGTCCACCCTAGAAAAAAGGAGAGGGGGGGGGGGGAAACATGATAAAGACAAATAATATACTGTACTTTGGGTGATTGACAGTGTGGAATTAGACGAAATATTCACATTGTACACCAATAGAACAAGGGAACATGGGTGGAAGCTTGAGACTCGGATGAGTCAGAGATACAGTGGCACCTTGACTTACGATTGCTCCAACTTACGATAATTTTGAATTACGATGTAAATCTGATAGAAAAATGCGATTCGACTTACAATAGTGTCGTTGACTTATGATATTTGTTGGTACACGTTTGGGTCGACTGAGCCCGTGGTTCCCGGTCACGCGGGTCAACCTGCCTCAGTTTACTAGAGCTGCCCGCTTAGTGACGATCACGCCTATAAGAAATTCCGTTTTTGTGGTGATTTTTTGCTCTTTGAATATAAAACTGATTATTATATATCACGCCATGGGTCCCAAGAAAGTCAGTGGTAAGATTCAACCTAAGAAAATAGTTGTGAGTTGAGTCAGTAAAGGATATATATCCCTTCCTCATTAAGAAAATGTGTGAAGTATGGGAAGAACTGCAAAGTTTTGTTAAAAAAAACTCACCCAGATAAAACTGTAGCAGGCTGTTGCATTGACCTTTTAAATGACAATGTGATGTCTTACTACAGATAAGTGTTAAAATGTAGGGAAAAACAAGTGTTTTTAGACAGATTCTTAGTAAGACAAGCAAGCAGTGAGCCACAAGCAGGTCCTAGTGGTATGCAGGCAAAACATGATAGTGTATCCCAGAAAAGTCATCACTGCCTGATGTTATAATGGAAGGGGACTCCCCATCCAAACAATAACACCTCTACTCCTCCTCCCCCCCCTCATCACCAACTTCCATACCCCCATCAAGAGTCCTCCATAAAGGTAAGATAAACATATGTACTGTATTGTAGTTAGAGAACAAAATTGTATTCAGTATAAAATATATTTGTAAGTTAATATTTTGGAGGGTGGGGAACGGAGTAATTCAATTCCCTTTATTTCTTATGGGAAAAATCGCTTCGACTTACGATCTGTCTCTGGGAATGGATTACCATCGTAATTCGAGGCCCCACAGTATTAGAAAGTTTTCATTTAGCGTGATAGTAGTGGGGAAATGGAATGAGCTAACAGAGCTGGTTGTGGAAGCAAACTTTATTCATAATTTGAAAAAGTAGATACGATAGAGAAATAGGACAGGAGTCATTGCTTAAAACAACCGGTGGCTAGAAAGGTGAGGTCCAAGAGCCAATGTTCAATTCTGCAAACACAAATAGGTGAGTACACACACACACACACACACACACACACACACACACACACACACACACACACACACACACACACACACACACACACACACACACACAGAAAGGAGGCAGAAAGACAATACGAAAATGACATCGCAAGCAAGGCAAAGACTCAGCCTAAATTGTTGCATAGCCACATTAGGAGAAAAACAACAGTAAAGGAACAGGTTATGAGATTAAGGATAGGGGCGGAAGGATTCACTACAAATGACAAGGAAGTGTGTGAGGAATTGAATAAGAAATTCCAGGAGGTCTTCACCTTAGAACAAGGAGAAATTCCAGAGGTAAGTGAGGGAATAGCTAACCAGGAACCACTGGAAGAGTTTGAGATTACCAGTGGGGAAGTAAGGAAGTGTTTACTAGAGTTGGACGTGACAAAGGCTATAGGCCCAGATGGAATCTCCCCTTGGGTTCTAAAGGAAGGAGCAAGAGAACTGAGCCTACCACTCTCCATAGTGTATAACAAATCACTGGCAACAGGGGAACTGCCAGATATTTGGAAAGCAGCTAACGTAGTCCCGATATACAAGAAAGGGGATAGACAGGAGGCACTGAACTACAGGCCAGTGTCCCTAACCTGCATACCATGCAAGCTGATGGAGAAGATTGTGCGAAAAAAACTAGTGGAGCATCTGGAGCGAAGGAACTTTGTAACACAGCATCAACATGGGTTCAGGGATGGCAGGTCCTGCCTCACAGGGTTACTTGAATTCTACGACCAGGCAACAAAAATAAGGCAAGAAAGAGAAGGGTGGGCAGACTGCATATTTTTGGATTGTCAGAAAGCCTTTGATACAGTGCCACACAAGAGGCTAGTGCGAAAGTTGGAGATGCAGGCTGGAGTGAGAGGGAAGGTACTCCGGTGGATAGAGGAATACCTAAGCAACAGGAGACAACGAGTCTGTGTGAGGGGTGAGGTCTCAGATTGGCGAGACGTCACAAGTGGAGTCCCGCAGGGGTCAGTCCTTGGACCTATACTGTTTCTGGTATATGTAAATGATCTCCCAGAGGGTATAGATTCGTTCCTCTCAATGTTTGCCGACGATGCAAAAATTATGAGGAGGATTGAAACAGAGGATGATAGTAGGAGGCTACAAGATGACCTGGATAGACTGAGTGAATGGTCCAACAAATGGCTGTTGAAGTTCAACCCGAGTAAATGCAAAGTAATGAAACTAGGAAGTGGAAACAGGAGGCCAGGCACAGGATACAGAATAGGAGATGAAGTACTTAATGAAACAGACAGAGAGAAAGATCTAGGAGTTGATATCACACCAAACCTGTCTCCTGAAGCCCACATAAAGAGAATAACGTCTGCGGCATATGCGAGGCTGGCTAACATCAGAACGGCGTTCAGGAACCTGTGTAAGGAATCATTCAGAATCTTGTACACCACATATGTAAGACCAATCCTGGAGTATGCGGCCCCAGCATGGAGCCCGTACCTTGTCAAGCACAAGACGAAGCTGGAAAAAGTCCAAAGGTATGCTACTAGACTAGTCCCAGAACTAAGAGGCATGAGTTATGAAGAAAGGCTGCGGGAAATGCACCTCACGACACTGGAAGACAGAAGAGTAAGGGGGGACATGATCACAACCTACAAAATCCTCAGGGGAATCGACCGGGTAAACAAGGATGAACTATTCAACACTGGTGGGACGCGAACAAGGGGACACAGGTGGAAGCTGAGTACCCAAATGAGCCACAGAGACGTTAGAAAGAACTTTTTCAGTGTCAGAGTAGTTAGTAAATGGAATGCATTAGGAAGTGATGTGGTGGAGGCTGACTCCATACACAGTTTCAAATGTAGATATGATAGAGCCCAATAGGCTCAGGAATCTGTACACCAGTTGATTGACGGTTGAGAGGCGGGACCAAAGAGCCAGAGCTCAACCCCCGCAAGCACAATTAGGTGAGTACAATTAGGTGAGTACACACACAGTAGACGGTTGGAACAAGTTAGGTGAGAAGGTGGTGGAGGCCAAGACCGTCAGTAGTTTCAAAGCGTTATATGACAAAGAGTGCTGGGAAGACGGGACACCACGAGCATAGCTCTCATCCTGTAACTACACTTGGGTAATTACAATAGATTGGGAGGACTACGAAGCAAAAACGGAGGACAGCTGGACAGACAGATTTGTAAACCTTTCTAGCCACTGCACTGTGTAGAGTGCCTTAAAAGTGCTCTGAGAGTTGTGCTATTTTTTTTTTTTTTTTTGTAATTAGGCTATACAGTATTTTAATGTTTTTTAATGTTTTCATCACTCATTGTGTTTTGAAATGAAAATGGTTGAATTTGGAAACATTTTGACATTAACTTTACCTGAACATGTTGACCAAACCACACACTAAAAAGTGAAGGGACGACGACGTTTCGGTCCGTCCTGAACCATTCTTAACCACAATCTGGACCACAATCGACTTGAGAATGGTCCAGGACAGACCGAAACGTCGTCATCCCTTCACTTTCTAGTATGTGGTTTGGTCAACATATTTCGGCCACATTTTTGTGACTCCTCATCTGCATATGTTTACCTGAACATTTATAAAAACAACAAAAATATGTCCTTGACAATTGCACTATGACATTTTTGCCAAAACCAGGTGAGCAATGCAGTGGCTTGTCAAGTTGTTACCTTGCTAGGAAAGCTACCTCTGTAGCCCTCCTATCACTTTCTCCTTTATTCTCTTCTCCTCCACATCTCATGTTAGTGATTCTATACTCTCCTTATTTGAGTAATGGTATTGTCATTTTTAAGCTGCTGCTCCTTCACTGGGACTCTAATGTTAACATATTCCATATAACCAAGCTTATGTACATTGGGCATTCTTCTATCATGTTAGTCATTACTTCCCTATTGTCCTCCCTGGTTCCCCCTTACTCCTATCCTTCCTATCTGGCATCTTGTTTCCTTCCCTCAGGTGTTCCTTGTGTTAGCACTATAAGATCTAACCCCAGGAACAACAGGCACTTGATTGCAGCCATTCATCATGTTTTGTAAGGGGTGATTGTAGTTTAGAAAATTAAGGAAAAACATTATTTGTGATCCCGAGAATACTCTTATCACTACACACACAATGTTCTCAATACACACCTCCACTGCTTGTTTGCAGTTAACATGTACCACGTACTACCAGGGCAATCTTAGCATCATTGTATGCCCTGGGCAAAGTAATACACTGGGACCTTTAACCAGATCATTATCCCGCCCGACCTTTAAACTGCGGGATTACCATCAGGTAATTATGCACAAATTATTTATATTATAAATATAACTTGAAAAGGGGAATTTGAATCCCAGGCCTTTTTGAGCAAGAAGTCAAATAATTATCCATTCTGCCAAGAGATCTCTCGTAAACAATAACAATATGGCACCATGTGACCCCACTGGGCAACTGCCCAGTGTGCCTATGCATTTAGAAGGCACAGTCTGCTATGTTCATGAATATTTACACTAATCACATCACATGCTGGACCATAAACAAACAAAAAAAATCAACTCGGTGAGGTCCTAGTCGAACTTGGTGTCCCAAATTCTTGATGCGGGGCTAACAACAAAAATCAAAATGTGATCTTCCAAATTGAATAATTATTATGTGGATTGGGGAATGGGAAAGGGAACTATCAGAAGAAAGTGCCAAACCATTACAACAATATAGCACTTGAAAGGGATCAGGATAAGGATTTGGGTAAATAGAAGAAAGAAATGTTGC
The DNA here is from genome assembly GCF_040958095.1 of Procambarus clarkii. Lineage (NCBI taxonomy): Eukaryota > Metazoa > Arthropoda > Malacostraca > Decapoda > Cambaridae > Procambarus > Procambarus clarkii. The sequence continues at coordinate 37,473,395 of NC_091181.1, forward strand.
CCAAGCACTTAGATGGCCGAGGATTGAATGCTGACCTGGATGTGGACAAGTTGCAAGTTTTAGGAAAGAGGGTGAGGGGGTTCAATCTTTTCAGTACAGTAATTCTGAACTCTGTTATTAATTACTTAATCTAATATAGTTATGTGCCTAGATTCACTGCTGGATTTTGGGATAACTTCTAAATATATTTGTGTATATAGTCATCTGCTTATTCTGAATTTACCTGCACACTGATATATTCTCTATTTTAATTCTATTATTCCATCTAAATTTTAACTTTCTTTTCAGCATATATTTGTGATAGGTTAATGAGTTAATGTATTTAATTCCTTTTCCTTTTATTGGCAGTACATATTTACTCTATATTTCTCCCCAGTGCCAGCAAGCAGCCATTTGGGATTAACCTTGGGTTTAGGCCTCACGTTTTTCCTACTCTTCGTGGTGGTTGCCTTAATATTGGCACATCGTAAGCTTGGTTTATTTTCTGGCATGTGTGATAATCTTCCACGACTACGTATTTTTGGCAGGAGAGGTCAAGACATAAGCTTGGCAGATAATGATGATGATGATGTCAACCCTATTGTATGAGATGCTTCATTGCTTGTACTTGAAATTATGTCTATTCGTTAATGTAACGTGACTCACAGTGAGTTTTGGCTCCAGGAATGCAAATGTAATATATTAAATTGATTAGAAAGTACAGGTTTGAATGAACTATAATAACTGTTTAGATGCTATTTCTTACTGACTGTTATGGGCATTTGAAGGGTTGTATTTTGTTCAGATGTACAAGATGTAACACAAGACTTGCTGTACTTACTGATATGTCTAACAAGTACTTTGACATTTTTAATGACTTTATAAGATTTATCGTAAAATTTATTGCATGTGGTCTTCGTGAATAATAATAAATTTAAATATTTAATGACAGTAGAATCTCAGAGGGTCATTAATGAGGAAGTGATTATAGTTACCTATATCACAATGTTTTGTACATCTCTCGATTTCCACGTGAGGTCAGGTCTCGTGGTGGCCCCTGCTTGTGAATCTCGGTATAAACCGTAACACTCTTCAATGTTGTTACATTGAAAGACCAAATAACGATAATTTTTATTGTTTTAACATTTGTTGAACAAAAAATGTTTTATCAGTTAATGTCTCCTTTACATGTTGCATCAACTACACATTTTATTTGGTTCATTTAAACTTTCAGGGTCAGTAAGGAAGTTCTGTATAATGAATTAGCTATTGTTACCTGAATTTACATGATTATTAATGAATGCTTTATTTGTACGTAGCACAATAGTAGAGGTAATCCTTCTCAGAAACTGTGATACTGTTTGATATATTTTCATATTGTAATGCGATATTGTTTTCTTTGAGTTGCAGTTTTGATTAAAATATTTATTCATTGCTGCAATGTCAGGGCTTTTCTACAAATATACATTTTATATTGTGTTACTCTATAAATAAGAAATAGATCACAACAGTGGACAATGATAGTGGTGCATTCCAGTCTTAATGATTAATCTTAAGCATGATTAAAAACATAGCTGTATATTCCATTGTAAATTGTGTCAGAAATGGTAATTAAATACAGAGTAAAATAAGATATTGTACTGAAATTTTTACAAATTATTATTATAATGGTGCAAATATATTTTTAAATCTTTAGTAACTCTTCACTTAAAATCAAAACCATATAAAACAGAAGCTTGCTCTTGTGCCCTGCTATAACTGGTTCAATTTCACCTCGCGTGAAAATCGCAGGATGACGACAATCCTTACACTGCGGCTGAACAGAGCACCAGTGCGTACCAAACATTGTATGGGACTTTGTATTTTTTTTTTTTTTTTAATCATTAGCCCTTGCACTAAACTGTCAAAACACTATGTGTTTGTCAGTGTAGATTTTCTTTAACATCCATCCCCACTACCAGTTTAAGTTGGTAGATAAATTCAGTGTCTGAAAAGTTTGGATATCTATTAAATTTGTAATTGATAAATGGCTAGCCTTTCAACTTTTATCAGTTGATCATCATATAAAATGTGTGAAATCAATTAAGTAAGACTTGCAGGAGGATTCATGCAGTATGCCACTCTCCATCTATTACACTATATACAGCAGTCAATTTCTATTTTTATACTTGTTTTGCTCTTCGTGTTCCCGTAAAGATGTTAATGATTGTTCTTCCTAGCATTACTGTATTATATAATGTGCCTCATTATATTAAACATACAAATAAGATGTTAAAATGAAAATATTAAAAGTGTACAATTTTGAAAAAACTATTTTTATATAAAGTATTACTATACTATATTTTGTATTGCCATCATCTCTATGATTGTGATGAGCCAAAAACTAATATTACTTGCTGATTTTGCATATTAACAAATACTTATCATACAAGGTTAAACATATTACCTTTAATACCAGTTTAGGAAGAGAAGGAACTAACATGATGTGTGATTGTTCATTTGTTTCTAGTTTTGCATTTTAAGCAAATCGAGTCTCACATTTACTATGGAGTATTTTTAAGTATACATTATGAAAACAAATACTGTACCTCTATTTGGATATATTCTACCACAGTAAATATTGAGTATGTTTGAATATTTCACATTTTCATTTAGTTTTGTTACAATGTGTTCATTGATGAAATGGAAGAAAATACCTTTGCAAAACAAGGAATGGTATAGCGTGTGATATCATCCTCAGTGTCATTACCTCGTATCCCGTTTAATTGAAGAGGGTAGATCCCATCCCATAAAAGGTAGGGTGCAGTAGAGGAAAATACTGTTCTGAAGATGGTAAAAGATGACATCTGTTTATTCACCACCTCTCTCGCACCACTTGGCATCATGGAGAACCCATACCTCTGTACTCTAGCAGATCATCACAGCAGCAGTGATAATCTTCACGAGTTGTCATATACAGACAAGCTAATATTTACTCCCTCTTCACAAACTGCTATGACCTTGCCTATATCTTGTTCTATTCATACAGTCAAACCTTGCTTCCAGAAACACTCATCATGTCTATTCAACTTCTTGGTCTTCCTCTCTTCCATCCCTTTAATTAAAATACATAGATTTATTCAATCGATCATCATTCAGTTGTGGCTGAATTATATCTATACACATACCTAAATCTGAGGACTTTGAACTTGTTTTGTGAGGAACCTCTTTGCAGCTCCTCAACCTTAACTCTGGATCTACCATGCCTTAATGCAACACACTAGGCCTCTAAAATCCAATTGTCACCTACCACGGCTGGAAATTGGATCTCTCCATAAGGAAAGAGGATCAGGGATCAACCACAAAAATGGGGGGGGGGGACCCTTAGAAAGCCAAAGTACAACAAAATAATTAACTGCGTGGAGGAAATGAGGTAAACTTGCTTCCCTTTCATAATCATAAATCAAGGTGGCATAATCACTGCCACCTTGGTCCTACCACGCCTGAATGCTACAGAGTGGCAGCCAAGTCATGAGGTTCCAGTCAGCTTGTCACTTCACTCTGAAGCCACCTGTGCCAAACATCATCCCCACCCCATACCCACATGAAAGAAATGCTCAATCATCCTGGGAAAAAGCATACCAGAAATAACTTTGATGTCCTCCCCACTTTGCTGTTTCCAGCATGTACCACAAAAGGGCTAACAGGATGAATCCCGTCAACCGCCAGACCTGGGTGAGCATTGAGAATGCTCCCTTGACGACACAGTAGAGGTCACAGCAGATCCACTTGTGCCTGGGCATCTGACACACCAGAACCTCTGTTCCATCCAGGAATTTGAGAAAGCAGGTACAGGGCTGGACTAAAACCAAACTAGAACCTGAGCTGCCAACTGCAGCTGAAGTACCTGTTTGGGCAGATGGAAGGACACACTCAAAGCATCTAAAACTTTAGAAATCTTTTTCCTCGGGAAAAAACAAGAGGAAAGAATGTGGTAGCAAACAGAAGTGAAAGTGACCAAGGTGATTACTTATTTATTTCACAACTTGCATGCTTGCCTTAAGATTGTTTTACTGATTTTTACATGTCATCCTTTCTAAGATTGTCTATTCTCCTCACCACACATACTTTCTAGGCAATCCATTTCTACTGTTCCAATTATGTACTGTATTTAGTTTTCATCCTCATGATACACCATTGCCTCTCATTTTCCTCTGGCTACATCTTGTATTTTCTTTATCCTATCTTGGATAGTCGTTGTACCAGACACCTTCCTTCCCCGATTCACTCTAGTCTCAACTTTGCTTGCAAAGCTTCTTCTTTTAATAAAGTTTACATCTTGGGTGTTTAAACTAATATATCATTTATCCATTAACTATTTTCACGTATAGTGTTTCCTCCGTCTTCATTCCCAAAATTTTAACTTTTTGTCCATATTAACCTTTTCTTTTTCATATATCAATAAAGCTGAACTTCATACACAAATCTCTATGATTTTCTGCTAGAACTGCATCATATGCATCAATAAAATTGTATATAGTGCTCCATTTTCTTCTATCAGACAGTAAATTACCACAATAATTTATTAAAATAGTTTTGAAACTTAACTTTAAATCCATGTTCTGATAAGGGAAGCAACCCCTTCTGGATCACCCTTAAAGTCGTTAAATTTTTGTTGGGCGTACACTGTATATATATATATATATAAATTATTTCTTGGAAATGGCACTTAAAGCATGGATCTCTCAGTCATTCTTAATTGTTCAGCATCATTTTCATAATAACTACATGAGACTCTGCTTCTGTAACATGTTTTGTAAGGAAATCTTGGAGAAATGGTGATGTGCCATATGTTGCCTGTCATCTTTAGTTGTTTTTGTGTGCAGTTTATTTTCAGTTCCTGGTGAAGAGAAGCTTTGTCTATTCAAAGTTTCTTGAGATATTAAAAATCTGGCCATGGCTTTATTCTAAAGACAACATGTAGCATTAAATTAATTTCTGTAGAACCAATCGTTGAATTGAATCAATAGGAACAATAGTATGAAATACTATAATTAGACAATACAGAAATATGCATAATGTTTGAACGTTGGCATAATCAAAGGTATAAAATTATTTTCTTAAAAGAACTAAACTGTATACTGTACACTATCTTAGTAGTAGAAACATTAAACATGAATCCACTCATGGATAAATTTAATTGGCATTTTGGTCCATCCTAGACCATTATCAAGTCAAAATGTAACAATGGTTTGGATCAAACCAAAAGTTGATCACTTTGTTGTTGTAATGGGTTAAGAGTTGTTCTACATTATTGTGATTTGTTCTTCGGGTATAATACTGTAGTGATAAAACTGATATAGTTTTTGTGAAGAGTGTAAAGTTTTGGGTTAAATATAAATTATGGGCGTGGTATAATGGCAGAATGGTTATCATGTGGGGCTGTAGTTAGGAGCTAGTAGCTGAGGTAAGGAAATTATCAGAAGAAAGTGCATAGTCAGTATGACTATTACTTTAAAGTGATATGAGGATGGATTGAAAGAACTATGTTCAACAGCTTAGATCATCGAGGATCGAATGCCAATAAGGCATGATGCAAGACCATCGCAGTACTGACTAATCAAAGTAAATAAGCAGAGTGGTTATCCTATGGGGCTTTATATATGGATTTCGTGGTCAAGTGATTATCATGTTGGGCTTGTAGTCTTAGGGAGCCTAAGCTTCTAAAGCAAGTTAAGAGCCTTTCTCATGTAACTATATCCCCATGCCTAACCTCACTTGGTCTATAAATAGCTTGACTAAACACCTTAGTCTGGTCCTTGCATTAAAATTGGGCAAGCTTTCCTTGCTAGAGGAGGGGCCTAGTTCATTACACAAAATACCTAATACATTTACCTGAATTATATTATGTTGAATGTAAAATCTTTAATGAATGTCATTTACATAAGAACATGTTGAAATTATCATACATCATTTGCCATGTGATGCAGTATCATCAATTAATACTGAATTATGAAGAAAGTTAAAATTATTTAACTTTATTTATGTATCTGTTAAAATTATTTTTATATATTTTTTACTATTGAGAAGTTTATTAAGTACAGTACTTGATTGCATATGTTGCTCAAGTGATCAATGATGAACATGTACTTTATGTGAATGTACATGTATACAACTTTAAGTAACTGCAATAGTAGTAACTGCAATTAAATATAAGTGGCATGTAAATTATTGCATTATTTCAATATGTACTGTATTTTGTATTTTAAAATACTGAAATGATGCCATGAACTACTTTATTTTGATTGGGATGAAAATCAATGAACTACTACTTTTGAACTTTTTTCTTTTATGAACTACTACTTTTGATTGGGATGAAAATCTGAACTTCAAGTGTTGTTGGGTGTAGAGAAAAGGAGCAAAAGGCATCTGTTTATGTATTAGCTGCATCACTTGGCACTGCAGTGGTTTATTTTGTCTTTAATTCTGTGAAAATTATTTTCCTTGGCAGTATATAGTGGTCCATGAGTATTAAGCATTGGCAAAATACTATATGCCTATTATTTGCATATCCCTTGGAAACTTCAATGTTTACGTAGTTGTTAAAAGTGGAAACTAATATGTTAATATATAATTTATTTTGTCATGAATATTCTCCTGCAAGTACAGTACTGTATTATAATTAACTTGAAATATTTTGGGAAATACTCGCATATGGTCTCCAGGGTCCTTGCATTATGATCGCTCCACTCAATAATGGGCACCAGGATTGGTGCCCATGATTGTGTGGAGCGGGTAACCCAGTTAACACCTTGTTTTTGTTTGGTGTGTACAATATATTCAGTGATAGCAAATACACTCTTCTCCCAAACTTTAACGGGAAATGCATTGAGATCTCTTAATATAATTTTTGCTACCAATGTTATGTATTGAAACCTCTTAACATATTTGTGATCATTCATTGAAAGTACTTGGGTCTGTGGGACAATGGTACTAAATGAAACTGCAAAAAAAACTCAAAAATTAAAATCAAGCATTGAACTTTGTTTTATCAATGCTCAATGGCTTTCCTGTAGCCCCACACTCCTAGTATCACACCCATCTTTAATAATCTTTATAACTGCACTTAGGGGAATATTAACCCTTAGACTGTGCAATACATATGTTAAATTATTTTATGTCAAATCATATAAGTTTTTAAAACATGCACAAACACCTTCCTTTTTTTTTTTTTGCATAATCAACTAGGCAAATGCTCCCACTTTATCTAAATGATCACAGTGTAACTTGAAAAACAAGAGAATCAAAACTAATTTTAAAAATTGAATATTGAAAACTTCAGATTTTCAATTCAGAATAAAAAATATGAACTATCACAATTGTTCATTTAATGTTATTATTCTCTCAGAATAGCATATGATCTTCATTTTCATCAAATTAGAATATAGGTTTCAGTACAGTTTACTGTAAAAAAAATCATCAATAGGGCATTTGAAATACAGTATGCAGAAAATTTAGACCCCAAAAAATTATAACTCCAAATGTATAAAGTTTATGAAAAAACCATTCTGATGGGATTGTAGAACAGAGAGCTGAGCACACAATATGTCAAAATAGTGAGAATCTGTCAAAAATTGGGATTTTAGAAGCCACTCAAAGTTGAAACTCTAGTTTCAGAGATAATTGAAGTTGAAGTTATCAACAATGAATAAAGGTACTTTTAATTTGTTAATTTAATTATATGTTATAATAAACATTGTTCGGCATTCATACTCGAATATGTGAAAGTTGGAGGTCAATATGTGTTGAAATGAAGTCAAGAAAAAGTAACCCCCCAAAAAAACACAAAAATATTTATAATTATCCCTATATTAAGGAATATATTTGGGGTATATTTTATATAAGTGAAAAAGCCCTAATATGGTCCCTAATCATCAAAACAACATAGAGAGACAAAGAAAATAGAATTTGAAATCAGAGAAAAAATCGGCCCCCCAAAAATTAAGTCCCAAGTTTTGCGAGTTGTGCCCGATTTTTTTGTTGACCAATTTCATTCAATCTTCACATAGGTAGGAAAACATATGCATTCTCCCATATGCATTCTCAGGATGTAAAGGTTACAGCAAAATCAGATAATAAACAAAAGGAGAAAAAACTAAAATCTTAAAAAAAAAAATATCCCCTAAAAAATATTTTTGTGACATTGATGAAAGTAACATACAGTATATTAACATGGGATTATGTATTTATATGATATATAACACAATAGAACACATTAACATAGTTATTCATTATTATTTCTGTTATTATGTATTACTCAGCAATGATATAAAGGCACCAACTGCATATCCAATTTGTGGACACTTCTTACTACTATTCTTCTTTGAGCGTCGGACAGGTGCTTGCATCTCTATTACTGTATAATCCTTCAGATCCAGTTATTAGGAGCTGTTCTCCTTATCAACAAAATGCTTATATTTGTAAAAAATTTGTCTAAAATCCATTTCTGAAAATATTTTGATGAAAGTTTCACGACACTGAAGTCAATAAGTTGGAGACATGTTGAGCATTTTTAAGTTATTTTTTACATAATTTGAATATTTTTCGGTACCAGGCCCCCAATATGCACGGTCTAAGGGTTAAGGGAGATAACATTTATACTGTCATTTTCCACACTTTGTGAATAGCTGGAATATAAATTTATGGCCAGCTTTAATCTTGATTACAAGAGTTTCACTCAGTCATACAGGACATTAGATCATTATTTATTCAAATATGGCCCAATCTAGTTTATAGAAATGTCAAAGAAAAAAATTTAGACATGGGGAAAGCTAATGAGACTGTTTTGAAAACAAAATTGTTTTTGGTAATGCATTTGAAAACGGCGAGTTTCTTTATATGGAGTATGGGTCATTCTGGGAGTGAATATGCAGACCATCCTCACAAGCTGCCACAACAGACAGAAAATGGGGTAGTAAAATGCCCAAACCTAACCTAACCAAGCTACCCATGCATAGAAAATATGAATGTATTATAGTATAATACAAATGTATAATACGATGTATTATTTGAGAGGACAAGTTGTAATATGTTACAACTTGTAACATATTACAACACACAATATTGCATTAAATATTTATTTAATAGGCTTGGTTTAGGCTTGAACAAAATTTCATAGAAAAAGAGTTTTGGGCATGAAGTTAATGGGCCTGGTTTGAAAAAGATTATATAACTGGTTATTTTGTAAAAATTGTATAATCTTGTATGTAACAAAATTCCTATTTTTTGAATCAGTTAAGTTTTCCCATAAAATCCTTGACAAAATCAATATGGAAAATTTCTACATTAGGTTAATGGTTTGTGGTAATCTGAAAATTGAGGACAAACCTTCAAAATTTATTTTAATAAATAATTGCCTAAATTGTATTAGTACTGTATACAGTTTGTATAGTTAGGTTCAATATTAACCCCTGCACTGCACCCGTTTCATGTGACAGCTTCATGGTGCAGTTGTTAATGAATTACTGTTATTAACATTACTGAAAACTTAAAAGTGAGAACAATATCAAAATATTGCCAAATTAACAATTTTAATTTCTAATCGCAAAAAGAGTGAAAAAACATTAAAATATTGCTAAATTCAAACTTTTTTTGCTCCACCCATCAACCACCTTAAGGTGCTATGTGCAGTTAGTGGTTAAATATTTTGCAAGTTTGCAAGGCAATGATGACTTCTCACCAAGTATAAATAAATAACAATAAATAACATGTTATTTAATATTAATATACAATATATATATATATAACATACTGTACTGTGTTTATTTTTGGTAACCAAATCTTCCATTGATGGCTTATGCCAATTGGTGTTATTGCCCTTTTATTGTGAAATCAGTAAAATAAAGAAAAAAAATAGGTGATATAATTATGATGATAAGAGTGATTTACAGTAATAATTTATTTTAAGAGTTTGGTAATATAGTACAGTATGTCTAAACAAACCAAACAAAAATTAGCTGCTGCACTTGTTAATGCATTTTCATGACGGTACCCATATAGAAAATATTGTGTATATCAACTAATTTAGTATCTATATTAAGTCTTGCCCAGTTTCTAGGCTGTAATATCAGACCAGACAAGAATTTTAATCTAAATCTTTTTAACACAAAGAGGCAGGTATGTTGGCTGGAGCCTCAGATGACCTGGGCTTCCACCATGTGGTGGTCAGGCACATCACAATTTGGACGTTTTCCCCCCGTGCAATGATCATTTGCCTTGTTGGCCAATTGTTGTCATGCATTTGCTTATTTTGGTGTGCTTATTCTCTCTGGTTGGATTTTTTCTCAGTTTTAGATTGAACTCCAATTTTAAGCTTCCCTTGCCTTGTAGAAGAGCCAAATTCTTGGTTCCTGGTAGACAAGGATTAGTCTCAATGCTTCATTTCTTAGTGATCTGTATGTAGTACCCTGAGATCTGCATTTCAGATTTTTACTTTAAGATATTATGCACCCCATTCCCATCCTGTGAGGTGGTAATGGAAAAGGGTTACAGAGGCACACAATGGGCTAAAGGAACTAAACCCAAAAATTTGTTTAGCTAACCAAGTTACAGCACCGACAAGCTATTTAAGAGTCTGTTAACAGGTACATCAACAGTCTATTATCAATTACTGTAGTTATTATGAATTACCTCCTACCCATTCCTATCCTGTGAGTGAATGGCAGAAATGCTTAGGTGTTGTTGGGTTCAGGTACTCAACCCCTATGACCAATGAACTAAGCAATTTCCATTTTCCATTTAACTACATGCAGTTATAAATGGTTAATGAAGCTCTATAGCTGAGCTGAAGTGCCTTGTTTAACCTAAATTGATCAACATATTTCAAAAGACTAGTGATGCACTACTGTATGTGGAAAGTTACTTCTTATCTGTAACACACACTTCACTTGAAAAGCTCGTTTTGTGATTTGTTTAGAAATGAGAGAAAGATGCAGTATTCCCTAATAACTCAGCTACTGTGACTTATGAAGAAGCTAACACTATCATATGAGTTTCATTTGATCTCTTAAAAATCAATCGTGCTATCATAGTGGAAACACAGCATTAGTAAGTGAATCTGAATATGAAAAGTCAGTGCTGGTAATTACACAAACATGTAGTTAATTAAATGTAAATGAGGTCAATAACATATTTAGGCACATTCTATTAATCCAGTTGTTTCTGGCCATGTTAGGCAGTATGTTTATCAAACCACCATTTTCTGTGCGTTGCTTTACCAGGTTCTCGGATATTATGTCATTTACTTTGTCTCACTTGTATTACTCTTAAGTAATGTCCTAATTACTCTTGGCTTTTTCAAGGTAAATTATTTGCATATACGTGTATATTGCCATCCTGTTGCTTGATTTTTTTAATTGAACAGCAATTAATCTACTAATGAGCATTTTTCTTGGGCTGGGATTAGTGAGCAACATCCGTCAAATTTTGGTATTGTTAATACGTTATGTTTTACAGTACAGTATTTGAAAATTTAAATCTGCAAACAGTTTTCATTAATTTTTTTAACCCTAGAAAAGTCTGAATTGGGAAGTGTTTACATATTTTTGGATTTTCCAGGCCTCCAGTGACATAATTGACTTATTCAAAGAGTAATTTACATTACTTACCTAAAATATGTCATCAATTGATACAGTACAATGTAATTGTAAAGTCAAAAGTTTAACCATTTCTTATTATAGAACGGTGATGCATTTGTTTTCAGTGTGAATGAACTGTTATTAAGAATTTGTAATGGGCTTCATGTCCACTCTTTACTGCAATTATTAATTTGTACACTATTACAAATGTAGGTTAAGATATGTTGGCCCTTGCCTTCAATGGAAGAACTTGTGTTATGAGCATTCAATAAACAGTTGGGTTTTTTAAATAATTAATTAATAAATTTTTACCATTGTTCATGCATCCCTAAGAATGCAACTCTACAGCAGTTAACTAATTCCTGGGTACCTATTTCCTGATAGGTGAATAGAGGCATTAGGTGAAAGGATACATGGTAACCTGTCTCACCTGGGATTCAAACCCAGAATTCCTGATTGTGAGTCAAGAACAAAGCCAACTGTACTACCTTTACGGTATGTTTTAGTGGCATTTGCTTGGTTGCCAGATGTTGTCAAAATCAATTACAGTACATCTGTCATTGTTCTAACTTCTGTCACTTATAGTTCCCCTCAATTTTTTTTACTTTATCTTCAGTATATTGGCCACTTACGTATACTTTATTAAGCTTCATTTGCTCTTACATCTTAGTGCAAACAAAGGAAAAAAAATTATGTAGAATTCAAATCTTAGTGTTTGTTATTCAACATTTGTAATCATGTAGGGGGGTAATATAGGGATAGGTAAAAACGTTATCGATCTGAATATAGACGACAAAACACTGTCCGCCAATGCAGTCTACTGAAACTGTCAGCACTTGGTGCTTTGTTCACCCAATGTTGAGGATAATTTACTGTAAGCCTATATTAATTGTGTGTGTATTCAGAGTGTTTTACCAAGAATATTTTTGGTATTGTCAGTTAATTAGCAATGTTTGTTCTATTTTTAGTACCTTAAAATGTGAATTATTACTATTCTGTATATATGGACTTATAATCTATATTATTGTATTTTTAAAAAAAGATATATATGTTTTATTTATATAGTATTTTAAAAGTCCATACAGCATCAAAGTTATATCTGTTCATTAGTTCTGTTTTTTCTTTTATAAATTTATTGACAAGTCCTAAGAGTCCTAATAGTAAATGTAGTAATTTGTTTCAAGAAATAAAATGACTTCTGCTTATTGACTGTATGTACCTGGATCTTTCCAACAGATGTACTACTTTGGTGAAGTTGGACATTTATTCTCTTCGCGATGCTTAAGGGACATGTATTTACACTTCATATTATGATGGCTTAAAGTATGGACTCAGATTTATAGATATAATATATAAAAGACCACAGATTTACTTGCATTTATTTGTTCCCCCAAATTCTAATAGTCCATCATGCAATCATTTATGTCTACTGTATACAGTAGTTTTTACACATCACTCATCAACCTGCTTCTTTGGGAGTGTAACTTGCCAGTAGAAAAGGCAGCGCAGCATGGAAAAATTCCTGTTATCGGTACTACATACTGTATTAATAAAAAATGACGCCTGTCCATTTACCTTACCTTCAACGTTCAACAGTTTCATAGAGAACCCGCCAAAACTATGCTCAGACATTTCATCCATAGTAATATCTCCACCACTTAAGATTGCTCATAATGAGTTATGTACAAATATCCAATGTTCGCTTTTAAACTGCTTTCACCTAGCTTTTGTGTCCTTCATTTCACATGTTCTGTTCACTTGTATGTTCCTCATTCAATATGTCTATATTGGAGGCCTCCAGGACAATTGAGAGACCTCCAGGGTGTATTCACGTGTCATCACCCCCCTTTCCTTACATCCTGGCCCGATCTAGCTGCCTGTGCCCCAAATTTCCAATAACTGCATCCATTCATGACTAAAAACTGAATTTATGTATATACAAGAAGGTACATTGGGCTTGCGAGAGTACATAACATTGGTGTTATGTACATTCTTGCAAAGCCGCTAACACCCATAGCGTTTCCGGCAGGTCCCTAATCAAACATATGAGGTAAGTCTATTAAGAGGTACATTGCAGCAAAATTTGAGTTGAACATAATAACTACAGTATAAAATTATGGAAATGATTACACTGGTGATGTTGCATGTTTTAAGTACTAATATGGGGGGGGGAGGGTAGGGTTACACAAGATACAGTGAGAGTTTGAAGCACATGGTGGGAAACTATGAGGATAATTGACGGGGTGAAATGTAATGTTCCTCCGACTAGTAAGGTTTACAATAGCACACAAATAGACAAACGCAGTGCATGTAGCGTTTAGCTGCAGAAAGTTCTCGCTAATTACAGTCCTAAATGGTGGGAGTTTGGGAAAGAGATGAACGCCCACGTCGGTTATCTAAATACCAAGGGTGGAGCGCCGCGCGCCCCCTCCTTAAGGGATGGTTAATCTTGTAGATCTCACCTTTACCGAAGCAGTAGTTAAGAGAAGAGTCTAATGATAATAATCAAGAAGACCATGGGACTCATTTGGCTCTATTCTCCCTGTTCTTGCTTCCTGACCTTTCGCTTTCCTGGCCATTTGGACTTGTTGGTAGAGCGATGCCCTGGACTTATAAACTCATTTCTCAATCTTTGGCGGATTTGTTTACAATTATTAATCAGTTTATGAGCTCCGAAGCACAGGAGGCTGTTTATAACAATAACAACATTTGACTGAGAAATTATTAAATTGTTTAATAAATGTAAACAAAGCCGCCAAAAGATTGTAAAAACATGTACATGTTCGCTCGTAGATGTGTAAATGGGGTAAATGATTGTTGAATTCAGCTGGGTCGACCCCGACCTCATAGCCCGTCAATGTGCCCCATATAGTAATACTGGCTTAACGCTTTCTTTTCTCAATTTCATTTTCTTATGTAGTTCCTTAGTCATTTTTGTATTCTTAACATTCTTCCCTTTTTTTTCTTAATGTCTCGTTTTTTTCATTTTGTATACCGAATTATTAATTTTTTCTTCCGTTAATGACTAATTCTCACCAGAACAAAACCCAAATTTATCTGTTTTTGTATTAGTTTGACTTTATCCTTTGACATAAAAAACCAAGCCAGGTTATATTACAAAAAAATTCTAACAGTGAAATATGACTAAACCAGAATGGAATTGATTTTAATTTTCCCGAGAGCCACCATCTAGTGGCCTCGACGGGGACAGCAAGCCGGCGATTTGTCAAGATAACCCCCCCCCCCACATTTTACTTATTTTTTTTTTTTTTTTTTTACAAATGGTTTTTGAACTGCAGTACTGTACTCTTGGCATTTACAGCTTCGGTAGGAAGGCGGTTCCCGGTAGTACAGTCTGGTTCGTTCTCGACGCACAATTTATAATTCCGGGATTGAATCCCGGGCGGGACAGAAATGGTTGGGCACATTTCCTTTCACCTAATACATCTGTTCACCTAGCAGTAAGTATAGTTAGGTAGGTACTCAGGAGTTAGTCAGCTTGTTGTGGGGTTGCATCCTGGGCGGGGTCAGTAACTCGGCCTTGGGGGACCGCGATAAAAGCCGAACGTGTATGAATACACTCTGGCTTCCTGTCCCCCAACACAATGAATTATTATTATATAATTTTATATAAGTTTCCAGGCATATGGGACTCCGCTGCTAAGGATGCTATTCGCACTTATCCTATTTCCCCAAAAAGGACCCTTGTTTGGATTTCTACACCGTAGAAATTTTATTCTATAATTAATTATAACAATTTCGCGACTGTCAACGGTCGCGAATTTATTCTATAATTCGCGACCGTTGACAAGGTCGGTGGTCTGGCATTTCTGGTAACAAACTACGCACTCTTAAAAATTAAATTTCCAAGTGGCCCAAGTCCCACCATCGTAATAGACAATAGGAATTGGCTCTGGTTAGATTGCACAATGGTCACACACACTTACCTCTTGGACATTTGCAGGAGAACACCGCCTCGCTCCTTGCTGTCCAAACTGCACTGTCCAGCTTACAGTCGTACACCGTCTTATAGAATGCACTTCCCTGTACCACGAGAGATTAATATTATATTAATACTTAATATTAGTACCCAAGTCATACATCTTCACCAGTGTAATCACCTCTGTCAACTTACATTGTAGTTACATGTTGATATCCAATTTTGTTACTATGTACCTCTTCATCTTTCCTAATATGTTAGATTAAGGACCTGCCCGAAACGCTATGAGTGTTAGTGACTTTGTAAGAATATAAACGTACCAATATTATGTAATCTCACAAACCCATTGTACACTCTTGTAAATAATTAATAAAATAAAATAAAAATAAAAAATAAAATATACCGGGAACTACAACAAATTTTAGTAAATCTTAGACCGTGTGAAATTCACACCAATTATTCCATCTATCATCACACTATTACACAGGAAGAGCCTCGCATAGA
This sequence comes from Procambarus clarkii, assembly GCF_040958095.1. Lineage (NCBI taxonomy): Eukaryota > Metazoa > Arthropoda > Malacostraca > Decapoda > Cambaridae > Procambarus > Procambarus clarkii. The sequence goes on from NC_091181.1 coordinate 37,489,433, forward strand.
TATAGGTCATCTAATAAGGAAGCAAACTTGAAGATGTTACCACAGCTAGGCTCAGACTCGCCCTCAAGCAGCTCTAGGAGTTTACACCTGCTGAAGGTGGTCTTACCCAATGTAAACTTTGTCTGCAGAACTAGTCATATACCCTACGTCATTATGAAACTGAATATGAAAAACTCTGAATTCAGAGTTTAATTACAAATCTAATTAACTCTAATTACAAATGTTCCCCCAAAAATGTATGTGTTTAATTCAAAATGATATGCTACCAGAAATCTTCACTGAATATCCAATTTGCTTACTGTAGGTAATACATGGTCTTTCCATCGCCGGTGCCCATTGCATGGGTGAGGGGCGCATATGTAATTAAGTAATTATTTAACTGGCTACACAATTATATAACTGTCAACGATGCACATCATAACTACTTGATCAACAACACCACTGTGCAGCAAATTGACGAAGAAAAGGACCTAGGAGTTAGGATCCACCACTGAAAGTTGCTTAGTATGCATAGGAGCTACGAAAAAATAGTTAATCAAATATGTTATCATCTTCAAAATCTTATTTTCAAAAGATATGCCCTCATCTTCAAACTATGCCCTCATCTTCAAAAAGACATACCTGCTTTGGAAAAAGTTTAACGCAGAGTGACAAAATTCCTCCCAGGACTTAAGTCTGCTCTAATAACATTGTGTCAGTTGAACTGTTAGAACACATACGTAATGGAACCAGCGAGTCTAAATGGATTCAAAGAACAGCCACTCATATTAAAATGATGGGACTGCACGATATATATACAGATGAATGAGTACAGCACTTCCTTCCACCCTGGCAGATAGTACCTTTTGACATCCTGACCCCTGCATACCCCACCAAGAAACTAATCACAAACAACCCTCATGCTCAGCTTGCTGCTAAATTAAGCACCATAGAACACATTCACGATATACAAACTGAAAACAACATAACACAGACCAAATGCACTGACGGATCACTCAATACAGATATAGGAGGGGCAGGAAGTGCTGTTATTACTAATCAGCACAATTCAAAGGAATATAAGAATTAGTAACTGGATATCTACTATGCAAGCCGAGTTGGTAGCAATACTGCTAGCACTCTAAATTATTGACAACATTGAAGTAGACAGCTTAATTATTTCCTACTCCCTTTCCTCACTACTAACAATAAACAGTTTGCAATCGAGTAATAACGTGCTTGTCTCAGAAGTCAGACATAGATATATATAAGCATACTTAGCAAGAGGGTAATTATAAAAATGTTGTGGATTCCTTCTCACATTGGCCTGCAGGAACATGATAAAGTTGACGCCCTTGCTAAGGCTGCAGTAAATAAAGGCAGTATTGAACGGAATCTTGAGTTATCAAATAGGTCCCTTAAAAGTGTCATTAAACGAGAACTCCTGGATGGATTTGAAGAAAGTAGAACAGTGGAACCTGGAACTAGCAGGTCCATTGTTCATCACAATGAAATGTGTGAAGTAAAACATGTGTATGGGGCAAGTAACAAAGTCAGTAGACTAACAGACGTTGTCACAGCTCGTATAAGACTTGGCTACAAGTATCTCTGGCAGTTCGACTTGTATAGGGATCTAGATGAAGTAAAGTGTAAAGTGTGTGGACAAAGACAGGGACACACACTCGAACACTATATCTTGGATTGTAGTAAAATTGAGCCATTCAGAGATAAATCTAAGCCCATGCTGTGTGATATGGTAACCTATCTTATAACCAGGATAAAATACCTGAAATCCTTGCACTGTATCCATATTTAGCTTCTCGTAGATAAACGACATACGAGATTAAGAAACAAGTAGTGTATTGTGAACATTAATAATAAACAGCAGCTCCCCTATGACTGTAATATCTCAATTGTTCAAACAATTCTGTGTTAGCGACAAGACCTACCATCAATGTATAATGATTTACTGTAAATATATATCTCTTGAAATAGAACATTCTCTGTAACTATAAGATGTGACATTGTAACTATAAGATGAGAAGGATAGATAAAATTGTTTATGTAATAATTTAAGATGAGGTCTGATAAAAAAAAACTTTTGTGCCCTCTGCAATGCTGTTTGCGCTACCGCTCACAGGATGAGTATGGGGGTGCAGAATAAACTAGCCTCCTCCGGCGACAACAACAACAACAACAACAAATCTAATACCAAGAACGGTTGAGGACTTCAGGACTAAGAACACTGCAAACCAGACATGTCAAGGCTGATCTCATCGAGACCTTCAAATTACTGAACAAATTGGAAGAAACTAATCCAGGCCACTTAAACAAAAGATGCACATATAGAGCAACAATTTCAAACTTACCAAGCCACCCAGTAACGCTCAACAGCAGCCTCATGCTGAACAACAGCAGCCTCATGCTCAACAACGGCAGCCTCATGCTCAACAACGGCAGCCTCATGCTCAACAACAGCAGCCTCATGCTCATCAACAGCAGCCTCATGCTCAACAACAGCAGCCTCATGCTCAACAACAGCAGCCTCATGCTCAACAACAGCAGCCTCATGCTCAACAACAGCAGCCTCATGCTCAACAACAGCAGCCTCATGCTCAACAACAGCAGCCTCATGCTCAACAACGGCAGCCTCATGCTCAACAACAGCAGCCTCATGCTCAACAACAGCAGCCTCATGCTCAACAACAGCAGCCTCATGCTCAACAACAGCAGCCTCATGCTCAACAACGGCAGCCTCATGCTCAACAACAGCAGCCTCATGCTCAACAACAGCAGCCTCATGCTCAACAACGGCAGCCTCATGCTCAACAACGGCAGCCTCATGCTCAACAACGGCAGCCTCATGCTCAACAACGGCAGCCTCATGCTCAACAACGGCAGCCTCATGCTCAACAACGGCAGCCTCATGCTCAACAACGGCAGCCTCATGCTCAACAACAGCAGCCTCATGCTCAACAACAGCAGCCTCATGCTCAACAACAGCAGCCTCATGCTCAACAACAGCAGCCTCATGCTCAACAACAGCAGCCTCATGCTCAACAACAGCAGCCTCATGCTCAACAACAGCAGCCTCATGCTCAACAACAGCAGCCTCATGCTCAACAACAGCAGCCTCATGCTCAACAACAGCAGCCTCATGCTCAACAAACAGCAATGGAGAACAAAAAACAATAAATGTTTTTTTTTTATCCATTCGTCAATAAACCCATTGTATCACCTGAATAAATCCTTGTCATCTAAGCAAGCTTGCTTCACTTGAACAAGTCGCTTCTCCTGAGAAAACTCACTTCATCTGAAATGTATCTGTGGCGTTTACAACAATTTATAATTTGTTTTGAACTTTCAATTATATTTTTTTCTATAAATATTGACCTTCTCAAAATTCCCCCAAAACGTACCACTAGGAACATATTTTGAGAATTCATAAGGCAGACTGTCTTTCAAGATATTTGCAGGAGTGATCACTGAATATATTTAGTGAGGTGTGGTCAAGACTGTTCATTTAGTGTGGTGCGGTCAAAGTTGTTCATCTCATTGTATCGCTTAGTGTGGTGCGGTCAAAGTTGTTCATCTCATTGTATCGCTTAGTGTGGTGCGGTCAAAGCTGTTCATCTCATTGTATCGCTTAGTGTGGTGCGGTCAAAGCTGTTCATTTCATTGTATCGCTTAGTGTGGTGCGGTCAAAGCTGTTCACCTCATTGTATCGTTGTCATAACGACGACTGAGCTGTTTTGCAGACAAACTCAAGATTTATTATGAATATAAACCGGATTTACATCAAGAGCCGGAGCTGACACAGATGAATATCAGTAGAGTTTACTCAGTCTCCAGTACTGAACTTCAAGGCATCAGGTTATGCAAACGAGACATCAGCTTGCACATGCCACATCCTTTCCAGTTTTTGTTATAAATCTCCCATAATTCTTTGTTAGCCATATAAAATACAAATATGATAACAAAATGAGCGAAAAAGAGTCATCATACTGAACTTCTTATGGCTGAAAGGCGGAAATTATGCGTTGACACGCGACTCTAAGCACATCTAGGTGAGTACAAAACAGAGCTTGAATTCATTTATATACACTAAGAGACAAAACACTGTTAAGACAGTCAAATAAAATGGACTGATTTAGAGAAGGCAGTCATGTCTGACTCTCCATAGGTGACAGAAATATAATGAGACTGGGGCCTGTATACATTAGACGACCGACAGCTAAAAAGGCAGAGCTCATGAGCTAACGCTTGATTCTGCATACACAACGTAATTCACATCAGTTACAGTCCCGCTCCTGTGCCAGGTAAGTCCACTACGGGCTCACCATAGCCCGTGCTTCCTAGAACTTTTGTTCCAAGTAGCTGAATCTAAAACAGCAACAACGTAATTATCAGTAAAAAGCACCAAGCCACTGTGACTATATAGCACTTAGAAAGGATGTAAGGATAAGTTTTTGGATAAAACGCAGGATGGGAAAGGTACCTAACCACTTGGACGGTCGAGAATTGAACTCTGACCTGCTAGAAGCAAGAACTTCGCTCTATTGCCCAGGGCAAGTGCTTGGGTTCTGCTTACACAAATAAATGAATACAATTAAGAAGCACACACGCAAAGCATATGCAAAATCACACATCTAAGAATCATACGAAATCACTCGCCCTGAAATTTTCCAATTCGTTGTTTTAGATAGTTGTGTTAATCACAGCATTTCAGTTACCCCTCTGGTGTCGATCTTCCGGTAACAAAGGTACAGATTATCAACCCGGCGCCGTCAGTCTGGGGTTCCCAACGCGTGAGTGACATAGACTTGCATTTTGGAGCGGCGCCCTTACGCTACACCAGACTCGGAGACAAAGCAATCTGCAGGACACTGGCTGAGTCCAGGAGCTCTGGTGGGCTAGTGCGTGTGGCTGAGGGATAGGTATAGAGACGAGAGAAAGTAGGGGGGGGGGTGTTTGAATGCTGTGGTTGTCATGCGGTGATCTAAGAGACGGGGATCATGAGACCACTCATCAGAAAATGAAGAAACGTGGACGTTTTGATCCGTCCTGGATCATTCATTATCTAGTCGTTTAAACACACGACCTGATGAGTGGTTTGGTCATCAATTGACGAGTAACGGTAGGGAACTCATAAGGCGAGGAACGCCAGGGTACGCAGATGGCGAGGAACGCCAGGGTACGCCGAGGGCGACGAACGCCAGGGTACGCCGAGGGCGACGAACGCCAGGGTACGCCGAGGGCGACGAACGCCAGGGTACGCCGAGGGCGACGAACGCTAGGGTACGCCGAGGGCGACGAACACCAGGGTACGCCGAGGGCGACGAACGCCAGGGTACGCCGAGGGCGACGAACGCCAGGGTACGCCGTGGGCGACGAACACCAGGGTACGCGGCGGGCGAGGAATGCCATGGCATGCAGGAGGATGAATATCCCTTGGTGTGCCCTGGGACGTCGGTGCGCGAGAAAGAGGGTGAGCAAGAGACGCTAGGTTAGCGACCGGCTTCTAAAGCATGTGAGGCAAAACACAAGAGGACTGCCTGTGTACATCTCCCCCTCCCTTTCACACGCCAATACAAACGTCACTCAATAATACAAAAATAACAATACCGAGCCGAGTACTACGAGTAGCTTTCTAAAGACTAATTCCCGCAAAGTAAGTCTACCAAAAACATTGCCCAAATATATTGTATTTACAAATAAACTAGAAAGAAAAAATAGACTTATTGGTGATAATCCTTGGTATTGTACATCTATTATCATGAATATTGTATCATTACTGCTCAGGAATCATAACTCAGGCACCAGGCAATATTTCCACATGGTGGAATGATTCCACGTACTGTCATAACTTATATTAATATACAATATGTCTATCTATATTTAAAAAAGATAATGTATGTTTGTCTGAACGTTTGTGTGTCTGTATGTCCAAGGTTGGAGGCCAGACGCTTGGGGCTAGCCTCATCCAGTTTTACAGAAGGAATGGTCTCGGGTATGGGACGGACACAGACTGGTCGGGGTCGGCATAAGTTAAATATGTAAACAAATATTTGCATTTATAGAGATTCCATGCGATTTTCAATTTGTGAAATATTTGGTGTAAATACCCTAGACTTTTTTAGAGCTAGTAATATATTTTCGGAGATACCCAAACAGTTGTTTCAGTATATTATAATAATAAATTTTCAGAGTGGAGGGGGAGAGGCGGTAAGACAGTTACCAGAGTGGCAAGACAGGCGCATAACCAAACGTACTAAGAATTTTCCCAGAAGATTAACTAGTGTTATCACTGGATATCACTGAATTTAGGCAACTGTTGAGAGAGTGGCGGGGAGGTGTCTTGTATCTCGGCGGTCTACGTCTTCGCCTCAAAGTCGAGGGACGAAGGTTTAACCCATGGACAGGAAAAAACGATTGTGCACGTTTTTTTCCACCTAATGCCTCTGTTCACCTAGCATTAAAAATAGGTACTAGGAAGTTAGGTAACTGTTGCGGATCGCATCCAGAGGAAGGTCAGTATTTGGCCAATGGGGCACCTCGATTAGCTTAAGTGAGAAGTGCCCGACAGACCGCTGGAACATTATCTAACACAGTGCACAGTTACAAACCCGTTAAGATTTCAACTTAGATTCAACAGAGCAGAGGAAGTTGTTAAACACATATGGCAAAATCTTACTGAAGCGACCATACGAGTCATAAATACTCATCCTCCGCCCAAGTAACACAGACACAAGCATCACTTAGTGGGCCAGCCAGAGGCTTAGGGCCCGCGCAGGATTATCCCTGCTAAAAAAAAAAAAAAAAAAAAAAAAAAAAAAAAAACACGAGTGTAGGCCTTGCTGATCACCGGATCCTTGATAATGTTGTGACGCCTCCACTCTGGGCTCGGGATCTGATACCACTCCTCACAGCCAGTAAGAAATTGACTACCATTACTCTTCCTCCATCAGAGTAATCATGGCTGTGATCAGCCGCAAGTGGCTGACGTAATCAGGCGAAAATGGCTGATTCCGGACAAGTAAATAGCTTATTGACAAACCAAGTAATACTTAAAGAAAATAAATAAATTAGTTAAAATTGTTTATTATTAGTTTTGTATATCTTCCACAGCCAATGCAAAGGTAGAATCGCCCATTTGTCTGCTTCGCTGAGGCAACATCTCTTATTTACAGCAGTTTAAATAAGATAAATAATAATTAGTGTCAGTTTAGGAATTGATGTTTGCTCAACAGTTCATTCTTTTTTTCCAGTACAAAGACCATGTATCGGGTGAGGGTACCTGCTGTAGCAGGTGAGGGTACCTGCTGTAGCAGGTGAGGGTACCTGCTGTAGCCTACATTAACACAACGAGAGCCCTTCAGGTGTGCAGTGACTGGTAATGCCCAGTATGGCCTCTACATTCTACTTCAATCCCAACAAACTACAATTGCCAATACTAACATGTCGACTGATTGCATGGCGTACAGTTGTAGAGTTGTTAAGCGCGTGTGAACAAGGCCTCCTTTACAAGCGTCTCCCAAGGCGCACAGCACAGTGGCTCAGCACACTGCACAATCTTCTTGGCATGATGCGCGTCGCCCAACAACACGTCCGGAGTTGTTGACATTCTACAGCCTAAGATTTACCATAAACAAAGTTGTTTATTTACCAGTTCTACCATGTTGGTAAACTGAAATATTACTTTGAAAATGCAACATGTCAGAATTATATAAACAACATAATCAAATGTTTATGTTGCTAGAATTATTTGATTCTAGCGTAGTTCGCAAAGTACTCCACCGCTGCGAATTATCGTACATCACCACTTGTCACGGTGTTGACTGAACATCACTATTGTGTGCGAACTGACCTTTAGGTTATATATTATTTTCTCAATAACATCGACATTTATCACACTTATGTTTGACACATTATAATTATTATATATATATATATATATATATATATATATATATATATATATATATATATATATATATATATATATATATATATATATATATGTCGTACCTAGTAGCCAGAAGGCACTTGTCAGCCTACTATGCAAGGCCCGATTTGCCTAATAAGCCAAGTTTTCCTGAATTAATATATTTTCTCTAATTTTTTTCTTATGAAATGATAAAGCTACCCATTTGATTATGTATGAGGTCAATTTTTTTTATTGGAGTTAAAATTAACGTAGATATATGACCGAACCTAACCAACCCTACCTAACCTATCTTTGTAGGTTAGGTTAGGTTAGGTAGCCGAAAAAGTTAGGTTAGGTTAGGTAAGGTAGGTTAGGTAGTCGAAAAACAATTAATTCATGAAAACTTGGCTTATTAGGCAAATCGGGCCTTGCATAGTAGGCTGAGAAGTGCGTTCTGGCTACTAGGTACGACATATATATATATATATATATATATATATATGTCGTACCTAGTAGCCAGAACGCACTTCTGAGCCTACTATGCAAGGCCCGATTTGCCTAATAAGCCAAGTTTTCCTGAATTAATATATTTTCTCTAATTTTTTTCTTATGAAATGATAAAGCTACCCATTTCATTATGTATGAGGTCAATTTTTTGTTATTTGAATTAAAATTAACGTAGATATATGACTGAACCTAACCAACCCTACCAAACCTAACCTATCCTATCTCTATAGGTTAGGTTCGGTTAGGTAGCCGAAAAAGTTAGGTTAGGTTAGGTTAGGTAGGTTAGGTAGTCGAAAAACAATTATTTCATGAAAACTTGGCTTATTAGGCAAATCGGGCCTTGCATAGTAGGCTGAGAAGTGCGTTCTGGCTACTAGGTACGACATATATATATATATATATATATGTCGTACCTAATAGCCAGAACACACTTCTCAGCCTACTATTCAAGGCCCGATTTGCCTAATAAGCCAAGTTTTCATGAATTAATGGTTTTTTGTCTACCTAACCTACCTAACCTAACCTAACCTAGCTTTTTTTGGCTACCTAACCTAACCTTACCTATAAATATAGGTTAGGTTAGGTTAGGTAGGGTTGGTTAGGTTCGGTCATATATCTACGTTAATTTTAACTCCAATAAAAAAAAATTGACCTCATACATAGAGAAAAGGGTTGCTTTATCATTTCATAAGAAAAAAATTATAGTAAATATAATAATTCAGGAAAACTTGGCTTATTAGGCAAATCGGGCCTTGAACAGTAGGCTGAGAAGTGAGTTCTGGCTACTAGGTACGACATATATATATATATATATATATATATGTATATATATATATATATATATATATATGTATATATATATATATGTATATATATATATATATATATATATATATATATATATATGTATATATATATATATATATATATATATATATATATATATATATATATATATATATATATATATATGTCGTACCTAGTAGCCAGAACGCACTTTTATGCCTACTATGCAAGGCCCGATTTGCCTAATAAGCCAAGTTTTCCTGAATTAATATATTTTCTCTATTTTTTTTCTTATGAAATGATAAAGCTACCCATTTCATTATGTATGAGGTCAATTTTTTTTATTGGAGTTAAAATTAACGTAGATATATGACCAAACCTAACCAACCCTACCTAACCTATCTTTAGAGGTTAGGTTAGGTGAGGTAGCCGAAAAAGTTAGGCTAGGTTAGGTTAGGTAGGTTAGGTTGTCGAAAAACAATTAATTCAGGAAAACTTGGCTTATTAGGCAAATCGGGCCTTGCATAGTAGGCATAAAAGTGCGTTCTGGCTACTAGGTACGACATATATATATATATATATATATATATATATATATATATATATATATATATATATATATATATATATAAAAAGAATAAGGGTGGTAGAAGAAAATATTCGTGTTCAGTGAGAATCCACAAGGTCTTCTCTGAATACTCTTTATTTTCTTCTCCGAGGCTATATATATATACATACATGTATATTTTGTCATTTTATTTTATTTAAAATTTCATTACACAAAAAGGGTTACAACATTGGTTACGTACAAGGTACAAGCCTACTGAATTGAAATTGAAATAAGTTTATTGAGGTAAAATACATGGGCTACTTGTCACAGGTTGTAATTATCAAAAGAAGGCACCAAACTTGTCACAGGTTGTAGAGTTCCTCCAGCACCTCAGACAGTGGGACAGGAACCGTAGATGCAGTGAGCATTTCCTCTCTGGATCGCCACACTAAGGCACTGAAAAAGGAAACTGGCGGCTCTAGGGTCTAGTTGTTTCAATTAGCTTAGAACCCAGCTCCTTAAAAAACTAGCAGCACTCTTACCCCAGGCAATACATTATTTATTTATATATTTTATATTATAACCACCTAAATAGATCAGAATATGTATTCAGGAATTCGTGCAATTACAAAAGGATTACATACAGTTAAGAACTGTTTCTACCTGTGTCATGTACAAAATAGCCTGCAAAGATATAAAACATTCTATATATTTCAAACATACAGATATTTGAAGTTTCGAATTTTGCAACATAAATATTCAGTAAGAAGTGGCTAAATATCTAACCCTATTTATTAATCAATTTGGTGAGAATTTCAGAAAATTCTCACCAAATTGAGTGTGGACTTCTTCAATAAAAATTTTTAAAAGTATTTATAACAGAAAAATTATTGAATCTGCTTTAACACACATTACAAAGCCACACAACATGAATATTAGTAATGGTATGTACACTTTGGATCATTTGTTAATGGATCAATTAACAATTATATTGGTAATATGATCAATAGAAAACTATCCCAGTAGAGATATGGCTACCGGGAACTCACATGTATTGGTCATTAGGCCTTCTGCCGTTCCCTATTGTTCTTATGTTAATCAGCTAATATTACAAAGATACTGTTTTTTCCACCTTGTGTCACCTTTTTCCTGCCTATATATTCTATGGTTGTATTTCAGTGATTATACTTTTAAAGATGTGTTGATTAACAAGAAAACATTCAAGTCATTTCTTGTTTAATTTCCCCTTTGTGGTTATGCAATTCACCATTATTCATCACGGGTTAATTTCTTCATGTTTTACACCCACAATATATATATATATATATATATATATATGTCGTACCTAGTAGCCAGAACGCACTTCTCAGCCTACTATTCAAGGCCCGATTTGCCTAATAAGCCAAGTTTTCATGATTTAATTGTTTTTCGACTACCTAACATACCTAACCTAACCTAACCTAACTTTTTCGGCTACCTAACCTAACCTAACATACAACGATAGGTTAGGTTAGGTTAGGTAGGGTTGGTTAAGTTCGGTCATATATCTACGTTAATTTTAACTGCAATACAAAAAAATTGACCTCATACATAATGAAATGAGTAGCTTCATCATTTCATAAGAAAAAAATTAGAGAAAATATATTAATTCAGGAAAACTTGGCTTATTAGGCAAATCGGGCCTTGCGTAGTAGGCTGAGAAGTGCGTTCTGGCTACTAGGTACGACATATATATATATATATATATATATATATATATATATATATATATATATATATATATATATATATATATAAACCACCATATCGTGGATAATAATATTTCATTCACTTGGGCCATCCGAGCTTCGAACCGCAGATCACATAAAACAGAATCCCACAGCTCTTCCTACTGAGTCACAAGATCAGGATACCAGATTAGTGTTCCATTTGTTAGAGAGCTCCAAGTATTTTGCTAAAGAACAATCCTCAACCCCTGTCACAGTGGACTATCAGCGTCAGGACCTCCAGGACGAAGCAGAGCCCAGCGAGGGCGAGCCCCAGCAGGAGCAGCATGAAGGCTCCCTGCAGGTGTGTGGTGGTGAGGGCCCTCAGGCTGCTGCCAGACCTTGGTTCCTGCCCTGCTGCTTTCTGCTTCTGCTGTTGGACCAAGTGCTCCCGCCGCCGGCTTTCCTGCCGCGCCTGGGCCAACATGTCGTCGCTCCACTTATCATACAGTCCAGCCTAGAAGAGGAAATAACTATAACACAGAGATATATTTCCCTGAAAGCAGTCACCTTTCCGGAGCGAAGGCCTGGGCTCAGTTCCATCACTCCGTCCTAATATTGGTGTCCCTTCCATGTTTTATATATTCATGCTAGCTTAACGCTTTCTCTTGATAAATTTCCATTCTTTAACTGAAAGTAAAATGCAATAAGTTGTATGACACCAGTTTGTCAGGGACGATCTAGATTATCTGCCAGATACAATTCCAGGAAAACCCTAGATATTACTAGATACATGTGGCCGGTTACCATTTATCTACGAACCAGAAGGAAGATCATTCTTACTATAAAAAAATCAGTGGAAAGCGCCAAGCCATTAAGCGCATTCTAGATTGCGGAAGAAGCTAGTACTACTATTTCTGCCCTTGGTCATAGTTGTTGCGTTTATTTTGTTATGGAAACAGTGAAACTAATTATTGAGCAAAAACTCGACTCGAAGACGTTCTTGAAAACACTTTGATTTACATAAGAGCAATTCTTAATTCAGAGAGAGAGACAGCAAGCGCCAGACAGAGAACTCTACAAAGAGACAGAAGCCTAGGCTAGTCCCAGAACTAAGAGGCGTGAATTACGAGGAAAGGCTGCGTGAAGTGCACCTCACGACGCTGGAAGACAGAAGAGTAAAGGTAGACATGATCACTACCTACAAAATTCTCACAAGGAATTGACAGGGTAGACAAAAATAAACTGTTTAACACGGGTGGTACGCGAACAAGGGGACACAGGTGGAAACTGAGTACCCTTTATGAACCAAAAGGACATTAGAAAGAACTTTTTCAGTGTCAGAGTTGTTAACAGTGGGAATGCATTAGGCAGTGATGTGGTGGAGGCTGACTCCATACACAGTTTCAAGTGTAGATATGATAGAGCCCAGTAGGCTCAGGAATCTGTACACCTGTAGACTGACAGTTGAGAGGCGGGACAAAAGAGCCAGAGCTCAATCCCCGGAAGCACAACTAGGTGAGTACTGGGACTCGGAGGTTCACCTCAAGAGCAGCCATGATGCAGCGGTCGAGGTGTTGCTTGTAGGGGGCGTTGTGGGGTATGGGCCAGCCGGAGGGCCCCGGGAAGATGGACTCTCGGCCCAGGTAGAGCGTGGTGCTGCCGTCAGCCTCAGTGAACAGCTCTGCCACCTTCTGCTGCAGGTATCGTCTACCTCCCATGTAAGCCTGTCTACATTATAAAAAAAAATATATTCGATACATATAATATTAGAAAATGTTAAGTTTCATATAAACTTCATGCTAATAACGTATATATGGAATGTCATTAATGCACTGAAGGTAATATCGTTTCTAGTGAGGTTACTGTAGCCAGTATTTAAAGCACACTACCTCTTCCTTGTGGCAGCCTGCAGCCCCTGTGTGACGCTGGGGTTGAAGTGCATGACCTCAGCCAGCGCCTTGAACACCACAGAGTCCGACTGCTTGAAGAACCTCTGGAATTCCTCTCCATATGGCGGCATGGTTACCCTTAGGAAAACCAAAATCATGTTTGCTGTAACACATGCTATATTGGGGGGGGGCCTCCGTCAGGATGTTCTGTAATGTCAGAATACAGAAGTATCTGTGCCTGTATAGTTAGCTGATATACTATAACAGCTACATATACATTTACAGGCATAAATAACGATTTGTTTTTAAATAAATATGACATGTACTTCAGAGCAGTGATCATGTGTGTACACTACCTGTCTGCAGCAGCAACAAGCTGCTGGAGCGTCTCAGCTCGAGGCGGGTACTTGGGCAGAGTGAGAAAGGCGGTGAGGTTGCCACGATAAGCCGTTCCGAAAATGATAGAGAACGCGAGCCACACGGCCAGCAGGATGCGGCTTGAGGTAGCCTTGGGCAGTCGTGGTGGCAGGCTCTGACCAACCAGCAGGCCCACCACGTCGTGCGCAACACCGCTTGCATCCCGACCTGCCCCGTGCTCAACACCACTTGCGTCCCGAGCCGCCTCGTGCGCAAAACCGCTTGCTTCCCGACCCACGTCATGCGCAACACCACTTGCGTCCCGACCGTCCGCGTGATCTCCGACCCGCCTCAGCTGAAACAGGCGACATTCGCTGTTGATTATTGGATCCTTTGCTCGATTTAATCCTGCTCTCCAGTATGTTACTTCGTAATTTTTATGGTACATTTTATGTTAATATTGGATACGAAGCATGACTAAGGAAATATACAGCCATTTAAATTTACGAAGCAACTTAAAAGTTGTTTAACAAACGTTAGACGACCTAAAACTTCATCAACTGAGAGCAATAACTGTGGTGGCAAAGTCTGAAGCAGATATTTACAGGCAATTTAAGAAATGTCAATAAGTTTGAATATAACAATGTCGATCGATGACATGAAGATGTCGACGGAATAAAGATAGCCGGGGAAAAGATAGATACAGAAAGATCTTCTCGACACGTTAAGAGGGGACTTTTCACATAAGAGATCATACCCAGAAGAGGATGGGTGGGACAAGGATCACTACGCCTAATACAGCCGCCCACACCTCCGTCGCCAGAGGGAGGTAGACGCTCTGCCACTGGGGCTGCAGCGAGGGCTTGGCCATGGCGAAGGAGAAGTATGCGTACTCGTAGGTGAAGGTGAAGTCGTATTGTTCCTGGCGCTGGGGAAGGAGGATGTGGTAGACGGAGGCCATGAACGACACCCTATCTACCACTTGACTCACCACCTGTACAGGGGAGCAAGTCCTACCGTTAGTCTATCTCCTCCTGGTTTTCCCAGAGTCAAGCTTGGACCCGGGCAACACACACAAACACATAACTATTGCACATGTACACGGTTGTGACTATGTTAACAATTTCTTGTACCTGGCCCTAAGCCTAAATAACTGCTATGCCCGTGTAAGCAGTGGATCTGTACAAGAGTTCAACACTGCATGCTGAGCATCTCTTCAACACATTGTTAGTTCCTAGATTTAAGAACGATCGTTTTATGATGCAAAATAAATTTTACACCAAATCTGAGAGACTAATATCAAGTTTTATTTTTCCTATACAGTATTTCATTTATTTCCTATATTTCGTTTATTGTTTGTGAGAGAAGGAATAGTAACTTTTACAGCCAATTTTACTAGCACAAATTTCATAGTTTAACTATTTAATTCAACGAGAGGTACCCTAAAATCTGACAAAAAAATCAATGTCTATTGTCATATAAGTAGCCATATCGTGTATGGCTATTGGCGCAGAGGGACACAGGAAGCCTAAACCACAGTGATAAGAGAGGAAGGGCTGACCTGAACCCACGAGTCACTGGGCAAGACCATCATGGTGAAGTTGAGAGTGGCAGCCACCGCCGCCAGCAGCTGGTAGTCGGAGCCAGTGTACTCCTTCACGCCACCCACCTCTCCCTCACCCCAGAACGGCAAGAACGGCAGGGCTGTCACGTTCACCCTGGCCCCGTTGAAGCTGGAGACATCAATTATTCTTTAATAGGCATGTTCTCTTTTCCAGTGAATACGGCGATGATTGGAAATAAAAGATAATTGATAAAATTAGTAAGCTGGGAGATAATTATTTAATTACCTTTTCAACCATGTTTTGAGATATCCTGAGATCTAGTAAAGCAGACTTCTTTATTGCTATTACTTTATTTAGACGTATTTATTGCTATTGCTGAAGATATATTGCTACCAGTAGCAACATCGTCTTCTTCGAGGTTTATGGGTCCCTACAAACAAGCAGAGGTGGTACCCCCTATATATAATCTCCCCTAATGTACACACAAGGGGATATATTTTCAGTGATGTGTATCCCACTTCTCGGTATGTATTACTTACTTCAGAAATAAAGTATATTTTAGTTCAGAGCATTAGAATACCTGTTGGTTGGCGTGCAAGTTCTCGTTGTGATCTTGGAAGCCGTTCAGCACAGCACCAAACCCAGGCATGTTGAATCTCTCAGTCACCAACGACGGACCTCTGTCCAGACCTGTAGCCTGGTGGTGGTGGTGGTGTTGCCGCTACTCACTCATTTTCAGAGCAGGCACCTGTAATTTGCTACACACCTGGTCGTACTCAGAGCTAATATACTCACTTGGAAAACTTATCAGGGAAAAGTGGGTAGTGAGAGTGGCGGACGAGACCGTTCTTGGCCTCCCAGGTGGCCACCCGCACCACCTGTGCCCCCTCACGGCCGTACGGCAGGTGGCTGTACAAGCCTAACCTGAGGAGTGAACACAAAATTCTAAATAAATCGAGATTTAATTATATTAAATTATTACAATGCTAATTTAAAATGAAAGAGTGTGGCATTAAGAGAAATTATGTTGTGGAATGTAGATAATAAGAGATATTCCCAAAAAGTTTTGAAAACTTAATAAACAATAAAGCCTCTGAATTTCGAGATAAATAGTATATAGAAAACGAGAACAGAGTTAGAAATAAAGCATAAGAATTAGATTTAGATTATTGTCTTCTGAGTATAGACGAAACACAGAGGCTGGGTGGTAGGTTACTGTGACGGTTTTGTGAGTTGGTTCTGTATTGTAGTGTTCGTAGTGGTGCTGTGGTTCGATGATCCACACTGCAAGCACATTACCCGAGGTTGGTGAACATGGCCTCCAGAGTGAACAAGATGGTGCACATTACCCGAGGTTGGTGAACATGGCCTCCAGAGTGAACAAGATGGTGCACATTACCTGAGGTGGTTGAAGGTGGGCTCCAGGTTGAGGAAGATGGCGGCCATCATGGAGAAGGTCCAGTGGGAGGAGAGGAGGGCGTGGAGCTGTGTCAGGGGAAGACGAGTCACCACCAGCAGCTTGGTGCCCCACGCCAGGAGGCGCCCCTTGAGGGACCTCTCAGCGAAGGCGGCGAGGAAGGTGGTGTCAAGACTGACTACCACCACCCACACACACCATGACCCCAGTCGCACCTGGTGGTCAGCCAGGGAAGCTCACTGTAAACACTATACTAGCCATATTGTACACACAACCCCACCTGGTGGTCATCCAGGGAAGCTCACTGTAAACACTATACTAGCCATATTGTACACACAACCCCACCTGGTGGTCATCCAGGGAAGCTCACTGTAAACACTATACTAGCCATATTGTACACAACCCCACCTGGTGGTCAGCCAGGGAAGCTCACTGTAAACACTATACTAGCCATATTGTACACAACCCCACCTGGTGGTCAGCCAGGGAAGCTCACTGTAAACACTATACTAGCCATATTGTACACAACCCCACCTGGTGGTCATCCAGGGAAGCTCACTGTAAACACTATACTAGCCATATTGTACACAACCCCACCTGGTGGTCATCCAGGGAAGCTCACTGTAAACACTATACTAGCCATATTGTACACAGCCCCACCTGGTGGTCATTCAGGGAAGCTCACTGTAAACACTATATTAGCCATATTGTACACACAACCCCACCTGGTGGTCAGCCAGGGAAGCTCACTGTAAACACTATATTAGCCATATTGTACACACAACCCCACCTGGTGGTCAGCCAGGGAAGCTCACTGTAAACACTATACTAGCCATATTGTACACAACCCCACCTGGTGGTCAGCCAGGGAAGCTCACTGTAAACACTATACTAGCCATATTGTACACAACCCCACCTGGTGGTCATCCAGGGAAGCTCACTGTAAACACTATACTAGCCATATTGTACACAACCCCACCTGGTGGTCATCCAGGGAAGCTCACTGTAAACACTATACTAGCCATATTGTACACAACCCCACCTGGTGGTCAGCCAGGGAAGCTCACTGTAAACACTATACTAGCCATATTATACACACAACCCCACCTGGTGGTCAGCCAGGGAAGCTCACTGTAAACACTATACTAGCCATATTGTACACACAACCCCACCTGATGGTCATCAAGGGAAGCTCAGTGTAAATACTATATTAGCCATATTGTGCACACAGCCCCACCTGGTGGTCATCCAGGGAAGCTCACTGTAAACACTATATTAGCCATATTGTACACACAACCCCACCTGGTGGTCATCCAGGGAAGCTCACTGTAAACACTAGACCCGACATATTGTACACACAACTCACGAATGTTAACACAATTGAGGGGACACTTTTGCCGTCAAGAATCAGATAAATAAATCTGGCCAATCTTACAGACTGATCAAACCGATTCCTGAGAGCATTAATGTCACTTGGCTCAGTTTGTTAGTGTGACACGACCACTGTCAGTGTCATACATAGATCAGTATACTCTTGTGTTCTACCTCTACCAGCCACAGGAGTAGTGACCTATCTGCCTGAGCAGAAGTGGCCTACATGGTAGTTACCTACCAGCCTCACTAGTAGTGACCTGCCAGCCTCACTAGTAATGACCTGCCAGTCTCACTAGTAGTGACCTGCCAGCCTCGACCAGTAGTGACCTGCCAGCCTCACTAGTAATGACCTGCCAGCCTCACTAGTAGTGACCTGCCAGCCTCGGCCAGTAGTGACCTGCCAGCCTCAGCAATAGTGACCTGCCAGCCTCAGCAATAGTGACCTGCCAGCCTCAGCAATAGTGACCTGCCAACCTCGGCAGTAGTGACCTACCCGTCGGGCCTGGAGGACCAGCTGGGAGAGGAAGGTGCTCGTCCTGTTGGGGTCCAGACCGTCCGCCCGCGCCTCCAGCACCCCCGCGCCCCAGGGACACCCCCGCCACGTACTCAGCACCTGCAGAAGAAAATAGAATATCTGTCAATATCTACAAAATAGAATGCCTATTTGCCCAATATTGGAGGCCAGACTTGGGGCTTGCCTCATTAAACTTGACAAAGTTGTAACGTTGTTACAACTTTGTATTAAATGCAGACGAGGAGTCACAATAACATGGCTTAAGATATGAAGACTAAACCATACACCAGAAATTGAGGAGACGACGACGTTTGGGTCCGTCCTGGACCATTATCAGTCTTCTTTGTATCAAACAAGCAATTGTAAAATATAAGTTGTGGTTTGATAGGGGGTTTCATGCCGGGACAGCATACTCCATATTGAATTTCACAAAGGATGTATACAGCGCTCGGAAAGGACCTTTGTCCAATGAACAAATCCACAAGGGCCGTAACGAGGATTCGAACCTGCGTCCGGGAGCATCCCAGACACTGCCTTAATCGACTGAGCTACGACAGGGAACTTGGACCTTTGTTAAAGTTCGTGAAGGATAACAAGAGGTTTGCCAGCATGGCATATGCTGTCCTCATGTCATGCCATGGCATGCCAGCATGGCATATGCATAGCGCATGCAATCCTGGACTGATGTGTGCCTCTAGTTATGGGTCTGCAGTTATGTCCACTCCTAAGGCTCTTTTATTTTCAGACGTTGGAAGTTGTCTTCTCTTCATCCTGTACTGTATTTGAGGTTTTCTTGCATCAACTCCTAACCTTGCATTTCCCAAGGCTAAAATCTAGTAGCCATTTCTCAAACAATCTTTGGAGATTGTCAAGTTGGTCTGGTGATATTTGCAGTCCTCGTCATTTGATAGGCCTCATTAGTTTAGCATCGTCAGCAAACATTGTCGAGAATGAGCTTACTTCCTCTGTTAGATCGTTTACATAAATATTAGGAAAAGGATGGGCGCTAGTACCGACCCTTGAGGTACTCCACTCGTTACCTCTCCCCCAGTCTATTCTGATTTTGACTGTTTTCTTGCTGAACGGTATTCCTTCACCCATTTTAGTACTTTTCCCAATTCACAAGTTAGTTTGTATATGTTCTATATGATCAACGACGATCGCCGTGACCCACATTTGCCGCTTAATGTCAGGAAGTTGGGTGAGAGTGAGTGAGTGAGTGAGTGAGTGAGTGAGTGAGTGAGTGAGTGAGTGAGTGAGTGAGTGAGTGAGTGAGTGAGTGTACAAAAACACAAAATGTAATATAAACAATATTATTTATACTGATACCACTATATTGTGAATAGAATTTCATTCACTAGAATCATATGTGAACAATCCCGACTCTGAAAATATAAAGAATTCTTGGAGTGCGAAATGGCACAAGAGTTTGTATTGTAGTTGGTACCGCCTCGTGTGGAAGTGACCGAAGAGGAGGGAGCCAAGGAGCCGGAGGTATGAGTTATAGTATCCTGACCCTGCAGCTGCTATTCTATTGGAATGTCACTATACATCCCAAGTAGCTTAAGTTAATAATAACCTCCTTGCGGGACTCCATAATTCAAGAAACAGGGTCCCCTTGTCCCTAGGGAGCCCTTCAGTCATCCTGACTGAAGAAACCCGTTGGTATCGCCTTGTGTGAGGTTATTATTAACCTAACCCAATCTGCCTATATAGGGACAGAAACCCCTTCGTCCCCCGACCAAAACAAAACTGTCAACAACTTGAAGGCCCTAAAAGTGCTGGTAAAAACATTCTTCTTACTCTCTATTTAAGGACTTGCCCGAAACGCTCCGCGTGCTAGTGGCTGTACACCAATGTAAGAACTCTTGTATATATAAATAAAGGCCACATTCTGCGGTTCATTGCCTGGGAAGGGCAGCGGTTCCCCGCACCACGAGACAGTGGCCGGCCTGGGGGGTAGGGGGGAGGCTGCCACACCCCAGCCTCCTGAAGTGATAGTACTTATAACAACTATTTGGCCAAGCGCACCAATGTACAATGATGAACTCTCCGAAAGTTCATGTTTTGTGTTAGACCCAAATGGAATTCTATAAAATAACTATATCCCTATGCCCAATACTATCCCTATGACGGTATGCTCACTCACGGGATGAGAGACGCTGCCCGATAAACTCGCCCTTTGGGCAAAATTCGATTCACCTTGAAGATGGTGGATGGTGAGGCGGTGCCATCTGAGAGGAGGATGAGAGAGCAGGTGGGTTGAGAGGCAGCCTCCAGCACCGCGCCCACTGCACCACCTGCCACCGACAGCAAGTCCACCGCATCTGAAGACAAAATTGTTAAGGTCTTATGAAACTTTTGTATCAATCACATGTTAACAGGCCTTGGGCTGTGCCAGTTATGATAAGTTTCACTCCTGTTTAATTATTTACAAGAGTTTCAAACATCATAAGTCGAGACGACTGTCTTTTGGTGAAACCTGATTTCGTGCTCTGAGATCATGAAGCATATGTAACACCAACAAAATCAATAGACAGAGAAATAATAGAAGATTAAACATAGCCGAGCCACTACATCTCAAGCACACTCATCTAACTATCAACAGCCAATTTACACTTGTCGTTACACTTACCGTCATCAACACCATGACAGAACTTCCACCTCAAGAATAATCACAAAAACACGTGATTCAGTTATGTGTAAGCATCCACAGAGGGAAAAATTAAACGAAAATTTCGAGCACTTTCCGCGTTTCAACACATTTTTAAGGAACATAGATGAAAGAAAATAAGTTGGTTAAGAATTATATAAACCCCACACACACAAGGGTAGTTTAAGAAACATAAAATTAATATCGAATAATGGAAGTGACATGATTGGTCATTGATAGGCCATCCCTTAATTCTTGGAATAAGTCAACTGCACATATATCCATTCTTTATATAATTTTATTCCGATCACAAATCTTACCAATTATAAAGCTGTCTGGTGACCAAACCACACACACCAGAAGATGAGGAGACGACGTTTCGGTCCGTCCTGGACCACTGTCAAGTCGACTGTGAGAATGGTCCAGGACGGACCGAAACGTCGTCGCCTCTTCATCTTCTGGTGTGTGGTCTGGTCATCATATCTTCAGCAGAGTTATTGTGACTCATCGTCTGCATAAAGCTGTCTGATTTATACAATCCTGAACTTACATTAATATTATCTAATTCACTACCTTTTATATTGTAAATGAAGATTTAATAATATTTCTTTCGCTCACGGAATTTCACACCAATATTGCATGAATTAGTCTGGTCAATTGAATGATTTAAATCTCTTAGGTCAACAGGCCTTTCCTCTCTGGATCGAGAAACTGAGGCGTTGGAACAGGAAACTGACCGTTCTTGGCTCTGGTTTTCCTAACAAGTTCCTCACCCACCTCATCAAGGAACTTAATTGCACATTTACCCCAGGCGCCCAGGGTCAGAGCCTATCGGCACGAACCTGTAACAACGTTCTAGGTCCCTGTACTTGTTAGTTTTCTGGGTCTCCCTGAAGGTGGCCGCCCCGCCTCCCTCAGCTGTACTGTAAGGTAGATTGGTGTCAGCCAGTGTAGACGCACACGTGTAGTCCCACACGATCGACTTTCCTCCTTTCGCAGAGTAGTAGACGGTTAAAAGAAGTTAGGTGAGAAGGTGGTGGAGGCCGAAACCGTCAGTAATTCCAAAGCATTATGCGACAAATAATTTCAAAGCGTTATGCGATAGAGTGCTGGGAAGACGGGACACCCCGAACATAGCTCTTATCCTGTAGCTACACTCAATAATTACACTTAGGTAATTAAGACCTGTTTACCATCCCTCCAAGGCGTCAGGGTGACTCCGTCTGGGAGTTTGTAACTGTTGTCAGGTCTGCACAACTGAGGTTCCCTTTGTGCTGGACACCCAGCTGTAGCTCAACTTCTTTTGATGATGCCACTGACTGTTTCATGTCTGGCAGTCGTTCTCTGTGACTTACGACAGCTGAGACAATGGCTGCCGTATTGGTCTGCCGACGTATAGCCGCAGATACACCGGTGTTCGGGGCGGCAAGGCGCAGAGCAACACCAATACTAGGAGCCTGATGGTCCAGGTGGGTGCCCAAGGCGGAATTAGAGATAGCCAACGGGAAGTTCCCAGCACGGGGAGTATGCACAGCTAGGAGGCGTGTTTTGTCCTTCCCAGAGCTGCCTCCAGCATTACTGAGTCAATGATCTGACTATGGGATTATCACATTTGGCCTGTTTGTAGTCGTCTGGAAGTTGGTCGTGGTAAAGAGCCAGCAAGTGTCCCACTGGCTGGCTCCTTCAGTGAATTTGGAATCATGAATCCCAGTGGAGTTTCTTAAGTATTCTGATAGGATCTATTTCATTAATTCAGTTGCATCACTGGTCGCAGAAAAGAATGTAGGAAATGTTACATGTGTTGCCTTGAGTATATCTCTACCTCTGAATCTAATTTGGTCCTATTGGCTATCTTTCAGGGAGAAGTTCAACACTTTCATGGCTATTGTTTTTAAGAGTTTGTCGTTTGTCACTGATAATGTTGGGCTATCGAAAGAGGGAGCAAACCTTGGGAAATAGGTAAGCCTGGACAATGCCAGGCACTATGTGAGGAGGTACAAAGCATTGTGTGCATCCACCATATATATTTTTTTCCTTCCTCCTCCTGTCCTTCAGATTTTCTTCGAGGACTACATCAATTACATTTGAGCCCAAAGGTGCCCCCGGGCATCACACTATCAGTCGGGGCGCTCACTGGGGCTCCTGTAAGACAGTTCTTATTGCATCTATGATTGGTTGGCTAGACAGGATGATTTCGCACTTTGATGGATTTAGAGTCCTAATTCCTTTCTCTTAAATTTCACCAGCTGTAGGTCAGCTAACAGGGACTAATGCATCCGTGTCAGGGACACAATGTGGGGATGTTCTACTAAAGTTCAACTCAAATAAATGTAAGGTAATGAAACTAGGCGGCGGAAACAGGTGGCCAGACACAGGATACCGAATGGGAGATGAAGTCCTTCACGAAACGGACAGAGAGAAAGATCTAAGAGTTGATATCACCACACAAAACCTGTCTTCTGAAGCCTACTTCAAAACAATAACATCAGCGACGTATGAAAGACTGGCTATCAGAACTGCCTTCAGGAACCTGTGTAAGGAATCATTCAGAACCTTGTATATTACATGTGTAAGGCCAATCCTGGAGTATGCGGCCCCAGCATGGAGCCCGTACCTTGTCAAGCACAAGACGAGGCTGGAAAAAGTTCAGAGGAATGCCACTAGGCTAGTCCCAGAACCAAGAGGCATGAGTTACAAGGAAAAAGTGAACTGCACCTCACGTCGCTAGAAGACAGAAGAGCTCAGGGAGACATTATCACCATATACAAAATTCTCAGGGGAATTGATATTGTAGACAAGGATGGATTATCAAACACAGGTGGTACACGCACAAGGGAACACAGGTGGAAGCTGAGTACCCAAATGAGCCACAGAGATATTAGAAAGAACATTTTCAGTGTTAGAGTAGTTAGCACTAGGAAGTGATGTGGTGGAGGCAGACTCCATAAACAGTTTCACATGTAGATATGATAGAGCTCGAGAAGCTCAGGAATCTGTACAACAGTAGATTAACGGTTGAGAGACGGGACCAAAACGTTAAAGCTCAACCCCCGCAAGCTCAACTAGGTGAGTACACACACACACACCGCTCACATATCCACCCAAGGACATGCACACTATTTTAAATGAAGGTATTCCTGAAATGTTCAACTTTGTCATGTCCCGGACAGTAGCATTATTTGTAATAATTTATTCAGTTTATATCACATGTTTTTAACATAACGCCGTTCACGGGGAACGTCGCTAGTATAATATAAGGCGCGATAGTGCTTTATGACGGTTGAAATATTTAGAGAGCGGGATGGTTTATAAATACATATTGTTTAATGATTTAGACATATATAGTGTTTGATATAATATATATCAAACACTATATATATATATATATATATATATATATATATATATATATATATATATATATATATACATACATACATACATATATATATTGATGTAATGTAAGAAAATGTGTGTATGTGTATGAGAAAAGACCCATGATGAGATAAAATCCATGATGGGACAAATCCCATGACCGGACAAATCCCATGATGGGACAAAACCCATGATGGGACAAAACCCATGATGGGACAAATCCCATGATGGGACAAATCCCATGATGGGACAAAACCCATGATGGGACAAAACCCATGACGGGACAAAACCCATGATGGAACAAAATCCATGATGGGACAAAACCCATGACGGGACAAAACCCATGACGGGACAAAACCCATGACGGGACAAAACCCATGATGGGACAAATCCCATGACGGGACAAAACCCATGACGGGACAAATCGCATGATCGGACAAATCCCATGACGGGACAAAACCCATGATGGGACAAAACCCATGATGGGACAAAACCCATGACGGGACAAAACCCATGACGGGACAAAACCCATGATGGGACAAAACCCATGATGGGACAAAACCCATGATGGGACAAAACCCATGACGGGACAAAACCCATGACGGGACAAAACCCATGACGGGATGAGAAAATCGCTGGATCCGAGCAATGATTGAACCAGCATCATGGTGAATGCCACAGGCGCGCCAAACCCCCTGAGCCACAACATGCTGAAAACCTATTGAACCCGGGTCCCTACTGTACCCTCTATGGATGCGTTAGGCCTCACCTGTTTGTGGCAACAGGTGGGGGCGTAGAGAACCCTTAGAGGAGACACAAGTGCCCCGGGGTTCAATAGGTTTTGAACAGGTTTCTCGCTCAGGGGGGATGGCGCCTGAGTGGCATTCACCATGTTGCTGATTCAGTTCCAGCGACTCTCTCGTCATTATTGTGCTCATGGTGGGATAGGCTACACGTGTCTGTAAATAATGCTGCCTGTAAGTGAGGTACCGAGAGGAAACTAGATAGGGTGATTAGACGCGAGTCGTTGTAGTTCAAAAGCTGTTAGTGTACTGAAGCTCCCAGGTGATTTTACATGGTACAGTAAGGTACAGTAGGGTACAGTATTAGTCATTGTTTACTCACCCGAGGAGGTATTGGCGGCGGCGTCGACCATGAGGCAGGTCAGAAGCACAACACTCGCCCTCATCCTCTTGGACACCTGACCGGACAACAACAGAAACCTTGACCTGCTTGGAGACACACGTTAACAGGGGAACACCCCTCGCCCCCCCCCCCCCCCTCCATACCTCTGACAAAACCTACCAGCCTTTACAAGCACAATAGGACAGTATGCCTCCTCTTTGAATGGCCACATTATTATGCAGATATCTGTGCAAAATATGAGTCTGTGATATGCATAATAGGAGTAATTTATTCACTTACACACAAATACATCACACAGATGTATGATATATCATTAAGTGATACCTTGTGTAGGGAAATATATTTGTATATTGACGTCAGTGGTTCCAGTGAAATGCATTTGTGTATTTATCAAACTCTGTATAACTGAATCATGATGGGTGGTGTTTAAGGCACCTCGACATTCCATATTGTGATACCTTACATAATTTTATTGAACTGGCAATGATGTTCAATAATGATGTGAGATCCTTGACACTACTAAATAGCCCCAAATACTGATGTGTGATCCTTGATACTGCTGTATGAGTCTTAATTTGTTACTGCTGTGTGATACCTGATACTGTCGAGTGATCCCTGATACTACTGTGAGATCCCTTATGTCTGCAAATCACTCTGCTATCATCTTGGTGTATATCCACATGAAGATACTCGGATGCGAGGATTAGCGAACAAGGATCACGTTGTGCAGTTAACAGCAGCACCAAGTTAGTCGCATTAGTTTCGAGGACGTTAAACGCATTCTGAAAAAAAAAAAGAATTAGCAGGAAGGGCATTGCGTATGCTGTCATTACCCTACAACAAGTGGAATTAATAAAATGTATGTATTGTATTTTCACTTGTCTCATTCTCAATTAAGTGTGTTATGTTATGTGTTTACATAATCTATTCCTCTTGCTTATATTAAAGATGGCTTCTGTCCAGGATTTGCAGCTGTTGATGGATATAGGATACTAATATGACAAGCAGGCTTTCACTTACTTACCCGAGCAAAGACCACGAGAGAACTGAAGGTTTGCACGTCGATTGAGCTCACTTTATGTAACCTGAGAGAATGATGATTGGTCGAGGTTGGCTCGATGGGCGCTCATTGGCTGCGGGGGTAGCTGCGCGCGCCGCTACTGCTCTGATGGCGGGCAGGTAAGGAGGACTTTTCTCGTCAAATTACTTCTGTGTTGGAACAAAACGTATTTAATCGTTATTGCAATGAGTTGATAATCATTGTATATATTAAAATGAGTAAGAGCAGGACACCAATAACCATCAATGTAATTCAATGCAGTCAACGAAGAATTTTAATGTGATTATGATTGGTATTGTGAATTTGTCAGTTTTATCAATAACTAGACTATCACAACTACAGCTCAACCAAGCCGGGACAACCTAACTCTCACCCGACACAACCACAATCTCTACCTTGTTACCCGTCTTAACCTCAGTACTCTACGGTTAACGCCAGAACCTTCACCAACACCATACTATCCACACCCTCACATCTACAACTCTCACCCTCCACCACCACAACCCTCACCCTCCACCACCACCACAACCCTCACCCTCCACCACCACCACAACCCTCACCCTCCACCACCACCACAACCCTCACCCTCCACCACCACAACCCTCACCCTCCACCACCACAACCCTCACCCTCCACCACCACAACCCTCCTCCACCACCACAACCTTCACCCTCCACACCACCACAACCCTCACCCACCACCACCACAACCCTCACCCTCCTCCACCACCACAACCCTCACCCACCACCACCACAACCCTCACCCTCCACCACAACCCTCACCCTCCACCACCACAACCCTCACCCTCCACCACCACCACAGCCCTCACCCTCCACCACCACAACCCTCACCCTCCACCACAACCCTCACCCTCCACCACCACAACCCTCACCCTCCACCACCACAACCCTCACCCTCCACCACCACAACCCTCACCCTCCACCACCACAACCCTCACCCTCCACCACCACAACCTTCACCCTCCACCACCACCACAACCCTCACCCTACACCACCACCACAACCCTCTCCCACCACCACCACAACCATCACCCTCCACCACCACAACCCTCACCCTCCACCACCACAACCTTCACCCTCCACCACCACCACAACCCTCACCCTTCACCACCACCACAACCCTCACCCACCACCACCACAACCATCACCCTCCACCACCACAACCCTCACCCTCCACCACCACAACCCTCACCCTCCACCACCACAACCCTCACCCTCCACCACCACAACCCTCACCCACCACCACCACAACCCTCACCCTCCACCACCACAACCCTCACCCTCCACCACCACAACCTTCACCCTCCACACCACCACAACCCTCACCCTCCACACCACCACAACCCTCACCCTCCACCACCACAACCCTCACCCTCCACCACCACAACCATCACCCTCCACCACCACAACCCTCACCCTCCACCACCACAGCAACCCTTACCCTCCACCACCACAACCCTCACCCTCCACCACCACAACCCTCACCCTCCACCACCACAACCCTCCTCCACCATCACAACCTTCACCCTCCACACCACCACAACCCTCACCCACCACCACCACAACCCTCACCCTCCACCACCACAGCCCTTACCCTCTCCAACCACAAAGTTTCCTTCAACTGCAACAGTCGTTCGGTATCCAGAATCAGTGACCATCACAAGAGATATTTTGACGAGCAACATTGAAATAATTGATAGATACAATGACAATAGAAGATTGTACATCAGTAAAGCGCCGCATATCAAGAAATCTAGACCATCAATCAATAACCAGCTAATACACAGTTACACTCTACCCACTTCAAGACCCCGGGCCAATGCAGAAGCTGGACCGAATGACTCTGCAACAGGAACGGAAGCAGCCTGAAGACCATAAGCTGCCAACATGTCACACTATTAAATTACTACCCCATTAATTTAATTAATACCCCATGTTTTGTCATTCATCCATGCCACCTACCACCTCACCACAAGATATAACCAGGTGCTAACACAGTAGAATTTGTCTTTGAAAATATGAGGTGAGACTTTATGAAACGCATCACTAGGCGTCAGACCCAAATAAAGCGTAAAAACGAACTTTGGAGAGTTCATTTTTAATCTTCCTGCTTCAGTGAAGAAAACATAAGGAATATCGAGAAGTTGACCAGACCACACATTAGAAGGTGAAGGGACGACGACGTTTCGGTCCGTCCTGGACCATTCTCAAGTCGATGAGAATTCTCAATCGACTTGAGAATGGTCCAGAACGGACCGAAACGTCGTCGTCCCTTCACCTTCTAATGTATGGTCTGGTCAACATACTTTAGCCACGTTATTGTGACTCATCGCCTGAATATCGAGAAGATTCGTGCCAGAATTATAAATATAAAACTTTCTGTCGTTTTCAACGAAATATGTTGAAAAGAAAGACTAATATATATATATTATTAACACATTTAGGTACATCTGCATTTGTGTAGCTACCCTAGACTATATAAAGGAGAGTACAGCGTGTAAAAAAAAAATAGCTACATGATGCTAAACATCCCCATCACACAGAATGGTTAGTCATACAGAGGCATGTGATAAGTAGTCCGCACTGGCAAACTCTGGGTACATTATGAGGATATCATCATGAACACAAGGAATATATTCCCTGCCTACATTAACTCTGCGGGAAAGACAACTGACATTCCACTACACGAGCAAGTTGTCACTGTATATAACTACTACTACTAGTACGAACCCTGTTCGTACTAACCAGACCATTTTTGTGATCGATATCGCTCCTTCGAGTCCATCATTAAACGTTTTTAATAACAGATAATTTACTATAAAACCAGAATGAACATGAAATATATTTACAATTTTACATATTTAGACGGCCATTGCGCCCCAAATACCTAATAGCATAAGTGAGAGAATTTTTGTCTATTAGCACAGTATTCGGAGTGAAGGCATTGAGTAGATCTAGACAACACATGAAGTTTCAAGCTAAACTTTCTAATATGCTGCACTCACCTGAGGTCTATAGAAGAAGAACGAAATCTGATTATGTATTTTGGTTCAACAAGGTAGCCAACTCCATCAAAATATTAAATATGTACCCAACTCAACTAATGATTAATCAACCAATTACTCCATGGGATAACTGGGATCTATCAGTTGATTTTGTAAATGCGCCCAAGAAATATAGTGTGCACTCTACATTATTAAAACAGTTAACACTGAAAAGCATCACTGAAAGTACTCAGAGTATGGGTAACGATGTGCATCAGTGCTATAACGACGGCTCTGTAGAAGAAGGTGGACGATGTACCGGATGTGCATGTAATATATTTGAACAATCTTCTCTCGTACATACAGCAATGAAGCGCGTCAATGACTGGGCAAGTACAACTCAAACCGAACTTGCAGGCATATACCTTGCCACTGAATTTTTAAAAGACAAAGGCAGTGGACTTATATACTGTGACTCGCAGAGTGCACTCCTGGCATTGAACGCACATAGTAGTGACACCCAGAAGATAGTGATATTCGAATGAATGCTTTAGCTGCTAAAGAAAACAGATTTGAAATTAAATTCCTATGGATACCATCACATGTTGGCATCTCAAGGCATGACACTGTTGATATGCTTGCAAAGACAGCCTGTAGAAAACCAGTGGTAGAAATTTATATGGGTGTTTCATTAGCAGTGACAAAGAGAATACTTAAACAAATATCTAATGAAGATCTCACCGACCTAACAAATTCACAAAGACCTGAAAGTTGTAGCATTAAATATTACGATAGATATCGTGAGGAGACATTCACATATGGGAATAATAGAACAAGAACCCGGCAATGTGATGTTATAGTGGCCAGAATACGCCTGGGATATAGATGTATCTGGCAGCTTTCTCAAAACCCAAATGTCTAGTGCACAATGTGTCAACTTTGTGAGAGAAAACCATGCACTCTCTTGAACATTATATTGTAGAATGTCCCATACTGACTGACTTTCGCCCTCCTGGGCTAAGGTATGCTGAACTCTGTAATTACTATATGAGTACTGGAACACTTGATGATATATTGGACTTGTACCCAAGATTGACCATGTAATGTATCAATTTTACAATGTATGTATGTTATGTTACTATAACTATATAACCTGAGCTTGTAAAAGCACCTTAATCACCTTCAGTGATTAAGTGCTTAATTGCACACTAGTTTCTCTATCAGCTATCTCACCTTGTCAGAGTAAAAGAGACAAATGTATGTGACTGCATGTGTGTGTATATATGTATGTATATATGTATATGTACGTATGTGTGTGTGTGTGTGTGTGTGTGTGTATATGTATGTGTATAAAGTATATATGGAAGTTGATCAGAATTACATTTCACCTTTGTAAATGCCCATTAATGACACTATGTAAAAGACACATCGGACACTTTATGTAGGGCATACGTAAATCTGTGTATGTATGTATTTACGTATGTAGGTTAGCTTAGCATTTTAAAAGCACCGAATCACCTTCTGCGGTTGATTGTTCAATAAACTCCTCAACTATATGTTTAACACATCTCTAATCCTGTCCATATTAGCATATTATAAATTACCTATTAGTAACAGTAAGTAATTATCTCGTTCAAAAGACTGCCCATTAGATTACCCATAAGAATTCTAATTAGTTTAAGTAATGAGGAACTCTTACCAACAGCGGTAACATGACTCCGGAAGAGAACAAACATTATCAAACAATGAATCATTCCTTTCAGGTTGCAAACTATTGCATGCCACATCAACGAAATTTTGTTTGTCATTTATGTCTTTAAAGTAAAGGGGAATAGCATTATATAAACTAGAGTCGTACTTTGACCTCTGACACTACACACTGCAGCGTCACGATCTACCAGCTTCGTCACACAACATATAATATATATATATATATATATATATATATATATATATATATATATATATATATATATATATATATATATATATATATATATATATATATATATATATATATGCCAACATAGAGCACACTGCTCGACAAACAGCGCCCACTACGCTTGATTAATCTTTGTGTGTACCCTATTTAACCTTCTGATCCTTAGCTTTTTTTCTCCTTCATGTTTTCCCAATGTATACCCCTTTGTTTACACCTGACCCTATTGTTCGATCCATTTGTATTCACCTGACCCGCTATTAGTATAAAATATAATGTTCTGTACTGTAACATCACTTGAGAATGAACCATGTAGGTTCGAAACGTCGTGCGATTCTATAATAAGTGTAATACATTCTTCAGTTATTCAATTTTTTTTCTTCACCTTGAATGACTTTTGGTGAACTCCTCTTCCAGCTGAACCCTGATGCAAGAGCATTAGTAAGAGGGATAGAAACCCTAAATTAGAAAATAGCAAATACGGAATATGCTGTCATATTCAATGAGACATATATATATATATATATATATATATATATATATATATATATATATATATATATATATATATATATATAAAACATCGGTCAAAAAACAACATATTAGACAACCTAGAACAGGAAAAGAGGGTCCAAGAGCTTGCTCCTGTAAACATAAATAGGGGGAAGCAAAAATCACAGAGCAAATTATTGCATTTCATTTCGTTATCAAAGCAAACAGCTTGCCACAGAAATATTCAAAGTATCAAAAAAAAACAGCCTCACATCTTTACTTAGCAAACACTCACCGGATACTGTAGGCTTGAGTTTGCGCAGTTCCATCGACCAATCACATCTGACATCGGTGATAACATCAGCGGGTGTCGTCCAATCGCAGAATAGTTCATCGCCACATAAATAACGGTCAGGGAGCCGTTGAGAGAGAGAGAGAGAGACGGCGCAGCGGGAGTGTCACTTGTCCTCTGGGCAGCTGCTGGACGGGTAGGTGAGACGCCCTTCACACGCGGCTCTTGTGCTAGGTGCATCACGATGTTGGTGTCGGAGGTGATGTCTCCATACCTGATCTACGTCCTGTATTACCTGCCCTGCGTCTTCCACACTTGGCCTACGTCCTCCACACCTGGCCTGCGTTCTCCATACCTGCCATGTGTATTCCCACCTGCACTGTGTACTCCATACCTGCCATGTGTCCTCCACACACCTGCACTGTGTCCTCCACGCCGTCGCTGGAGGACGTTTGATGCATTCTTTGCGCTGCATCCTCCCTTCTCCCTTGGGCTGCATCATCCAAACCTACCTTATACCCTCCACAGCTGCCCTGAATCCCATACACCTGCCATTCATCCTCCACACCTGCTCTGCATACTACACCCCTGACCTGCATCCTAAAACACCTGATCTGAATCAACGACACCTTCCCTACATCCTCCACAGCTGCCTTGCTTTCCCTCACACCTATCCCATGCTTCCTTTGGGCCTCCACACCTGCCGTATGTTCATTACACCTGGCCTACGTTTACACACCTCCTCAGTCCTCCAAACCTGTATCCGTATAATCCACACCTGTCTCTCACATAACACATCCGTCTCGCAGACAACACACACACCTGAAAGAAGGAAAAATATCAGTACATCTGTTACCAGAGTGTAATTAACTGTGTGTAGTTACGCGATTGTAGTTATCTGAATAATCCAAAAATATTATCTTCTTGACCTGCAGTTCTTGACTCGCGTTGACCAGACGATGACTAGCGAGCGCCTGGCCGGTGGTGGCGGCGGCGGCCTGGGAAGGATATGGCTGGCAGTACTCACTCTCAACACCATAGCCAGCTCCCATCCTCTGCCCCAGGCCCCAGGTATGAGGTCGCCTTTGCTGACTCGTTGTCCCTACGCATCATTACCTCTCCCATGATAAATGACCTCCCAGTGCTAGGGTCAGCAGCCCCCATGCTAGGTAACTAGTCCCCAGTGTAATTTTAAAATTGTATTTCCTGTAGTTTTGGAAGAAGCGGTGGATTTGCTGTCGGTGGCAGGTGGTGCAGTGGGCGCGGTGCTGGAGGCTGCCTCTCAACCCACCTGCTCTCTCATCCTCCTCTCAGATGGCACCGCCTCACCATCCACCATCTTCGAGGTGATTAGTCTTGTGTAGACTCCACCCACTATATGTTATGTGGTTTCCACCCACTGTATGTTCTATGTGGTCGCCACCTACTGTATGTTCTTATGTGGTCGCCACCTACTGTATGTTCCTGTATAGCTCCACCTGCTGCATGTTCTTGCATAGCTCCACCTGCTACATGTTCTTGCATAGCTCCACCTGCTACATGTTCTTGCATAGCTCCACCTGCTGCATGTTCTTGCATAGCTCCACCTGCTGCATGTTCTTATATAGCTCTACCTGCTGCATGTTCTTGCATAGCTCCACCTGCTACATGTTCTTGCATAGCTCCACCTGCTGCATGTTCTTGCATAGCTCCACCTGCTGCATGTTCTTGCATAGCTCCACCTGCTGCATGTTCTTATATAGCTCTACCTGCTGCATGTTCTTGCATAGCTCCACCTGCTACATGTTCTTGCATAGCTCCACCTGCTGCATGTTCTTGCATAGCTCCACCTGCTGCATGTTCTTGCATAGCTCCACCTGCTGCATGTTCTTGCATAGCTCCACCTGCTGCATGTTCTTGCATAGCTTCACCTGCTGCATGTTCTTATATAGATCTACCTGCTGCATGTTCTTGCATAGATCTACCTGCTGCATGTTCTTGCATAGATCTACCTGCTGCATGTTCTTGCATAGATCTACCTGCTGCATGTTCTTGCATAGCTCCACCTGCTGCATGTTCTTGCATAGCTCCACCTGCTGCATGTTCTTATATAGCCTAAATTTACTGTATATTCTTAAATATTCTTCTCTTCTTGTAATATGCACTGAGTGTTAAAGTTATCCTCATAATATTTCTCAGAATGATGAATACGTTACTGCAGTTAGTAATTACAGCAAGTGATTTAACAAGATCAGATCCAGTCATATTATTTATATGTCAGAATGTGACAGTATCTCTGCATTATAGTTTAATTTCATGTTGCAATATTTGTATGGAATGTGTCCTTGGCAGGTGCTGAGTACGTGGCGAGGGTGTCCCTGGGGCGCGGGGGTGCTGGAGGCGCGGGCGGACGGTCTGGACGCCAACAGGACGAGCACCTTCCTCTCCCAGCTGGTCCTCCAGGCCCGACGGGTAGGTCACTACTGCCGAGGCTGGCAGGTCACTATTGCTGAGGCTGGCAGGTCACTACTGGTCGAGGCTGGCAGGTCACTACTGGTGACACTGGCAGGTCACTACTGGTGACACTGGCAGGTCATTATTAGTGAAGCTGGTTGGTCACTACTACATAGGCCACTTCTGCTCAGGCAGATAGATCACTACTCCTTTGGCTGCTGGAGGTAGTACACCGAGTATATTGATCTATATATGTTTGTCATTTATGTTTTTAAAGTAAACGGGAATATCATTATATTGTCAGTGATCGTGTCACCAACAAACTGAGTCAAGTGACACTAATGCTCTCAGGAATCGGTTTGATCAGTCTGTAAGATTGGCCAGATTTATTTAGCTGATTCTTGACGGCAAAAGTGTCCCCTCAATTGTGTTAATATCCCTGAGTCAGCGATGACAAAAGTATCCCGTCAACTATGCTAAACAAACATCGTTGAGGGAGTGAAGTGATGAGGGTCACTCCACGACAAGTTAACTTTTGAGACGACTCGAACACTAGTAAAAAAACCTCGACTGAACAAAGGTAGAAGCCGATAATTGCGTGCACCTACAACAATTCCTTCTGCTTGCACGAGGGCTCCTGCCGCGGTCCCTACTGGTCCGCCGGTGACCTGGTAACTCGCCCTAGAAGATACGATACATCCGTGTTTCTCCATCTCAGTGATATAATTACAGCAACTGGACATTGAAATAATAGCTTTCGCGATTCTTCAGCGGCTTTGGACGTCTCTGGAGGCTACGACCGTAACCCATCGGGGGCGTAACCCACTAGGAACCCACCACCTCCGCCAATGGTGGGTTCCTAGTGGGGGAAATTTGGATCCTGAGACTCGGCTCGTTGGTCGAGCCGCTGGCCAATAGGTCGACTTCACCTAATTAGAAGTAAATTTGAAGGCGTGTGAGAGAAGTCCTTCTTTCTATAGTTAAATATCCTCCCCATCATGGCGGGAACCATCCCCATAAATGAGGACACTGGATCAACCTCCCCCCCCCCCTTCCCTAGACCCAATTGAGTACTTGTACTTCATTGAGTACTTGTATACTTGTATGAACATCGTTACACAGACTGAGGTGTTTGAATAATTTAAGTTCCTCGATGCTATCTGAATAAATTGTTAGTATAAACAAATAAAACGAGTACATGCCGGCTAAAATGTGGAGCGCACGTCCAGAGCCGTCTTGACAGTATTGCAGGCCATCACAGTGATGCACTGGGCCCGTACCCAGATGATGGGCACTGGGGTCCCTACCCAGATGATGGGCACTGGGGTCCCTACCCAGATGATGGGCACTGGGGTCCCTACCCAGATGATGGGCACTGGGGTCCCTACCCAGATGATGGGCACTGGGGTCCCTACCCAGATGATGGGCACTGGGGTCCCTACCCAGATGATGTTTCCCGCCCGGCCGCTAAACTACAGGATTGCCCCTCACATAGTTATGCACAAATGTTTGATATGTGCGAGTATAATATGTTTATATTATAAACATAATCTGAAGAAAGGATTTGAATCCCCAGGCCTATTCAGCGAAAAGTCGAGTAATTATCCACTCTGCCAAGAGATATCCAATAAACAATATGGCAGCATGGGGTCCCTAGAATCGTGGAGCTCCTGGGCAACAGTCCAATGTGCCCGTGTGTTAAGACGGCTCAGTGTACATCCTATGATTACATTTATGAGTACATCACTGGCTTACAGGAAGCGCTTGTCTTTCTGTGTGTGTGTATATATAAGTTGTCGAGTATAGTGTTTACACCGAGGTTCCCTTGATGACCATCAGGTGGGGTTGTGTGTACAATATGGCTAATATAGTGTTTACAGTGAGCTTCCCTGGATGACCACCAGGTGGGGTTGTGTGCACAATATGGCTAATATAGTGTTTACAGTGAGCTTCCCTGGATGACCACCAGGTGGGGCTGTGTACAATATGACTAATATAGTGTTTACAGTGAGCTTCCCTGGATGACCACCAGGTGGGGTTGTGTGTACAATATGGCTAATATAGTGTTTACAGTGAGCTTCCCTGGATGACCACCAGGTGGGGTTGTGTGTACAATATGGCTAGTACTGTATAGTGTTTACAGTGAGCTTCCCTGGATGACCACCAGGTGGGGTTGTGTGTACAATATGGCTAGTATAGTGTTTACAGTGAGCTTCCCTGGATGACCACCAGGTGGGGTTGTGTGTACAATATGGCTAGTATAGTGTTTACAGTGAGCTTCCCTGGATGACCACCAGGTGGGGTTGTGTACAATATGGCTAGTATAGTGTTTACAGTGAGCTTCCCTGGATGACCACCAGGTGCGACTGGGGTCATGGTGTGTGTGGGTGGTGGTAGTCAGTCTTGACACCACCTTCCTCGCCGCCTTCGCTGAGAGGTCCCTCAAGGGGCGCCTCCTGGCGTGGGGCACCAAGCTGCTGGTGGTGACTCGTCTCCCCCTGACACAGCTCCACGCCCTCCTCTCCTCCCACTGGACCTTCTCCATGATGGCCGCCATCTTCCTCAACCTGGAGCCCACCTTCAACCACCTCAGGTAATGTGCACCATCTTGTTCACTCTGGAGGCCATGTTCACCAACCTCAGGTAATGTGCACCATCTTGTTCACTCTGGAGGCCATGTTCACCAACCTCGGGTAACGTGCAATTTGATCACCCAAACTTGTGCTGATTTAACTAGTAAATAGATAAAAGTAATATTTTGCGAATTATAAGGCTAATTGATCGTCAGTGTTTGCGTATTATGATTCAAAAACTTCTATGAATATGTGAAGAGTGTGAGTGACTCCATTATGCTCCCCCCGTGGACAGGGTGGGTGTATACAGCCACCTGCCGTACAGCCCTGAGGGCGCCCAGGTGGTGAAGGTGGCCACCTGGGGCCCTGGACCAGGCCTCGTCTGGACGTCCGCTCGCTCCCTCTTCCCAGCCAAGTTTTCAAAGTAATTATTTCATTTTTATTTCTGAGGGAAGGTGAAGTAGGGTAACTAAGGAGAAAGCACTAAGCCAGTCTGAATGTGACCCCCCTTACCGCCCTCAGCTTCTACGGTGCGGCGGTGAAGGTGACCGCCCTGCCCTTCCCGCCCTACTGGGACGAGGTGAAGGGCCCTGGCAACACAACGCTGTCCTCTGGCACCGACTACTACACGTTGGAATCCATTGCAAAGGCTTTAAACTTCACCGTCTACGTGGTACCGACGGCTTCCTGGCCGGAGGTTAGTGACACAGCTTCCACACACAAATACCAGGCTTGAAATAAGTCGTCTCTCACTAGAAACACAACACTGCTATTATAAGTTCCACCTTCCACAAGGACACGACACTGCAGCTACACCTAGTGTGTGCGTGCGTCTGTGTGTGTATGTGTGTGTGTGTGTGTGTGTGTGTGTGTGTGTGTGTGTGTGTGTGTGTGTGTGTGTGTGTGTGTGTGTGTGTGTGTGTGTGTGTGTGTGTGTGTACTACTCACCTAGTTGCTTGCGAGGATTGAACGTTGGCTCTTTGGTCCCACCTCTAAACTGTCAATCAACTGGTGTACAGATTCTTGAGCCTACAGGATTCTATCAAATCTACATTTGACACTGTGTTTGGAGTTTGCCTCCACCACATCACTGCTTAATGCACTCCATTTGTTAACTGGAATGTGTGTATGTGTGTGTGTGTGTGTGTGTGTGTGTGTGTGTGTGTGTGTGTGTGTGTGTGTGTGTGTGTGTGTGTGTGTGTGTGTTTTAATAATAATCGGATCTATCTCTCGTGAATAGTCTCCAACAGTTAAACTTACGAAAATAGCTTAAAAGAAGTATCTAATAAAACCTTAATGACATATCAAACATAGCTGATGTTTGTGTTGCGTATATTGCTTACATTTGTGCGTCACTTATAGAGTGCTAAACAGAAACACTAAATAAGTACGTTACGAGTCAGGTGACGCAGAGAGTGGAGGAGCGGGTGGCCTTCCTGGCGGCGGTGTTCCACAACTTGTTGCCGGAGCGCCTCCAGCGCTTCGACTACACCTGGGTGTACGAGTACGGCTCCTTGGACTTCAGTATGGCTCAGCCGGGTATCCGGCCCCAGTGGCAGGCCCTCTACTACCCTCTCGCGGGCGTGGTGTGGGCGGCCATCCTCCTGGCGCTGCTTCTTGTTCCACTCATCTTGCTTATCGTAAGTAAAGTTCGAGAGATATTTCCCTCCGATATGTTGATATTCTGTAAGTAAACGAGAATTAATTAACTTGTGCAAGTAGTTGGATTTTAGGCTTGTTTATTGCTTGTGTTGAGACTTGGTACCTTCTGCTGGTACTTGGTGTTTCCAATCGGTTTCTTGCTGTTCTTTTGTGCCATTTCTTTAGATTTGCTGCTTTTGAGGCCATTGGGAAATAGGGAGAATTCCGAACTCATACCACAATACCTACTTCTTCCTCCTTACTTCGAATTCATCTCTCTCCCTCTATCCTTCCCTTCCGTGTTTACCTTTTTCTGCATTGTTCTATCTTCTTCTTCTTAGTACCATTTTCTTCGGGTCATTTTCTATACATATTATTTTAAAGGCTGAGTAAGATTCCTCATTTATAAACACCAGCTTTAGTTAATTTTGTTATTTTCCTGCGCTGGATGTACAAGTCCACTAAGTCCTTCTCAGCCAGTCCGTATACGTCTAGTAAGTCCTTCTCAGCCTTCCATAATCGTAGTACTTCTCTCTTTGCGCAAGAAGTCAGTTTGATTTTCTCTAGTATGTTAAGAAGCAGCAACAAACAAGTTAGGCACCGACGATACCTCGGTGACCCTGAGTGCCGACCACTGTGTGGCACACAGGCGGTGCCGGGTACTCTTAACTACTCTACCCTAGCTACTTTAACGACTTATCTTCGTTAGAGTGTGTGGGTAAACCTGTTTGCTCTGGTGAATTCCATCACTGCCTTGTTGAGGACAATTGCGTTCAGATGGTGACACATAACGATTAGATTGTTCTTATCTTAGATTAAATAAAAGAAAAGAGAAATTAATATTTTCAGATTCCTACATTACTGCTTGGGTATATCTAGAAACGCTAATCACGTGGTTACTTCAGATTATTCGTACGAGCGAGCGTAGAGGCGGCGTGGACCGGACGGATGGCAGCGTTGTGGTTCACCAGCTGACGGGGATGTTGCTGGGTCAGAACCTGCCACGACGACTGCCCACCACCAGCTCCTGTCGTATACTGGTGATGGTGTGGCTGGTGTTCGGTCTTATCATAGGGACGGTTTACCGTGGCAACCTCACCGCCTTCCTCATGCTACCCAAGTACCCGCCCCGAGCTGAGACGCTCCAGCAGCTTGTTACTGCTGCAGACAGGTAGAGCACACATGCCTTTGATCCGTTTCCTTTCACCTGAGTCCTCTGTTCACCTAGCAGTAAATAGGTACTCGAAAAGTTAGGCAACTGTTGTGGGTTGCATCCTGTGGAGGCTCAAGAGTTGGCCTAGGAGGGTACCTCGATAAGCGTAGGTGGGAGCTTCCTGTCCCTGATAACGGGAATTGTTAAAATAATATATTGAACCTGCACATTAACTATTTTTACCGTAAGATATGTGGCCCTGGCCATAACTACACAGGATAACGAGACCTTTACCACACAGGATAACGATGCAATCCTTCGGAGCCGACTTCAAGACGTTCTTCAGCAAGTCTGACTCGCCAGTGTTCCAGAGGTTGGGGCAGCTGTTGCACATCGTTCCGTCAGTAGAAATTGGTCAACAACAGGCTATTGAGAAGAGGTGAGTCCTCTTCTGCCGTCTGCCACCGCTCCTGACTTGTGAGGTGGCAGACAAGCAATTGTTTTGATGAACCCCGTGGATACGTTCCCATCCCACACAAGACGGTTCGCCAACTGATTTTAAAATCGACCTAACCAACCTAACCTAACCTAACCGAATCTAACATAACCTAAGCTAATACAATATAACCTAACAATATATACGGTTTTAACAAACGGAAAATGAGCTTTGTCGAATCGTCTAGTGTAGGATTTGAACACAAACCCAGCCCTCTACTTTTCCAAGTTAATAAACAGTTAAGGTTTGGAAATAATTTCGCGGTGTCTCGTCCACGTACACAGACAAGCGCACCTGGACACGAGGCGGTACCAGCAGCTGAAGATCGCAGAGCTCTTCACCCGGGCGGACGGCAGCGCCAAGCTCTACATCGGCCGGGAGAGCGTCCTTCTTGGGCAGTCGGCCTGGCCGGTGCTCCATGATGCTCCCTTCGGGCCCAACCTAGACCGCTGTCTCATGGCTGTCGTCGAGGTCAGTGCCTGCAAGGAAACTTCTTAACTCGAAGAATACTATTTTCATTCAAACAAATAAGTATTTTATATACAGTACGTACGTTCCTCTAATTATTATAATGCATTGTGTACGTTCCTCTAATGTAGTGTAACTTAGTAGTTAGGTATTTGTTTCCAGTGTAACTAGATCAAGTGATATGTAGTTTCATACGAAGGGCATCTTTCGTTACGAATTATTGCCCTGTAGCACAGAG
This sequence comes from Procambarus clarkii, assembly GCF_040958095.1. NCBI lineage: Eukaryota > Metazoa > Arthropoda > Malacostraca > Decapoda > Cambaridae > Procambarus > Procambarus clarkii. The sequence goes on from NC_091181.1 coordinate 37,530,970, forward strand.
GTGAGAGCACTTGGCTCTCCGCCAAATAACTCCGCGTTCGATTCTATGAGAGAACGGCGTGTTTGAGAACGTTTCTCAACACCTGCTGCCACTTCGCCTAGCAGTTAATAGGTATCTGGGAGTTAGGCAACCGTTGAGTAATGCATCGTAGGGAAGGTCAGTAGATGGCCTAAGGTGATTTCGATAAGCCTAATTAGGCTTTCTGTCCCCAACAATGAGAAATTATGTAGGCAGGGACACTATCTAGGGCAGCGGTGGGCTACCTTTCTGAAGTGTGTGAGAGAGAGAGAGAGAGTGTGTGTGTGTGTGTGTGTGTGTGTGTGTGTGTGTGTGTGTGTGTGTGTGTGTGTGTGTGTGTGTGTGTGTGTGTGTGTGTGTGTGTGTGTGTGTGTGTCAAAAATCGTAAAAAATTTTACGCAAAATTTCCTCGTGTGCCGTGCGAAATTTTGGGAACATATTATGTTGTGTCTTTAAGGTATTGGGATAACCTCTTCAAATACTAAACAAAAATCACACTAGAGGGGTAAAAACAACAAATATTCCAAGAGTGAATAGCCTAGCCTAGTACAATGCGACGCCTAGCCTAGCCTAGTAAAATGCGGCGCCTAGCCTAGTACAATGCGGCGCCTAGCCTAGTACAATGCGGCGCCTAGCCTAGTACAATGCGGCGCCTAGCCTAGTACAATGCGGCGCCTAGCCTAGTACAATGCGGCGCCTAGCCTAGCCTAGTACAATGCGGCGCCTAGCCTAGTACAATGCAGCGCCTAGCCTAGTACAATGCGGCGCCTAGCTACAATGACGGTGAAGGAATCAGAATTGTTTCATTTTCTAATTTACTTATTGTTACTAAAACAGTTATCATTGTTTTTCTATATTGCGTTTGTATTTGGAACCGTTCTACTTAATAAAATTGCATTTTATCAAGTTAAAATATACATCTCAGCGAAGAAGTTGAATATTTATCTACTTATATTTTAAGGTGAGCCCTGAGAGGTTCACTTGCCGGAAAAAAAGAAGTCGTTGGCATGCGTTCCAAGGGCTGCCTCGGACCTGAAGGATTAATAGCTTTTAATTAGGGAGAAAACATTGTTCATTCTGTAACCTCAGTAATATGTGTACAATATGTAACCTTAATAATATGTAGATATTCTGTAACGTCTGTGACATATACATTATGTAACCTCAGTAATATGTGAACATCATGTAACCTCAGTAATATGTGAACATCCTGTAACCTCAGTAATATGTGAACATCATGTAACCTCAGTGATACTTGTGTATATTGTAACTTCGGTGGCAAGTAATATGACAGTAACAGCTTCATATCAATGTTTTATTGGTATCAAAGATCACAATCAAGTACTTTCAAAGATCACAATCAAGTACCATGGCATAGGTCACAAGTCACAAAGGATGTATTTACTGTCCGTAGTTTGGGGTAGCAGCGACTAATAAACATATGTCTATTACTTATGTAAACATTTAATACTATAAGCATTTGATGAATACACGACATTTCACCTGTATTACATCAACAGTTTCTCTCTCTTCGTCGATACGTACGATTTATACATGCACCCGCTTGTCCCTCTCAGTAGAAGAGGTATATACATATATTCGCGGAATTTGTGCGCTTTCCACCTCAGCACCTCACATATAATATACATATGTATATAACCAAGATGCCACCACACACAGATTACGGGCTCGCCCTAGCCCGTGCTACATGGACATTTCGTTCTGAGTAGCTAAATCTACAACAACAACAACAACTCACACAAAACAAGGCAACTACAAATCTACAAGGGTCGTGACGAGGATTCGAACCTGCGTCCGAAAGCATCCCAGACGCTGCCTTAATCGTCCGGATGCTCTCGGACGCAGGTTCGAATCCTCGTCACGCCCCTTGTGGATTTGTTCATTTGATGCATCTCGCAATTGTGATTTGTGTGTGTAAGTCAACTACAATCTTACATTTACAACAGGGTGGACTGTACGAGAAATGGAGCACTGACCTACTTTCCGAAGCTCAGGCGAAGAGTCGTAAGAGGCAGCAGAAGGCAGCAGGGCAGGAACCAAGGTCTGGCAGCAGCCTGAGGGCCCTCACCACCACACACCTGCAGGGAGCCTTCATGCTGCTCCTGCTGGGGCTCGCCCTCGCTGGGCTCTGCTTCGTTCTGGAGGTCCTGACGCTGATAGTCCACTGTGACAGGGGTTGAGGATTGTTCAAAATACATCCCGCAGAATACACATAAAAATCTACATTGTAATGGAAACACGCAGGAGTGAGAGGTGATGTGGTGTTTCTTTGGTAATTCCGGCTTATGTTGTTGTGAAGAAAAATAACAAGGATCAGTTTTTCGAACAGACAACGGATCGCCAGAGATCAAGCTTTTTAAGTTTAATTAATGTTACTCTAAACAGAATTGCATATTAAAATATATGTCATAATAGCCATAACGTACGTACATTCTGGCTATTAGCCTGCGTACCTAATAGCCAGATCGTCCTACTTGGCCTAGTATGAAGGGCTGATTTGCCTTATGTAAGAGTGATTTTCCTTTTTTTTAATATTTTCAATTTGGTTTATTTTAATTAATATTATTATATTATATTAAGAACATGAATTACTTAGTTATGTTAGGTTAGGTTAGGTTTGATCAAATTTTTATGCTAGTTTTAACTCAAATTAAAAAAATTAAATCACATATAATATAATGAAAAGCTTCATCATTCCATAAAAAAACAAAATTAGACAAATATATAATTTCAGAAAAACTCGGCATCTTAGGCAACTTGGCCTATTAGATACAACATATATATATAAATTCTCAACGACAATAATGATAGGTAATAGTATTTCATACACTTGGTCCTTAGGAGCCTCGAACCTCCGACCTCTTGAGCTAGATCATAGCTATCAACCGCACTATGAACAACCAGAAATATTCCGCACTAGTACATAGTGACCTCGCTATACTACATAATTTGCATTCCTTTTCTTTTTCATAGACATCAGCACCGTATTGATAGTAGTATTTATATATTAATCTAATGTTTACAGTCATCTGCACGCACTCCCTACAGTAAATGAACAAATCCAACAAGGGCCGTGACGAGGATTCGAACCTACGTCCGAGAGCATCCCCCCAGACGCTGCCTTAATCGACTGAGCTACGACATGGTCAAAAGAATTGCAAGATTGGTCAAAGCATTGGAAAAGAATTGAATTGGTCAAAAGATGCTTTCGGACGTAGGTTCGAATCCTCGTCACGGTCCTTGTGGATTTGTTCATTTGATGCATCACGCTATTGTGATTTCTGTGTGTCCCTACAGTAAACAAACTTCGGATCGTTGGCTAAGATTTCTAGCGGCACATCATTTTGAATTAAATATTTACACATTTGTAATCTTCAAGAAGTTCAATTATCTCCGATTTGTAATTTAGTTGTGTCTGTATTAGTCTTATCCGTCCGATTGTCAATTAAACAACCACATATTTGATTCATATTTGTACCTACTTGAGCACAAATAAAGTTACTTATCAGTCTACCAAATTGTATTTATGTATCATTTCGTGCGCGCGAGTAGTGTTGTAACATATTTGATGTGTTGCAGATATGTCACGGTGTCATCAATGAACCCTTACCTAACATCTACTGCGTTATCAATAAACTCTTACCTAACATCTGCGTTATCAATGAACCCTTACCTAACATCTACCGCCTTATCAATGCACCCTTACCTAACATCTACTGCGTTATCAATGCACCCTTAGCTAACACCTACTGCCTTATCAATAAACCGTTACCAAACATTATTAACCTTGTCATCAACTGCCTTATCAATGAACTCTTAAGGTAAGAGCTTATCAGTGAGCCCTTACCTCCCATCTATATGATAAATGAACCCTTACCTATCATCTACGTCATCAATTAACCCTTACATAACATCGACTGCGATGTTAACCCTTACATAACACCGACTTACATAACATTGATGACTACGTCATCAATGAACGTTTACCGATGTACATCAATCACAATATGCATAGTACAGCGAGGTCTTGTGTCGTGGTGGTGAGCGCAGCCCCGTTATACACCCTAAAGATCCCGAGCTCACTCCCTACGGCAGGAGAGTAAGGTTCGGGCAGTCTTCTTTTCACCTTGATTTCTCTATCCAGCGAGCAGTGAACAGGTGCCTATAGGAGCTAGACAACTGTTGTGGGTAGCATCCTGGAGAAAATCAGTAAATGGCCTATGAGAGGCGGGGGGGAGGGGAGGAGGGAGAGAAAGCCTCAAGAAGTATGTAACTGACTTATGCCATATTTTGCACGCTGTGACTCATACAGTGAGAGCTGCCAAGTGGCGAGAATGTTAATTATATTCACTTTCCTCATCAAATGGTGTCCAACCAAGTGAACTGGACTTCTGTCCAAGTGGTTGACCGCCATTCCTTCCCTCCGTCCCATCCCAAATCCTTATCCTGATATCTTCCAAGTTCTATACAGGAGTAATGGCTCGGCCCTTTCTCCTGATCCTTCCCTTCCCCCTCGTATCCCAGTTCTTCTCAAGTCTGTCCTCATACCTCTTCCAAGGGATATATAATATATAATATACTAAGCCAGTATGGCTATATACTGCAGTATATAGCCATACTTGTCTGGCTTAGCGCTTTTTCCATCATAAGTTCCTCACTCCAGTGGATTCTTGAGGATTCAGCGTACCAACAAGATTTCATATTGACTTTTTTTTTTAGTCCCGGCAATTGTAGACCTCACACATCTCACAATTGTAGACCTCACACAGCTCACAATTGTAAGCCTCACACAGCTCACAATTGTAGGCCTCACACAGCTCACAATTGTAGACCTCACACATCTCACAATTGTAGGCCTCACACAGCTCACAATTGTAGGCCTCACACAGCTCACAATTGTAGACCTCACACAGCTCACAATTGTAGGCCTCACACAGCTCACAATTGTAGACCTCACACAGCTCACAATTGTAGGCCTCACACATCTCACAATTGTAGGCCTCACACAGCTCACAATTGTAGACCTCACACAGCTCACAATTGTAGACCTCACACAGCTCACAATTGTAGGCCTCACACAGCTCACAATTGTAGGCCTCACACAGCTCACAATTGTAGACCTCACACAGCTCACAATTGGTTTCCGAAAACATAATTTCCCTGAGTAATAAATCCCTGCAACTCTGGCTATATTGTTCAAAACCCCATCATCAGCAGAGGCAAACAGAGAGCAGAGCGGGATGTCAAGCACCACAGAGGTCACATACACATGTTGAAGTGCCAACATTATCACCTCTAGTGTAGTCTCTCAACATTCAAATCTGGTTTCCAGTACAGTGACAGTTGGCGCCCGTCAAGGTGCATAAAGATTTATATCATTGGTATTATCTAAGGAATAACCACCCCTAATGCTCGTGTGTCGTAGGGGCTATTTCTACCCGCAATCTGTGCTGTGGTTGGCAAGTTGTCACCTCATACTATGCCTGACGCCGGCTCCCCAGGATTTGTTTTTTTTTACTCTATCGACAACTTCAAAATTTAGGTGCATCAGTGTCAATTTAAAATAGCACCATAATACTGGCGTTACAGCGGATTAATTAGCTTCAAATGTAATGCTTGGAAAAACCATGAAAAGTGGCTATGTGACGTAGTGAACCACCAGAGCGGGACGGTCCATCGCTCTCCACTTTTCATTTTTATCGCCTTCTCGGCAGTTACGTCTTGATTCAACAAACCTTTCACGAACATAAGTCTTCTTAATAACATTCCTTCGCCGCCACGACACCTGCCGACCACTCTCAGCTTTACGTAAACCACATATACGTCAGGTTTTCTCGACTACACAACCGGGAACTCAAAGTTCCTCGGAGCCCGTGATGTCATCAATTTATATACTTGTGTGTCTCTCTCTAAATATTATTAACTGTGTATTTTATTTAAAGATAAATAAAAATTAGTATAGCAAGTTTTTATAGTAATTAATGCCAATATTAACTGATATTCATTTAAACTAAGAGAAACCAATCCCTTGCTGAAGTCAATGGGTTATTTTTACATACCAAAGTTGCCACAATAATTCAATTCACAAATAAAGTTGTCAATCATTTTAAAAATTACAGGCCTACATATTAAACAATTCATGGCAAATTAAATATTTGAAGACTTAGCCAATGAATTCTAATTAGATAAGTCTAAACTAACTTTAAATATTTGCCGCATTCAAATACTGTAAACACTTTCAAATCGCTCATCATAAAAAACATGAAAATGTAAAATACTTAATAAAAATAAAATCCTTACCAAGCCTCGCCTAGGTCAATATATGTGTCCGTCTGGCCGAGGTATGAGGCGAGGCTTTAGCGGCTCTCCTCGTGCAACTTTCCAGGATGAACTGTCATTGTGTGGCGGGTATCGTAGGGTGGTGGACCCCATGCCTTTCCTTAAGTAGGACTGGTTCCTATTGCGACAACCAACCACTCCTATGAAGCCTGGAATATCCATAGTGTTAACAATAGACTTTCATGCTGTTATCGATATTGAATCAATGGCAATGAAGTTGATTCGATATTTATCATGTTGATTCAACGTTATTCGAGCATGTCTCTTGCTCGCTGGGAGATAGAATGGAATAGAGGGAGAATGGAAGGTAGGAACGGAGGGAGAGAGGAATAATGGAAAAGAATCATAATTGTGTGTGTGGGGGGGGGGGAGGAGAGGAGGGGAGAGAGAGAGAGACATAAATCAGCAAACTGCCGGGTACCCTACCTATATCTGTAAAAAAATAATGTATGTTTGTCTGTTCAAGGTTGGAAGCCAGACGCCTGGGTCTGTCTTAACACAACTTTGCAGTGGGAACGGTCAGGGGTACGGAACGCTCGTAGGCTGGTCGGGTTTGCCAGAATTCATGAGGAAACATCATGCCACCGTGACATACTGACCCCCCCCCCCCCCCTCACAGGCCACCAGCTGGCTAAATATTTTGAAAACAAAAAACTAAAAAAATTATTTTTCTCATAGTAATATATTAATATTTACCGATGGGGAAAAATATATGCTATTCTTATTTTGGTGATAGGACCATAAAACACATAACATCAATAAGCACTCTCTCCCCTCCCATCGCCCTCTCCTACTGAAGACCGATACTCCACTATTCCTCCTCAGATTCAAAGCAAACAGGTAACTATTATATTTGTTGAACATTTTAAAACTGCGCGGCTCCTCCCACCAGCCAATCACCCACATGCCTCTGGGAATCTATTATTATTATTATAAAAGAGAGAAAGAGGGGTGAGGGAAGAGACAGAAGAAGGGAGGTTGGTAGTGCAGATGTGTGAAGAGAATGAAGGAGAGAGGCGGAAAAAGATGAAGAGGGGAGAAGGAGGGTGTAGAAGGGGACCTTGGGGAGAAAGGTGGTGACAGGAAATAAGAAGGGTGAGAGATGAGAATTGTTGGAGGGAAAAAGATGGAGAGGAGATAAGAAGGGAGTGGTGAAGAGAGGGGGGGGAAGTGAAAGAGATGAGAGAGGGCAGACTAGGAGAGAGGTGAAGGGGAAAGAGACCCGGATACAGCCACAGTACCCTCTCTAGTTTATGTATAGAGAATTTTTATCTGCTTAAAGTTGGAAATATGATGCTTGGAGCCAGTCTCACGCACCTTTGCGTGGCGATTGGTGATTTTATGAATAGTCTCATAGGGGTGGTCTCATGGGTCAGCCCCTATGCCTTCCACTTGAAGGGGAAATGGTCTCCATACCCACCTTTACAAGGTCGGTGGATATGAAATGTGCAACCAAATGTCCGTAGACTTTGGCATTTGTTTAAATATTCAGCCCGTCCTCCCGTTTTGGAAGTACTTATAGTAACGATGAGGACCATAGTACATATACCGACGTACAACGCAATTAAAAAGAAATCGGAACTATTAAATTTGGACAAACCGGAAAAATATTTTCTATTTATGTTGCAAAGACAACATAAATAGAAATCTAACCTAACCTAACCTTCCTAGGCTTAATACACGATATCTGAGGCCTAATATATATATATATATATATATATATATATATATATATATATATATATATATATATATATATATATATATATATATATATATATGTGTGCTATACTAGGTCCAGGAATATTTGTTTGTTTTTTGTTTTTTCAGACTATAAAGTGAATAGTACAAAATTCTACTATATAACTGCTAAGTACGTCAATCTTTGTACTATGGTGCCCATAGTTACAAAAACTACTATCTAAACAGGAGGATGGGTTGCAATATTAGTGTATTCAGGTATTGACATGCAAAACGAATGTTCAGAAGACAGATTTGCATTCTGGATAAAACCTTTGATTACAGTGATGTAGACAGCATGCAGTGACAATAGTTACAATGATAGGGGGATATGGAAAGTGTGTGTGCAGGTGGAGATGGAAAGGAGTGTGTGTGTGTGTGTAAATGGAGATGGGTATGGCGTGACTATACGCTGAAGACAGTGTATTGGGAAAATGGTTAGTGATGAGGGGAAACGGGGATGGTGTGTGACGGTGAGCGTGTGTGGGGGGAGGGGGACAGGATGGGGAGTATGTGTGTGTGGGACGGGATAGGGTGTATGTGAGTGAGTGAGTGAGTGAGTGAGTGTGTGTGTGTGTACTCACCTATTCACCTATTTGTCCTTGTGGGGGTTGAGCTTTGGCTCTTTGGTCCCGTCTCTCAACTGTCGATCAACTGGTGTACAGGTTCTTGAGCCTACGGGGCTCTGTCATATCTACATTTGAAACTGTGTATGGAGTCAGCCTCCACCACAGAAGGTTTTAAAAACCTTATCTTTAAACCTTATTAAATTAACAGACACCATCAGTTCTTCAAGGTAGGACATTATCAAGTAACAAGAGGTCAACCACTACAGAGGTCATCACAACAGTGCTAGAAAATCATTATCCTAGGATATCATAAACTAGGATATAAACTAACGGGATTACAATACTAAGATATCAAAGTAACAGAGGTCAACAGTACTACGATATCATAAAGGAACATAAACCAACAGAACGATACAGTAACTGGAAGGGAAATGGGAAGTCATACAAGTTAAAAATTTATAATACTAAAAAAAACATAAACAAAAAGAGTCGAAATGTAAAACACAGACATGCACTCAACAACGACCAATCACACACCGCGTCTGGCACCAGCGGCGGCGGCGGCGACCAATCACTGAGCTAATCATCCATAGGGGTAACTTCCGAGCACGTAAATAGTGCTTGAGAGTGTGGGCGGCAGTCAGTAAGGGGCAAATCACAGAGGTAAACGGAACACTTTCTCATCTTCACGCATGTGCGAGTTTTATTTCTCAACTTCAGACGCATTTCCACATAAGCGATTATGTCGGTTGAGTTGGAGAGGCATATATATATATATATATATATATATATATATATATATATATATATATATATATATATATATATATATATATATATATATATGCCTGATCAATGTACATGAATATATATGAACCAATAGCATAGGTGAAGGTGAATTACTAGCTAGGTGTGGGTGAACCACTAGCTAGGTGAACGTGAGCCACTAGCTAGGTGAACGTGAGCCACTAGCTAGGTGAACGTGAGCCACTAGCTAGGTGAAGATGAACCACTAGCATAGGTGAAAATGAGTAACACAACAGAGAAAACAAACTTTGTGAAACAGACCAATCATGCAATTTGCGATGAAACGAGGCAAAACAGAGAAGTCAAAATTGGGAAACAGATACTAGAAGATCCTGTGATCTCTATGTACCAGAGATGTGCGCTAAGAGAGCTGCTTCCTGGTAAACCTTAAACTAAACTATGCAGAGATGGGTTAGTTTCCTTACTACCCAAGACTCGTGTAATAACGTTAGTATGGCTACTTTTGTGCTTTTATTTGCAATTGTCAAACTTATTTAGAACCCAAATGTGTCGATAATTAACTATGTTTACATATTCAACTGCTGCAGATAATGGCTCGAGAGTCCGTAAGCAGCAGGCGACCGGTGCTGGTGGTAGTTGTGCTGGTGATGGTGGTAGTTGTGGTGATAGGGGCTCCTGCTGGTGCCAATGTTGTCCCTCTGTCCCAACACTCAGGTATGTGATGTCCTCAGCGTCACGCTCCCATCAGTTATGTCTGAAGCACCATGTGAAGTCACCACCATCATGCAGGATCACCAGGCCAGTAGCACCATGTCAAGTCACCACCATCATGCAGGATCACCAGGCCAGTAGCACCATGTCAAGTCACCACCATCATGCAGGATCACCAGGCCAGTAGCACCATGTCAAGTCACCACCATCATGCAGGATCACCAGGCCAGTAGCACCATGTCAAGTCACCACCATCATGCAGGATCACCAGGCCAGTAGCACCATGTCAAGTCACCACCATCATGCAGGATCACCAGGCCAGTAGCACCATGTCAAGTCACCACTATCATACAGGATCACCAGGCCAGTAGCACCATGTCAAGTCACCACTATCATGCAGGATCACCAGGCCAGTAGCACCATGTCAAGTCACCACTATCATGCAGGATCACCAGGCCAGTAGCACCATGTCAAGTCACCACTATCATACAGGATCACCAGGCCAGTAGCACCATGTCAAGTCACCACCATCATACAGGATCACCAGGCCAGTAGCACCATGTCAAGTCACCACTATCATGCAGGATCACCACGTCAGAAGCACTATAAAAGATCACCATCATTTGAGCTTATGTTTCAGTTATCTAGATTTTCTGGAATTTTGTTCTTTTCTGGGAGACACCGAGTGGCAGGCACTCAGAACCACAGCACGAGTCTCCATACCAGTGCCAAGTGTGTTCTGGGAGACACCGAGTGGCAGGCACTCAGAACCACAGCACGAGTCTCCATACCAGTGCCAAGTGTGTTCTGGGAGACACCGAGTGACAGGCACTCAGAACCACAGCACACCACAACAGTAATGGCACATTGCTCAACACTACACCTACATACTACATACTCCGTCAACATCCCAACGCAGTAGTTAAACAGTCGCCCGGCGCTTCGCGAACGCTTTGGCCTGGGTTCGTATCCTGGCCGGAGAGGATTGACTGGGCGCCAAGTCCTTAACTGTAGCCGCTGTTCATCCAACAGTGAATGGGTACCTGCTTGTTAAACGATTTAGCGTATTCGTATGTTGTATTCCAGGGGGTAAAAAATTAGGATTAAGGACTTGCCCGCAACGCTATGCATGCTAGTGGCTTTACAAGAATGTAAGAACTCTTTTATATATAAATAAAAACTAAAATATACTCCACTTGGATAGAAGGAACACGTACACACTTGGACACAAGGAACACAGCACCATACTGACCAGTACACCACACCCTTCTTCTATCTCACACCACACCCTCATACTAACCCTCACACCACACCCTCATACTAACCAGCAGCATCACAACCTCATGTTCCCAGCAACATCACAACCTCATGCTTCCCAGCGCAAAAGTCTTCGAGCCTACAGGTTCACGATATAATGCAACTATTACAGGAACCATGGCCCAATGTGGTGCCAAGCAAGATCCGCTGCTGGCACTCTGCTTCCATACGCACAGCCAAGTAGCAAGTATAAGCCAGCTATTAAGCCCTGGCTTAAGCCCTGGGCTCTGTCTTATACATAAATATCTCCTCTTCGCAATCTGATCGTCTCCTGTTTCCATTTGATCCCCTTAGGTCCAAGTCCAATGGACTTGCTGTCGGTGGCAGGTGGTGCAGTGGGCGCGGTGCTGGAGGCTGCCTCTCAACCCACCTGCTCTCTCATCCTCCTCTCAGATGGCACCGCCTCACCATCCACCATCTTCAAGGTGATTAGTCTTGTGTAGACTCCACCCACTATATGTTATGTTGTTTCCACCCACTGTATGTTCCATGTGGTTTCCACCTACTGTATGTTCTATGTGGTCGCCACCTACTGTATGTTCTTATGTGGTCGCCACCTACTGTATGTTCCTGTATAGCTCAGCACGCTGCATGTTCTTGCAAAGCTTCCACCTGCTGAATGTTCAGAGAAATTTTCATTAAAATCTTCATAACAAAGTGCTAAAGTGTTGAGGTGTTAGGAGCATCGATCATCAGAGTGATGGAGGTCGCCCATCACCTAGTACTTAATCTTTAAGTATACTGCACTCAGAGTATACTCAACTCTCGGTGTAAACACGTCTTGAAGTACACCTTATGATGTGCTAGATGTTACGATTAAATATTGACATAAATGATCAAGCTTGAATTCATCACTAAATTTTGTAGAGAAGGACATGTCAAGTGTCGTAACTATTAATTTCATCTGAGTTGATGAGACGCGTGACTTAACGTATTACTGTGTTAACAACATGTAATCACACACTGGCTTAGCTGTGTTAACAACATGTAATCACACACTGGCTTAGCTGTGTTAACATGTAATCACACACTGGCTTAGCTGTGTTAACATGTAATCACACACTGGCTTAGCTGTGTTAACATGTAATCACACACTGGCTTAGCTGTGTTAACATGTAATCACACACTGGCTTAGCTGTGTTAACAACATGTAATCACACACTGGCTTAGCTGTGTTAACATGTAATCACACACTGGCTTAGCTGTGTTAACATGTAATCACACACTGGCTTAGCTGTGTTAACATGTAATCACACACTGGCTTAGCTGTGTTAACATGTAATCACACACTGGCTTATCGCGTTCTCCTCACGATTGCCTTGTCTCAGTTCGACCTCATTTCAAAGAGTAAATTGTTTATGTCGTAAACTGTCCATTTACTTGGATTGGTCGGTTCAACAACGGCCTCCCTGCCTCCAGGACCGTGGTTCTATCACCCCTATGGTCCAAGTGGATAGGTACCGTTCCTTCAGCCCGTCTTCTTATCCCAGCTCCTTGTCTTCATATCCCTTCTCAGTTCACTATACTTTTTGTTGTAGCCTTGACTTTAAACAGCCTCACAAAGCACTCTAAAGTGACATAGTGTCTTGGAGGGTATGTGATCCTCACGAACCTACAATAGTGGGCTAATTACGCAGCCCACTCTGCTGCCTAGCCCAAAAATTAATGAAAACCTGAGGAGAATGAGCTGGGATATAAAGACGAAGTGGAGCAGTGCCAAATATTTGGACTATCGGGGATCGAACGCAGACTTGAAAGAAGTGAAGTCGTCGCTCTACCAACCAGTCCATATTTTACCCAATTCTAGATTTCACTCATGCAATAGAAGACCAATTTGAACGGTAATTTTCACGTAAGTAGGTTATGTAACTTATAATCCGCAAATACAAAATTACATAATAAAATGATACATCGTTAGATATGTTACATTACGTAATCTTCCCAGGGTATGAGTACGTGGCGAGGGTGCCCCTGGGGCGCGGGGGTGCTGGAGGCGCGGACGGACGGTCTGGACCCCAACAGGACGAGCACCTTCCTCTCCCAGCTGGTCCTCCAGGCCCGACGGGTAGGTCACTACTGCCGAGGCTGGCAGGTCACTATTGCTGAGGCTGGCAGGTCACTACTGCCGAGGCTGGCAGGTCACTACTGGTCGAGGCTAGCAGGTCACTACTGGCCGAGGCTGGCAGGTCACTACTGGTCGAGGCTGGCAGGTCACTACTGGTCGAGGCTGGCAGGTCACTACTGGTCGAGGCTGGCAGGTCACTACTGGTCGAGGCTGGCAGGTCACTACTGGTCGAGGCTGGCAGGTCACAACTGCCGAGGCTGGCAGGTCACTACTGCCGAGGCTGGCAGGTCACTACTGGTCGAGGCTGGCAGGTCACTACTGGTCGAGGCTGGCAGGTCACTACTGCTGAGGCTGGCAGGTCACTACTGCCGAGGATAACAGGGCACTACTAGTGAGGCTGGTAGGTCACTATTGCTGAGGCTGGCAGGTCACTACTGGTGAGGCTGGCAGGTCACTACTGGTGAGGCTGGCAGGTCACTACTAGTGAGGCTGGCAGGTCATTACTAGTGAGGCTGGCAGGTCATTACTAGTGAGGCTGGCAGGTCATTACTAGTGAGGCTGGCAGGTCACTACTAGTGAGGCTGGCAGGTCACTACTAGTGAGGCTGGCAGGTCACAACTAGTGAGGCTAACAGGTCACAACTAGTGAGGCTAACAGGTCACTACTAGTGAGACTGGTAGGCAGAATCTCCTATATTGCACACTCCCACCATTATTTGCTTCGATTTTGTTCGACTAAATATCACCACAAACATTTCGAATATCCATTATTGGTCACATCTATGCTGGCCACTATCAGCAACATCGTGCACTATTATCCAGGGAAGCCAGGAAGTTCCTGGCTTCCCTAAGTTGAGCATTTTATAAGTTAAGGTTGAAATCAGGTAATACCACTCCGTTTTATACAATTCAAATGATGTTAGGAGTCTCGATAAACGCATAGTTCACTAGACCTGGATCCATCAAGCAGTTATGTAAGTACTGGCGAACTCAATCTTTGGCGGCTTTGTTTACATATATTAAGAAGTTAATGAGCTCCGAAGCACCAGGAGGCTGTTTATAACAATAAAAACAATTGTCTGGGAAGTTTCAATGCTCGTCAACTATTTAATAAATGTAAACAAAGCTGTCAAAGATTGAGAAAAGTTGATAGGTTCGAAAGTAGATGCATATAAATGCTTGTTGAATTTGCGTGCACTTTTTACTAACTGTTATAATAAATGTAGCTGGAGGGTTGCTCATTCTCTCAGGAATCAGTTGGATTAGTCTGTGTAATGATTTAGATTTATTTAGCCGATTCCTGATAGCGTGTTAGCGCATCGCCCCTGACCTCTACCGGCGATCACAGTAACCTCCGTCACATCACTTGTTGCCTCAGAGTAAATATGGATTATAAAAACGAATTTGAGCCTTATCATTATCTCTAATAAAGTTAACAGCTACTTTAATCAATCTCAGGTCGCATGTAGATGAAGGGCCAATTAGAGGTACATAAAATCGTTTTCAATTACCCAAATACAATTAAGGAAAGGGTTAATAAGAACAGAGAAGGAGAGGATAGAAGTCCGGGAAGCGTTTATATATTATTTTGTAGAGATTGTAATGAAGTCTTTGTGCGGGGAAACAGGGCGAAAACTGGAGATCTGAATTGTGGAACATAATAAAGCCTGTAGAACCATGGCTGGCACCAGTGCTGTAGCTTAAAAAAAATATCACAATATTGATTTTAAGAAGTGTGAAATAAGCTATAAAAGTAATAATATTAGAACCAGAAGGGTAGAGGAAGGAGTTCTAATAAATACTCTGAATACTTTCGCTGGCAACAAAAGGTTTACTTCGGAGGATAGCTTTACTATGAAATGACTGAATGAAGCAAAATTAGATCTCAATAAGTGGATGAATGAACGCAGTCCCAGTAGCCGCGTTCATTGGGGTATGGAGAGGGGTTACGATGACAGCATCCAGATGAACACCTCGATTAATAACAACTCCAGTTCCCAGAATAGCATGATTACGAAGAGGAAACATGACCATATTTCCTTGGAAGACATTACCGCAGGTACATTGCCAATCGGGAATAGAGGTGACAGGGTTTACGGGCTCACCATAACCCGTGCTACATAGACATTTCGTTCTGAGTAGCTAAATCTAAAACAACAATAGGATAGCAGCCTCTTTAGACGTTGAGATGTAAGTCTCGTCCTAATCACTCACTCAAACCTTGACAAAGCACTCAAGAGTGTGAAAGATATTGTGTACATTCCTTACATAAATTTCACAAATACACAAGTGTGGGTTTTTATCCTATGTTATTTTGTCTGTGAGAAAACATTACCATTACCAATTAATAATGGTGGTAGCGTCCTTCTGTGTGTACGATGTGTCTACTTAAGTGTTCTTAACAAATTTTCCAGGTGTGGGTGCGTGTATAATATGGCTAGTATAGTGTTTACAATGAGCTTCCCTGGATGACAACCAGGTGGGGCTGTGTCCACAATATGCCTGATAGAGTGTTTACAGTGAGCTTCCCTGGATGACCACCAGGTGGGGTTGTGTGTACAATATGGCTAGTATAGTGTTTACAGTGAGCTTCCCTGGATGACCACCAGGTGGGGCTGTGTGTACAATATGGCTAATATAGTGTTTACACTGAGCTTCCCTGGCTGACCACCAGGTGGGGCTGTGTCCACAATATGCCTGATAGAGTGTTTACAGTGAGCTTCCCTGGATGACCACCAGGTGGGGTTGTGTGTACAATATGGCTAGTATAGTGTTTACAGTGAGCTTCCCTGGCTGACCACCAGGTGCGACTGGGGTCATGGTGTGTGTGGGTGGTGGTAGTCAGTCTTGACACCACCTTCCTCGCCGCCTTCGCTGAGAGGTCCCTCAAGGGGCGCCTCCTGGCGTGGGACACCAAGCTGCTGGTGGTGACTCGTCTCCCCCTGACACAGCTCCACGCCCTCCTCTCCTCCCACTGGACCTTCTCCATGATGGCCGCCGTCTTCCTCAACCTGGAGCCCACCTTCAACCACCTCAGGTAATGTGCACCATCTTGTTCACTCTTTAGCCCATGTTCAATAACCTCATGTAATGGACATTTATAAATACCATTTTGTTTACTTTGAATAACATGCTGAAAAATAATTTATACACAGTTTGTGAAAAACATGCTGAAAAACCTTGGATAATATACACAATTAAATCTATGTTGTTGACATTTGAAGGAATTGCAAATTAAATACATATACAGTATAGTGATCCAAACTGTGTATAAATTATTTGCAAACAAACGGTTGACTTGTAAAAATACTTTAAAATTGAGATGGGACGAGCAATAAACTCGTGTCACTCCCATATTCAGTCGTCACTCGTCATACACTTGACATGGACATCACTCCAACAGTGACTCTCCTGCGGTCGACAGGTTCGGGGTGTTCACCTATCTGCCATATACCTCCAGGGGAGCCCAGGTGGTGAAGGTAGCCTCGTGGACGGCCGCACGCGGCCTCCTCATCCAAGACGGTCTTTCCTTCTTCATACCAAAATTTTCCAAGTAAATATATTCACGATTTGATATTTTGTCGACGCCATTAGTCCTATATCGTCGCCAAGCATACCCACATTTGAAACTTGAAATCATATATATGAACGACTATAGCATGCCAATCTAAAAATAACATTTGACACTATTGTACAGCCACAAAACAAACATGTTTACTATATTACACGAAACTGTTGTCACTCGCAGCTTTTACGGAGCCACAGTGAACGTCACTGCCTTGCCGTTCGCACCCTTCTGGGACGAGCTGAAGGGCCCTGGCAACACTACTGTCTACACTGGCTCAGACTACCTCATGCTGATGGCAGTTGCGGGCGCACTCAACTTTACCATCAATGTCGTTCCTACTGATTCGTGGACGGAGGTGAACCACAGTGCTCGACACAGTCATGTCACGTGAACCACAGTGCTGTGGGGAATTTTGCCCAGCAGGAGTTTGTTTGTACTGTTAACTTACAAGTAGAAATCTACCTTAATATTAATTATTAATTGACGTGAACTGTATGATGCAAATGGACTGAATTACCTGTATATTGGTTAGTCCTACTGGGGGTTATCCTTCCATAAGTAGGGGGGTTATGTATACGTATGTAGCTTATACCACCAGTTCATAACGAACCCAGAGTCTGTCAGTGTAGACTACTTATCACATGCCTCTGTATAACTAACCATCCTGTGTGATGGGGATTTTTTAGCATCACGTAGCTAGCTTTTTGACACACTGTACTCACCATCATACAGTCTAGGGTAGGTACACAAATGCAGATGTACCCAATGTATTAATAAAAAAAATCCAAACTAAACTCAAACTAAAGTATACAAATTAATGCTTTCTGGATCTATAAAAAATACGATTTTAACAACGAATGTATATTCCTGTGATTGATGATATTGAAAAATTAATACTTTAGTGGTTAATTACATTTGGTTAATAATGCACTAAATGCATGTTTATTTGTACGCAAGGAATTATGTACATGTGTACAAAACCCTAAGACAATAAAGTGAAAGAAACCTTTGAAAAAAAAAATATACCACCAGTGGTGGGTAACAATAAACTACGAAATGTTAGTTAGGTTCCTACATTATGTTAGTTGAACGGTAAGGCTTATCTATAAGAGTCGCAAAGGCCTGGTAATAGGCACGAGTTTCCATCTGGTAATCCTGGAACCTTGTAGGTAGAAACACTATGGTGACTTAGGAAGCCTCGTGGTGCACCAGGTCGACTAGATAATGTCCTCTCGTACTATACCTGCCAAATAAGTGATAAGTAATACACTGTTACCACTACAAACATATTCTAAGTTGGATTTGTATTAATAATGTGGCTTACGCATTTTGTTTAGAAAGCAAGCGTCATAACCGGACAATGTTAAAGAGATCATGACAATAGCAAATAATATAAACTACAACAATTGCTCAGAAATTACACTTCCCTGTACAATGAGTTCGTTGGTTGGGCGGAAATGTTTTTTTCCTGTATCAAAAACTCGGGATTTGCGACTAATGGCTGGCAATTAAGAGATAAAACGTGTAGGCGTTTTCTCTGCCAAGCGCTCAGGGTGTGCTTCTGGTCTCAACACCTCCCGTCTAATGGCGTCTCTCCCCTGCTGGGGACGCTACCTCTGCTTGGTTCAAAATACGTCATTATCGACGTAGGGAGAGAGACGCTTGATTTACTGTTTATTTAGGTACAGTAACTATTAATAAGTACTATTTTATCGTATTTAGTCTTCACATTGAAAGTTTTATGTTACTACAAGAGAGAGACGATACGTATTGTTTATTTTGCATGTGGCACCATCCCGTTCTCTCTAGAACGCTATCAAATCCGTTCTCTTTGATAAGTTAGTAATATTAGTATGTACCTGACATAACCGTTTTAACTTGGTATGTCAGGGGTTAGCAGATAGTGTCAAAATTTCCGACAAGTGCTAGCCACAGTCATGTCACGTGAAAACCCGGTACTTGGGTCGATCCGGGATCTGTCCACAAAATTTCAAGGGAAATAACGATAAATGGCAATATATACAGCACAAATATATATAAGTAACGATAAATGGAAACATGTACGGCATCCCAACGAATGTCAACACATCCCTTGTCTCTCTCATTGTCACTGCCTCTCTATGTATATTTATTATATAATGTATACTCCATACTCATCCTGTGATCAGTAGATTGTGATACACTTAATACTCATCCTATAAACAGTAGCGCCAAATTATTACAGAGGGCACAAATGGACTTAATCGTACCCCCAAGGGATGTTGACATTAGCTTTAACAATTTACGTGCAGACCTTATATTTCCCTATAACAATAGGTAACTCAACGCGTGGAGGAGCGCGTGTCGTTCATGGCCACGGTGTACCACAACATGCTGCCGGAGCGCCTCCAGCGCTTCGACTACTCCTGGGTGTACGAGTACGGCTCGCTGGACTTCAGTATGGCTCAGCCGGGCTTGAAGCAACAGTGGCAGGGCCTCTACTACCCGCTGTCGGACGTGGTGTGGGTCTCTGTGCTCCTGGCTCTGCTCGCAGCTCCCATCGTCTTGATTATGGTTAAGACGTAGTTCCTGTGCTGTTTATTAAGTATTTCTTACTGGGATTATATGGTATAGCGTTTAGTGTTGGGCTTAAGGTTTATAGCAATCTCTGGAGGGTTATTTAGGGCACCACAAACTCACCTACCAGCAAGAATACTTTAGTCATGAGCATAATTGAGTAATTAAGTAAGCTCTCAATGTATTTACACCAAGTGGGGATGGTACACCTCTCGGTATATATCCAAATTCCTTGACCAATAGTCATGTGTGTTTAACATTTATCTTCATAATTAGGCTGTACGGGACAATGTAAACTTTCCATTAAATTTTGTCAGTTTCAGATGTCATTTTATACTTATGTTTTAACAAGTGCATTTTGACTAAGTTATGTTATTAATAAATACATGAAGGTGTAGCTTTGGCACAAGAGCTGTGAAGTCGCTCTTGTTAGTTCAAAAACATTCCTAAGCCTCTGTATATATTTTCTTTGAAATGAGCTTCTTTCTGAAGTTTAAGTGAAAGCCACGAGAATGGAACAATTTAGTTATACAATAAAATGTGTGAAAATCAGTGAAATGAGACTTAAAAATAACCAATTAAAATTGGTAATGCGAAAATTATGTGAATTGGATTTAAAAAAATAAATAATAATAAACATTAAACTGGATATGTGTGAATAAAGTGCCACATAAGAGTACAATTTTACCACCAAGAAGTCAAATAATGCCACATAAGGGTGAACAACGATAACAAAAAAGCGAACACAAATAATTAGTTCTTAAATACAGAACCACTGGTACAAAAGTCCTCAGGAAGCCTATCAGAAATTAAAGCTTAAGGCACTAAACAACCTATCCTGTTTAGTTATTACTCATTGTAACGATGTGAACCATCTTATATATATTAACATAGTGGACAATTAGGAACCAGAATTTGGTACTATTGAATTTGGACAAACCTGAAAAAGTTTTGTATTCATGTTGCTAATAAAACTTAACCTAAAAATCCTAGGCCTAATACTTATGTGCTATACTAGGCCTAAGAATATATAAGTTTGGTTTTTAGCTTTATTTTTCCGGACTGTATAAAGTGAATAGTACCAAATTCTACTATCTAAATTTTCATTACGTCAGTATACGTATTATGGTCCGCATAGTTACAAAAAGTACTATCTAAACAGGAGGATGGCTAGCATTAAGGGGCCAGAGTAGGCTGGGGCGAGGAACACGTAGTCAGTCAAGCATGAAAACCCCCAACAGAAAATATTGTAATAATCTATAATAACTCCAGTTTCACTCTTGAGATAGGCTCCTTGCTGGTCGGTCCAAAATTTTGAGGAACCGGTATGTTTATTTTATTAGTTTTTTGAGTACCGTTTTTGTCAGATGGTTCAATCTTGATCCTAGATTTATATGTTAAAAGCCTACATGGTTTTACTCTTAATTTGAAAATAAGTAAATTTGTTCCAATGTTTTCTTACCAGATGATTCTGGCGCCAGTTGAAATGTGCCAATAAATTATTTAAATTAGTAATTTGCAAGAAATAAAGTAAAATGTCGGTAGGTCAAGAACTACTTTGAGTCTGTCCATAGCTCTTTATATTTCAATACTTCGCGTATTTCATCTTGTATCACGTTCGAGACTTTTACTTCTGGTCATTTTGATGTATACATGTTGTGTTATTTAATGACTAAAGTGTGCTCAGCTATTGGCCTGGTGTTGTGATAATTAACTTATTTCTCAAGGTTCACACTCAATTATTAAAAAAGTTTAAATATTTCTTTGTATTGAAATACTTTCATTATATTCTACTGTCTTTGAGATAGAAGTCTCGTTATACCCCCATCGATTCCTATAATTTATGGAATACCCTACTTATTTCAACATTAAATTGACTTGAGATAAAATGCGCAGAAACTAAATTAAAAGGGAGGTAAACTTCAAGCCCATCTACTGAGGGGTTATTGGATAATGGTGTCTCTGGCCCCCTTCACAACATCTTGGTTGTATTTGCAGTTGCGAACACCTTACAACTCTAGAAAAACAGGCGACGAATGACTATGCATAGAGGATTTTTATTTGGGCCAACACATATAAGTTCATTTAGAAGTTAGCTTCAATTTACATATAAATTTTGGTTATGTGCTGAGACGGGGGTGATGTAAATACATACTTCAGATTATTCGTACGAGCGAGCGTAGAGGCGGCGTGGACCGGACGGATGGCAGCGTTGTGGTTCACCAGCTGACGGGGATGTTGCTGGGTCAGAACCTGCCACGACGACTGCCCACCACCAGCTCCTGTCGTATACTGGTGATGGTGTGGCTGGTGTTCGGTCTTATCATAGGGACGGTTTACCGTGGCAACCTCACCGCCTTCCTCATGCTGCCTAAGTACCCGCCCCGAGCTGAGACGCTCCAGCAGCTTGTTACTGCTGCAGACAGGTAGAGCACTAAACCTCCTTTTCGCTGTGTACTATATGAGAGCGCCACTGCTGAAGGCAGGTATTACGCACCTTCTACTCTCTATCTGTCTGCTTTACGCAGGATAACGATGCCACCATACGGAGCAGAGTTTAAACATTTCTTCAGCAAGTCCGATTCGAAAGTATTCCAGAGATTAGCAGAACTAATTAACATCGTTCCTTCTATAGAAGTTGGACTACGACAAGCCATTGAAAACAAGTAAGTTGCAGGTGATGGTAGTTGCAAGGTATAAATGAAAGCAATGTTTCGTAGAAGCACGCACTAGGTCTAAGACATTAACAATAAAAATACCGAGTTAGGAGAAAGACAAAGGTAGAGAAGATAACGTGGCCTTGAATGTGTTGTAGAAAAGTATTTTATCGCTTGCTAAGCCACAAGGCGGTCGCTGGTGACATTTTAAGATAGTTTACAAGTTGTTAACATTCTTAGAATGTTTGGTTAATTGAACATTGAATCGCAAATTCACATGCCAGCTCGTTCTCGTGAACATGAATAAGCTTATATACTCGTGAATCCAGCCAACAAACCCCTTACTCACTAATGACAAGCTCTTTTTACCACGACTCACAATTGATGACGTTCAAGCTCGAACAGTGTTTGTTTTTCCTGTGTTCGCATCGCATCTCAATAAATGCTTCACCTTAGCCCGTCCTCATCAATGAAGGCCAAATGCTCCTTAATCCAGCCAACCCTCCCCGTTTATAAATTTAAAATAGTTTAAACACGACTGTTTAAAGACCTCTGATCTTAATGACCTTAATGATAGCTGATGATTACCTATGAATCGCAACTCTGATCATGCTTCACCCACGTACTTCAAATACAAATAATCGCCAACAGAACCTAAACACAAGATCACACGTTAGTGTGATCTCTGTGTGTAATGAACCTAAACACCTAACCTAATCTAGGCCTAATTATACATAGAACACTCTCTCTCGTATATATATGAGAGAGATTAAGAACCTAATTATAGGTTATGAGATTGTAATAATTTATGCGAACTGACCTATTTTTTATACATGGTATGTTAAAATTTATGAATTCGTCTTGGAAGGAACGTCTGCCGCTCTATGGAGTCCGACCCGAGAACAGCTTGCTAAAAATGCAAATAATTGCCAACAGAACCTAAACCATTAACCTATCCTACGCCTAACTATAGACAAAATGTAAATGTGTATAATGCTATTAATTTATATTTGAGAAACATAGACTTTAAATACAGAGTACGATAAAGTTTATCAATGCATCTTTGAGGTTGGCTACCGCCCAACAAAAGTATTCCAGAGTACCGGCCTACCGCTGCACAAAAAGGGTACAACATTGGTTACATGCAGGGTACAAGGGTACTCGTCACAGGTTGTAGAGTTCCTCCAGCTGTTCAGACGGGCAGGAACCGTGGATGCGGTGAGCATTTCCTCTCTAGATCGCCACACTAAGGCGCTGAAAGAGGTAACTGGCGGCTCTAGGGGTCACTAGTTGTTTTAATTAGCGTGGACCCCAGTTCCTTAAAAAAAACTAGCAGCATATATCTATATCTAATAGCGATTTTAGAAATATAGAACCGCACTACTTGTTTTAGTATGCAAGGCCGGATTTGCCTAACTGATTTTCGTTATTTTAAAATATTTCTTTTATCCAATATTATCATATCAAGAACATAAATTACTGACTTATGTTAAGTTTATCATATAAACATATTATATTAGTTTTAACTCAAAATTAAATCATATAGGTTATCATTCTTTAGGTTTATCAAAGCTTTATCATAAGAAAAAAAAAAGAAAAATATATAATTTCAGACAAATTCGGCTTGATAGGCAATTCATTTTTGGGTTCAATTCCTTAGCCCATTATGTGCCTCTATAACCTTTTTCTACTACCGCCCACGGGGTAGGTATGAGGTGCATAATAAATGAACAAAACCAAATGCAAAAATCGGCCGCCGTTTAAATGAGCCTAGCCTGAGTATGGTACACTGGTGCGGGAAGTTTACTATACAGTATATTCTTATAATTTCCCCTTAAATATTTTTGACTTATACACTCTCATTATCCGTGAATATGTGGTTCAGACAGGCACACTTGGAAAACCGACGCTACCAGCAACTGAGGATAGCAGAGACGTACACCCGGCCGGATGGGAGCTCCAAGCTGTACATTGGAAGAGAGAGTGTTCTTCCTGGACAAGCAGCTTGGCCCATACCACACGACGCTCCCTACAAGGCCGTCCTCGATCGCTGCCTCATGGCTGTCATTGAGGTCAGTAACGTGTGCGAGATGCAACCCATCTTCCGAATTGACAGTAAGGGGGACCTTCAGTATCACTGCTATCTTATTCACTCTTGTGTTCATATGCTCATAATGCACCTAGAGTTTGCCAGTGCAAACTACTTATCACATGCCTAGTATGACTAACCACTCTGTGATGGGGATTTTTAGCATCACGTAGCTCGCCGTTTGACAATTTAAAAAGAAAAATTGTCTATATAAAACTTTTTTTGTGGATGTAATAGCTCATATTTTGTACATTCCATCCACAGTAGTTATAAGTATACTGATACTATAATTTTTGGAAGACAATTACATATTGAGAAGCCCGTTTGGGAACATTTAGTAAAAACAAAACAAAAAAATTACAAACAGTAACAAATGGAAATAAAAGTATATACAATATTAAAGAGACGTGAAATAAACCCCTAACCGTACTTGATCTAGGCCTAACATAACCTAGACCTATGAGCGGGATCTGGAAAATGGGAGTTCTGTGCGTGCGGATGATGGCAAATGGTGTGCATCAGGAGATTGGGAGCAAAGGGCGTCAGGGATATGACCAGGCGTCGTTGTAAAGTCCTTCCATTCACAGACTATGGGTCTCGAACCGTGGACCCCACGCATGGGAGGCCGTGGCTCTATCAATCTATTTTATATCTATCGTTGTATAGTTCCCGTAGGCCGGGCGAGTGGCTTTGTATTTCGGGAAAGTGTTCATTCTGTGAGTGTAGTGTGAAAAGAGGCGGTGGTGGTGGTAGTCTTAGTAATAATCCTGGACCACCTGGACGGTGGTTTGTGCCCGACAACTGGGCGTGAGTACCGTGCCTTGTCTTCTGATGGGAACTATCAGAAGACAAGGCACCCACTTCCTCGATGGAAGTGGGCGCATCCTGGCCAGGTTTATTTTGTTAGTCTCATTTTTCAGACCAGAGTTGAAATACTTGACGATTCAAGTACTGTATATGAATTATTATCCATTGCAAAATAAATGATAGAATGCTAGAATATATAAAACAAGGATTTAAAAAAAAAAAAAAACTTGCAAAGCAAGGGTTAAAACAGAGGCTAAGGAACCAAAGAAAGCAAAATTAAACAAATTAATCTGGAGAAATGTGATGAGTTTGGTACCGCAAGGGTCCATTTTAGGGACAACCCTTTTCATCATATACATGGACATGGACGAGAGTATTACAAACCACATCAAATTTGCAGATGACACTCAAGATTGATAGTATAACGTGAAGTGAAAATGATATCGAGGCCATACAAAGATATCTACATGAACTACACAAATGGTCAGAATGTATAGCAAATGCTATTTAATATTGAAAAATGTACGACCTTGTATAGGGAGCACAATAATCCACATCACAACTAACAAATTACCTTGCAGCAGATTGATGAAAAAAAGTGGGACCTTTGAGTCGGAACCCATCATTCACTGAAAGTAACTCGTCAAACCCTAGGAATAGTTAAGCGAACCTTTTACTTCAAGGAAAAGAAGATAAGAGTTATTAACTGTATTAACACCGGGCAACAAAATTAATTCCAAAATTATGTACCCTTGATATCAGGAACGTCGAGGGTCACAGGGCTCATTTTGAACTTATATTCTTGAGATTGAAAATGAAATAAGTTTATGGAGGTAAAATACAAAACCAGACAAATTATTACCCTGTCGACGAGATCGACAGGGTCGATATCTCGTCGAAACTTAAATACTGAACAATGACGATATTGATCCAGACAATTTCAAGTCTATATGTAACAAACGAAGAGCAACAGTTAGAAGCTCAACAAGACAATATAGGACAAAAAAAATGCAGTTTCACCTATAGCGTTATACGCCCTTTGAACCACCTACCCGCCTCTCCCATAAATAAAATGTGGGGAGGGGGGATTCATTGACAGCTGCCGGCTTCCTGTCCTCGTCGAGGCCATCGGGTAAATTTCATGATTTAGACAGGCAGTGGTAAAGTTCCGTATGTACTTTAAAGAAATGTACACCCAAATTATCATTAGTTTTACTTCATGAAAACTACTTATTAAAACTTTTCAAAATCTTTGAATCCATCCTGCAAACAGCATGTACCATCGTAGATTTTACTCTGTAGAAGTTTGAAATGCACTTCATAGTTTAAAATCTAAACTTTTCAATTAAGCTTGTGTTGTCACGAGTACTACAAGATTATATGCAGTTTACTAATCAGACATTCATGCAGAAGTCTGCAGTGGACGATACAAAAGAATTGAGGGGGTGGGTATAAGTTTTGGTTCATAATGAAAGTAGAATGTGGCGCATAGAAGTGCCTCTGAATACTAAGCATTTCATAAACCTGTATGATTTGATTTAGACATGGGCAACATCCGCCAGTGAAATTGCCAGATGGCCGTGAGTAAATAACCAGCAGAAACTGGTTATAAAAATACATGTGGCACTGCATTGCATCGAGCACAAACCAAGAATAGCAGACAGGTACTTTAGCACAGCAGTTACCAAAGTGCACAGAACGCGCCCAAATAGTATAAAAAAAAGTCAATTTCTCAGACAGCAGGAAAGTTCATACCGGGTGCTCCACCAACCCCATGTATAGGTATAAAACTAAGATACCAGCCTACTGTCGGTAGGTGCTTAAAATTTACTCTAATGCGCAATGAAAATCTCTGTAGGTGACCTTGAGGTACATTTATAGCAATTGTTGCAAGAGGGACACCATCTTGGGGTTAAATTTCACGCAAGATCTCCCATCTTGCTAGACTTTGATGCTGGACTTACACAGTACGACAGCTACCCTATGGTTCGGAAGTAGATCTATAGTTTCCTTTACTTTATAATTGAAAAATCAACAAATTTAGAGACTTTCAGAGCTTTATTAATAGAAAAAAAAATATTACTGCTGCTTGCTGTACGTTGTATTTTTTTCCATACACCTAGCAGGGAAGGGAAACTATTTCATTATTTACAAGTTAATAAAAACATTATAAAGCATAAATTTTTATTGAAAGTACAGTAACTTATCTTCAATTCTTGGCTTCTTTTAAAGAGCATGATTCTATGACAAATATTGATGACCAACACTATCACAGCATTGCCAGTCATTGATCATCACAGTAACCATTCGCCAAGCATCTGTAACCAGAAAGATATAAAAACACTATGTCCACAATCTATACAATCTAGGTAAAAACAATACAATAATCAGAAAAGATTAAGCCAGTTAACACTCTCAGGCAAGTCAAGGTTATTTAGATTCATCACTTAAAACACTTAAATTGTACGTGATGTGTAACAAATACATACCGGACACTTCCCACCAGAACTTTTTCCAATGTAGAGGATCTGCTTCATTTTGACCACCATAACAGTCTGTAATAATTAATGAATCAATACACTGGACTATGTTCACCTAATGTATCTTAAAAAAACATTTACAATAATACAATTCTACAACAGATATCCCTTGACATAACCAAAATTTTAAGACTCGCAAAAGCAAATTGAGTAAAATATAATTAGTAAGCTAGTGCAGCAAACACACATTACTGTAATATTAAAGTAGAGGGGGTGCAGGTGCTAGCATAGTTTTACCCACAACAATTACACCAAACAGCCTTAGCCGTTATAACTGCCAAGGACTTTTCACTACCAAACCACCTCTGGCTAAAGCTATTTAGTTTTTCCCTAATAAACACTCGTCTCCTCTTGCTACACATCTGAATAATTGTTCCACTGTGTTCCTCCATCACATCCTCATTAGTCTAATCTCTGGTTCTTTGCATATTTTAATTTAACCAGTTGTAGGTTCCATAAGCAGGAGCTCTATATTCTAGATTAATTAAAATGGAATACACTAGGCAGTGATGTGGTAGAGGCAGACTCTATACATAGTGTACTTTCAAATGTAGACATAAGAGCCCAATAGGCTCGGGAACTTGTACCAGTCAATTGATGGTCGAGGCGGGACCAAAGCACACATTCACATTGAAGTTTTAATATTTAAAATTTTATAGCAGCATAACAACCAGCAACTTATTGTAGCTAGAAAAGTTTCCACTGCAATTTCTATAGCAGACATTTAAAGTAACACAGTCTAATGTACAAACTGTCACAGAGTGCATGTCTGCAGAGTTCATCTTTCAAATTAAGATTACTTCAATAGCATGCAGGACTAATTAAAATGAGAATACATGTGGGAAGAAACAGTAGTTGCTACTGGAAAATTGAAAATATGTTCCTGGTTATTTACCATAATATGCTAGAAAATATCTGCCACTGGCTACAAGTGTTTTCACGATGACCAGAGAAGTTAGATCTGGTTTATTACTGCAAGTACTGTTACTTTATACAAGGTCCATGGTTAATTCTATACCAGGAAGTGCTAGACAATATCAGATCTAGGCCAGTTCCTAATTGATATAGATGGGGGCAGATTTTGTATAATAAATAATAAAGTGCAGTTACAAAAATATGGCTGAAAATGTTATTGCCCCTTGCACTCATTTATTACCCAAGTTAGTGTATGAAAAACTATCAAAAGCTCTTTAGCACAAACATTAGAAAAGAATGGCTAGCTCAGGGTTGAACTGGCAATTTACCATGGTCACCGTGACTTAACCTTGTACACTTACTGCATATAAAATATTTTTAAACTGGCAAAACTTTAAAAACAAATAATTACCTGTTAAGGTTCCACCAAGTACGATAGAAATTCATCACATTAGAGCATTCTTGGATCATATCCCTATTTGTCACCATACTTTACGTAACAATAGAACCGTTACATCATAACCTGTAATAAGTATATAAAATTATTAAAATTTTGGCAACAAAATGTTTGAATAATTAATATGGGCCAAGTGTCAGAATATTAACTTCCACATTACTTGTTAAGACAGGGATAACAAATTCATCATGAATAAATCAAGTACTTACAATGGGTATGGTAAGGTAGGAAAATCACAAAAAACTAAACTGAACTAAGGAAGATCAAACCAACAGGTCAGCAAACAAATGCAGAAAAAAAAAATTATAGTTAATGAACGTGGCCATCTGGGTACTTTATAAATTCACAAGCAGCCATTTAAAAATAGCACAAATTTGAAAATGCCATAAAAAATGTGGTTACCAATAACATGTCGGATCTAAACTCTGGCTCTTGAGAAATGAAGAGCACCAAACTCACCAAACACCAATTTCAAGAGAAATGAAGCACCACTCAAAATTCAGTCATGCCACCGACAAAACTAGCATTGTCATGCCGTTGCATTACCAAACAGTATACGCCATCGTTATACAGAAAAAAAAATTAAACCACTTGAGGGGTAATATGATAAAGTAGAAGAACAAGTCCCTTTTATCAAGGGATTCAAAATGCATGTCCATGGTGAATTGGTTATGCAGAAAGTAGATCTCTACCTTTCCTTAAATTTCATTACTTTAAAGATTTTATCTAGCAGAAACTTGAGAACGATGACCCAACCAGGGCTCGCTCGCCCTTTTTGTGCACAGTACCATTCCCACTTCACCAGCAACTGCAATAAGGATTGGTCAGTCTTTAAGCTTATTAGTAAAGCTCCATAATTAATACTTTCGCGCTCCGTGGAAACTCGCGGTTGACAGGGGGTAGGTAGCCCCTCCGTGCGGGTAAGCGCGCGGTGACACCCAAATGTGTATACTCGTTCCAGCTTTCTCACCTTAATTCTCGTGCTACGTCGCTCGTTTTGGTATCATTGTGTTCGCAATTAATTTCTCTACAGGTGTGTATAAATATAATGTCCAAAAGCCTAGCGTGACTCCCAACAGCAAAGCGTAAAGTCGGCAAAAACGCACAAAATCAGTAACATGTGCATTCTCGTTCCATTTTTTTACCCTAATTCTCGTGCTACGTTGCTCGTTTTGGTATCATTGTGTTCGCAATTAAATTCCCTACGGATGTGTATGAATAAAATGTACAAAAGGCTGGAGTGCCACCTCGCAGAAAAGCCTAAAGTTACCCGCGAACGAGCACCATTTTGTACATTGCAACCTAATGTTCAACTCGTTCAATTTGATAACATCAAATTTCGTGCTACGTCGCTCATTTTGGTATCAAATTGTTCGCAATAAAAAGGCGATTATTTTAAAACTAGTCCCAGAATAATAGAGCAATAACTGGATTTTTAACAAATATTTTAATTCTGGACGCTCATCATAAATTTATTTATATCTTTCCCGTGTTCTGACATAAATATTTGTGTTACATCTTTCATTTTGGTATCAAATTGTTCGCAATAAAAAGGCGCACATTTTAAAATAAGTCCCAAGATAATAGGACAATAAATAGAATTTTAACAAATATTTTAATATTCGGACCATAGGCCTATTTATAATATTTCAAGTGTTTCGACATCAAGTTTCATGTTATATCTTTGATTTTGGTATCAAATTGTGTGCAATCTAAAGGCGCTTACTTTAAAACCACTACCAGATTGATCTGATAAAATTTAAATTTTTAAAAAATATTTTAATGAGTGACTCAGTATTGCGTCGTTGGAACCCATTCAGTAGAAAAATGAGTGACGAGATAGTCAGTCTGTGGAACGCGAAAGTGTTAACAAATTCCTGGCAATTCTCGTGGTGCAATTTGGGCACAGGTTTCCCCCATTAAATCTTTGTTTAAAAGGGAACGCGGGGCATGCCGAGTTCCCATTCACTGTACGTTCTGTACTCTTGCAACTTTCAATAAGTCAATCTTATCCAAGACTTTTAAAATATTCTAAATATGGGTTAAAAGTACCCTTATACAACTGCAGAACTATCAAGAACCTATAAACAAGGAAAAGGTTTTGGTGGGTAACAGCACCAAGGAACACAAGGAAATGTTATAACATCCATAATATATAAAACTTACCTAGCAAGGTTCAGGTAAACAGACGAGCAAAGATGTCAAAGATTCATGCACCATTTGAGACCAGGCTGAAAAAATTCACTTTTTATAATATCAGTACAGCCTAGCCAATGTTAAGGTATAGACAATACTTGTCAGATACAATTTTCCACATTACTTATTAAGACAGGGATAACAAGAAATCATCATATGTAGGTTAAATATTACATATTTATACAACTACCTTTTTATAATGGACCAATGAAAAATGCCACAGAAGACGGCATACTAGGTTCGAAAGTTAAATTGCCGAAATAACAAGTTAACAAGGAAAAATTAAGTATAGCAAGCACTAAAATTGTACATTAAAGGCAGTGCCATAGTGTAGAAAAGGGGATGCTAGATTACAAGGTAATGAGGTAGTAGGGTAGAATGTGGAAGGTCACATCTTTATGAATAGGCTGAGCAAGACACGTTTTCAATAGGCATGTAATCCCAAGGGTGTGATTAAACTTTAAAATTTACAGTGTTGCCTACATTCTGCAAGTGCCCCTATGGACAACACCAAATCTTTAGATGAATGGAACCGTTTTAATTTTTACAATAATGTTGAATTAACCACGGAAAGTCACTGTTTTGTGAAGTTGAGCCAATCAATTTTCATCCACTAAATCATTGCAAATAAATTTAAATTTTTATCCAGTCCCCAAAACAGTAGCCACAAATACACAATCATCAAGTATTACTTATAACCAGGCACAAGCCCTGACATGGCAAGAATGTATACTTTTTAGGAGCACATACATTAAGAGGAAGGGGGGGGGGGGGTGGTTACATGGTCCACTTCAACCCGATACAGGAAGGGGGGCTCCACATACCTCCACTAGATATTGTGATTACTAAATTAAATGCGAGTACTATACAATTCTGATAAATTAGCTAAAGAGAATGTAACAGTTAACTGGATACCTATGATATACAATACTAAGCTTATACTTACATTACATATCAAAGAGCCAATCACTTTACTAATGGAACATTCCAAAGCCAACGTGAAGCCAAGAAACTAGCCATGTTTTGATCTGAAATTTATTAAATAGATGATTGTAATAAAGTTAAATTTGAACAAAAATATCAACCGTTGTTTACAGGTAGGTTCACATGTACAACACTACATTCTGTCAATTTGGCAGCTCCAGATTAAACAAAAGTTGTTGGAAATGGTTTTATTTGCCCTTCAGCAATATATTAAAAACTAATCCTAGATGTTTGAAATTCTGAAGGTAAAGCAACAAATTAAAGTTCAGAGTAAAGATTGTCACTAGTGCCACATTTCAGTGCAAAAATTGCAATAATATCTTCAGATATTGCAATGAAATGTGGCACCAGTTATTTAAAACTAATTTTTATCCAACTAGTTTTAAATTTACAATTATCTTCAAATTATTTTGTACATACGCCATTTAGTGTACTAGGAAGTCTTGCTAGCAACAGATGCAAAACAAACAATTGTAACATTTGTACGTTTATCTCGTGACCAGCAACACAGTTGCCAGAGCATATGACAAACATTAATCTACGATCAACTTAGCACCAATTTAGTACAACACTTACTGGTGACTCTGTGATCGACAACTACCAGTACTTATTAGTTAGTTCATTAACAAAAATTATTTCCCCAATTAAGAAATTTGCCAACTATAGTAGTTACATTGTCTTGTTCACATGAAGATATTAAACCAGTATTATATTAACTTCAATAAAGGAAATTTAAATTTGGTAGTTTTACTATATGCACAAAAGCAGCACTACATTAGTAATTACCTTGCAGTGATGTATTGGAAATAGCCAAATTTATGCAATGGAAAAACCATCACATGACCAGTGCTCTGAAAAATAGAAAAAAAAAATTTAATTTCTTAACTTGGTTTAAGAAATTAGCTTAAGCTTAGTTTTTTTTATTCAGGACTAGGTTACTCATCAATATCAGAGCCTTCACGAGAAAATCATCACATTCTTCAAGTGCTTAACCCTTAAACTGCGCATGGCGTAAATATATGCCAGGGCCCGATGGAACCGCAAGTTGAATTTTTCAAAAGTGTTCTAACACTTTCAAATTTTTTTATGCATAATCTACTAGGCAAACAATTTTGTCCCCTAAATGATCAACAACAACTTTAAAAAAAAAAAAAATTAAAAACAATTTTAAAATTAATATTGAAAATTTCAGATCGGTGCAAAAATATTAAACATCACCAATTGTTCATTATGTTATACTCGAATAGTATATGATCTTCATTTTAATAGATTTAGAACAGATTTTCAATTTTTTGTTTACCAAAGTCAAGATGGTATTTTAAATATGCACCAAATTTGGACAAAATTTATAACTCAAAACATTTAATGTTCATGAAAAATTTATCCCAATAGGATTGTAGAACAGACAGCGGTGCACACTATGTAAAAATGGTAAGAATCAGTCAAACAAATTTTTGAAGCAGACTGTTGAAACTTATGGTTTTAGAAATAATTGAAGTTACCTTGAGGTTATCTCGAGTTGATTTCGGGGCTTAGTGTCCCCGCGGCCCGGTCCTTGACCAGGCCTGCACCCCCAGGAAGCAGCCCGTGACAGCTGACTAACACCCAGGTACCTATTTACTGCTAGGTAACAGGGGCATAGGGTGAAAGAAACTCTGCCCATCGTTTCTCGCTGGCGCCCGGGATCGAACCCGGGACCACAAGTCCAGTGTGCTGTCCGCTCGGCTGACCAGCTCCTCGAAGTTGAAGTTATCGACAATGTACAAGGTGGTGCCAATTCATGAATTTACTTGTATGTTTTAAAAAACATTGTTTGGCATTCGTACTCTAATATGTGAAAGTTGTAGGTCAATATGTTGAAATGAAGTCAATGTGTTGAATTTAATTCTTTCTTCACATACTTATGGAAGAATATGCATTCTCCCAGATGTCGAGGTTACAAGGAAAAAATCCTAAAAAAAAAATTGGTAAAAAATTAACAGATATTACTATTGAACGACGTATTTGTATATAACAAAATAGAGCATAAACTTACTCGGTAATATTTGTGTTAATAAGTATTACTCGGCAACGTTATAAAAGCACCAGCTGCATATCCACTTTGTGGGCACTTACTTCTAATTACTATTCTTTGTGCATCGGACAGGTGCTTGCATCTCCTTATTACTGCATTATCCCTCGGTTTCAGTTAACCCTTGTGTTGCTCAGGGCTAATTGGCATTTGTCACCCACAGGCACATACCAAAAAAAAAAAAAAAATTCTAAACCTGTTAATTTAGCGTGTTCTCTCATGGGAAAATAAAAAAAAATGTCAAGTGGCACATATTGCCCGCTATAGGGCGGGGAAGTCATGGGGAGGGGGGGGAAGAGGCGCAGACTCAGCGTGCGTAGCAAACAGTTCCCAGATGTCAGGAAGCAGTGACCACAAAGATAATTCCCTAATTATTTCAATGTCTGATTTTTCGTACTTTTTTTGCTGTATTATTTAAGTGTGTAGTGTGATATATTTATATAATTAAATAAGAGACTCATCGCTGTACTCAAAATTATGGTGCATATCGTCGATTCAGTTATGTTCAAACAGTGAACAAATACTTTGTCGGTTATTGCACTATATACACAGGTTATATATAAGTATCTGCACGTTTTGTTCACCATAACGAACCACTAAGTTGGTATTAGGAGTCAAAAAGCAATGAGGAGTGACCACCACACACCAGCCAGCCACTCGCTGCCCCTCCCTCCCTCAACTTCTCACTTGCCCATATTCTCCTCCCATCATACCGTTTTTACTTTTATTCACTATATACAGAAGTTATATGCAAGTACAGTATCTACATTCGTATTCACCATGACGAATCATTAAGTTGGTATGCTGAGTGGCAGTGGCAGCCCACCACTGGCTGCCACTTTCTCCCTCCCTCATCTCACCACCACTGTTTTTCCTTTTATATGCAGATGTTATATAGAAGTATCTGCATGTTTTGTTCACCATAGCGAACAATTAAGCTGGTACAGAGAGTCCAGACAGTAAAAGGTGGTCACACACAGTCAGCAGACAATGCTACCTCCCTCCCCACCAAGATTACTCCTCCCACTACAGTGCTAATTATCACAATCCTGCTATTATCAGAATACAGGTACTGGTCATTTTTATCAGTCAGGGGTCTTCTGTAATAATATCAATGCTAAATAATAGCACGAACATGAATATTATGGCATTTTAGGCGATGCTGTGGTCACAAGCTAACAGCAGTGCAGTGAGCTCATGCTGCGTGCATCAGGCTTGGTGGCTCACTCAATACCGAGGCCCTCACACCCAGGATTTTTGGCCCACAATTTTTTTTTTTAAATGGCTTCTGTTTACAAGAGCCCTGATGAAGGCGAGGTGAACCTCATGTATCCACAGGCCGTTTAAATCTTGCGTAGTACTCCATACATATGATGGGATGCGCATTTTATAGCAAGTCAACACATATGATGGGTTGCACAACTTAAGGATTAATAGGAGCCAGTCTCCTTATCAACAAAACATTCTTTACAAAAAAAAAAAATTAAAATCCATTTCTGAAAATATTGGGATGAAACTTTCAAGACGCTAAAGGCAATAAGTTGAAGAATTGTTTAACATTTAAAATTAATTTTCACATAATTTATATTTTTACCCAGCCCAAGCTTATACCCCTATTTACAGCCCAGGCTGTAGCAGTGTAAGGGTTAAATATTGAAATAAAAATTTATTAAATAGGGATAATTGATAATTTACCTATTTATTAAATTTATTAAAAAAGGAATAGATAAATTACCTAACAGTAATTTCACAAGGAAATCACATGATCATGGGGTGAGAAAATCAGCAGAAGCCATGTTGAGGATTCAGTCCAGGTTGCATTGCTTTTAGCATATACGAGACAAGAGAATAGGGAATATACTTGTGGAACACCCAGTGTGAAGGTTCAAATCATCCTCATGGCTTTACAGATTTTCCTGAGCTATGCAAGAGGAAGGGTGATTAAATACCTAGAATGTACAAAAGTAAAAACTTTTACTTACATTATATATCAAGATCCCATCACTTCACCGATGGAACATTCCCAAGTCAATGTGAAGCAAAGAAACACTAACCATGTTTGGATCTGAAATTTGTTATTGGATCAAATGTTATGTTAAATATGAAAAATCACAAGTTTGTTATATACAGGTAGGTTCACATGTACAGTATTTCTGACAATTGGCCAGCTGCAGATTAAAAATTTAGGTTTTATTTGTACAAAGATTTTTATTTGTCACTATGGCTCTAAGAAATTTTAACACTAGCCTAATATGAAGCCTAGCCCTTCATATTTAAAAAAAATCCAAAATGCTTGTAATTCTGAATACAATCATTAATTTGAAAGTAAACAAAAAAATGTAATACTGTATAAGACTGGAATTTTGCACCAAAAAGTGGAATGGCAACACTGAACCACCATTTTTAAACAAACAAATCCATTTTGATCCAACTTTAGTTTTAAATATACAACAAAGCTCTACAAACTTTTACACACGTCAAAATTACAATAAAATTAATTAGTGTACAAGCTGTGTTGGCAGGTAGAGAGCTTTCCTTATCCATAGCTCATGGTAAGCCCGACTAGTTTCCCTGGAAAACAAGACTTGTTGGGCAACCCAAGGGATATACTGTAGTTACGGATCGGCACCTAGTCGATATTCCTAGTCAGGATACGAACCTATTCCAAAATTACATGCAAAGTGCAGGGAGTTTTAAAAGTGCACAACGTAAGCTTTGAAACAGTACCAAAAGTTAAAGGAATAGCTGAGCAGGTATCAAAGGAGCAACAACCTTGCTAGTTAAGATACAATTAAAAATTTGTAACATTTGTACGTTTATCTTGTGACCGACAACATACAGTTGCCAGAGCATATGACAAACATTAATCTACGATCAACTTAGCACCAATATAGTACAATACTTATTGGTGACTCTGTGATCGACATCTACCCGTATTTATTATCAGTTCATTAACAAAACTTAAATAGTAGCTACAACTTGTGTTCAGAAAGATATTAAACCAGAATTATTCTAGAGTTATATACAGAGAACAAAATTTAAACATGCTAGTTTAAATATATGCACAAAGGCAACATTTCAGCAATATATTAGCAATTACCTTGCAGTGATGTGTAGGAAATCGCCCAATTTATATAATCCAAATCCATTGTGAAACACCCACTCGTGGTCTGAAAAAAAAAATTCTAACTAGATTCATTCATTAATATTAAAACCTTCACATTATCACATTGAGAATTTGCAATTAGAAACAGGTTATCATACTGCACTAAATTAAATATATTACAGATCATATAGCACTTAAAATACTCTTGTATTTCTTCATGGTAAACTTCAAATCTACAATCCCACAAACTACAAGACCAATATCCATTTATCAATGATAATAATTTTTCCAGAATCAATGGTATCAAATCACTTATCCAAGAATCCCTACATTGTATTACTATATAACTAAGGCAGTTCAGAGTACTTTATTCAACGTTTGCCTACTACAGAAAGTACACCCATGTGATTGTAACCAGGAAAGTCGCATCGTACAAAAGACAGTTCACTAATGGATTTTAAAGAGTCCAACAGCCTAAGTCTATGGTCACTACATCCTTACCTAACAATATATATACACAAACAGAAACATCTTTTTCCCAGTCCCCACACCCATTACATGCCTCTTAACTTTTACCACTACAGGATGGGTATGGGGTGCATAAATTAAATTAACCTCTAGTAACCTTGCTGTAATCTTCATGGGTGCAAGGTATGTATGAAATTTATATGTACACAGATTGACATACATGTAAACTTCAACTTGAACTCAAGAGTTCAGTACTGTACTTGACCCATAGTGATGTCTTAAGCTTCCACCAAAGCATAGGATAGTTCCTGGTCAAATATGAAGACCATAATTTAACTAGCTCATGAATGCTGTAACTTTATACAAATTCTTTGATGCATATTAACTAAAGATTATAGAACTATCCAAAACAGGGACATGTCCTATTGTACACAACTTTAAACCAGGCCCAAACCAGCCCCCAAGCCCTGTCAAGCAGAGCCCCAACTCCAACCAAGCCCAGACCCAGCAGAGCCCAAGCCCAGCCCAAGCCCCAGCCCAAGCCCCAGCCCAAGCCCCAGCCCAAGCCCCAGCCCAAGCCCCAACTCCTACCGAGCCCAAGCTCTGACTAGCCCAAACTAATACATCCTATTTTAATAAAGTTATTTAACAATTTTACCATAATCCTCTAAATCTGCCGGTTATTATATCAGTCTTATCATGCGCAAATCATAAAACCCAAAAACTTATCCTTGAAAGTTAGGTTAGTTTTGTTCAATAAGATTGGCAGTGACGTAGATATATGACTTGGCCAAGTCCTACAACCAACTCCATATCCACATGGTGGAGCCGCCAGACCTTCCAGTCTGGTAACAAATACTTAAATTGTACTCTCGATACGCGCGTATTTCCTAGTTACCTTACTTTAGATGCCTTCCGCACAGAGTAATGCACAATATATTCAAGTGTTAAAGCTACATAAAGTCAGAGAGACTGGATGTTTGACGATATAATTCTTACCTTGCCCGGCTGGCTGTGTTACCGTGGTGGCGGCCCGTGAGTAATGGAGGACCAGTGAACGCCTGGCTCAACCACGTCAATTCAATTTCTTTCTTTATTATCCCATGGAAAATATTTACCGTATTATATATATATATATATATATATATATATATATATATATATATATATATATATATATATATATATATATATAATATATATTTATTTATTTATTGGCAAATGCTTATTAATATCGATAAATGCAAGACTTTGCATGTGGGGGGCAAGACAATTTACGTCACAAATACCAAATTAAGAGCGTTACCTTGAAGCAGATTAGTGAAGAAAAGGATCTTGGAGTCAGAATCTATAATTCAATGAAAGTTGCATAAGTGGAGGTGGTATTCAATTTCTTTCTTTATTATGCACCCCATACCCATCCCATGGGCGGTGGTGTAAAGGATTACAGAGGCACATAATCGGTTCAGGAACTGAACCCTCTAGTTCGTTTAGCTAAGCAAATAACAATTTTTGACGCTAGTTACAAAATTATTGATGTTATATATACATGTACACACTCTCATATATACATGTATGTATATATATACGTATACATATATACATACACATACATATCTAATCACCCACACAAATATAGCATCAATAATCTTTTGTGTCACAAGTGATCAACAAGAGGCTCACAACAGGGCACTTTACATCTTTTTTGAGTCACACAGTTACTAGTCTTGCTCCACACCCACCCAACTGGGCAGCAGCTTTACAGTCATGTGCTCCACACCCACCCAACTGGGCAGCAGCTTTACAGTCATGTGCTCCACACCCACCCAACTGGGCAGCAGCTTTACAGTCATGTGCTCCACACCCACCCAACTGGGCAGCAGCTTTACAGTCATGTGTATGCATTACCTACAGTAAGCAAATTTTGGATACTTCGCTAAGATTTCGGGCAGCACATCATTATGAATGAAGTACTTACACATGTTTCGGGCAGGTCCTTAATCTAACGGATAATTTTAAGTAGGTAATTTTCAGTAAAATTGACAGAAAATGTTTACAAAGATTAGATTAATACACAATAATGACAATTCATAATAATGACAAAGATTTGTAGGTGCATTAGGGTAAAATTTGAGGGTTATCAACTGGTTCATAATCAAGTGTACCTTTACCTATAAGGAAAGGAAGGTAGTCATTCAAATATATGTCTCTGGTGCACCCCCACCTGGATTATTGCATCCAGGAATGGAGACATCTTCAGAAAGACGCATAGCTGCTCTGGAGAAAGTGCAACACCGGGCAACAAAAATCATTCCAAAGCTAAGTCGACTCTTGTATTATGAACGGTTGAGGGCCACAGTGCTAACAACATTACAAACCAGGCATGAAGGCAGATCTCATTGAAACTTTTAAAATACTGAACAATTTGGAGGATGTTGATCCGGGAAATTTCTTCAAAAAGTCAGATGTAACACGAACAAGGAGCAACGGTTTCAAGCTTTTTGTAGGATTGATAACAGAAGATACTTTTAACTGTTATAAACCCATGGAACCGCCTACCCGCCAAAGCCGTAAATGCCAAAACTCGGTTAAATTTTAAAATCAATTTGTAAAAAATAATCAGGGCAAATGGAAGTACCTTTGACAAGCCACCGACTTCCTGTCCTTGTCGAAGCCACTAGAGTGTTAGTGACCTTCAGGTAAATTCAGGTGTGTGTAATTCATGTGTCTACAATTGTCCCCTCATCATGTGTTCTCTGCACGCACATTCTTATGAATTCAATTATTACTATTATTATTAATAATAATATTATATTATTATTTATTATAATATTATTATTCAGAGAGTAATCACGCTCTGCATCAATGAGAAAATCTGTAGGAGCCGTGATGAGGATTCGATCCTATATGGTGGGTAGTCCCACGCACACGCCCCATGCATACATTCAGGCCATGACATGGTAAACGGATTGCAACCTGGAGTTCTACTGAACACACGAGGGTTTTCTCATTGATGCAGTCACGTTAGTGTGATTACTCTCCGTGTATTGAAAGAGGAGCGTCAGAGGTAGAACATTCAGATTACAGCCAGAGTGAAAGGGGGGGGGGGAATATTGTGTGAAATTCCTGGCCCGGTTTCAGTGGAAGCTTCAGAAAACCCTCGTGTGTTCAGCCCTCCAGGTTTCACTCCTTTTACCATGTCGTGGCCTGAATGTCTGGAATGTGCGTGTGGTACTACCCACCGCATAGGTTCGATTCCTCATCACGCAGCCGGTGGCTGAGCGGCCAGGACACTGTACACGTGATCCTGTGGTCCTGGATTCGATCCCGGGCGCCGGCGAGAAACAAAGGACAGTTTCTTTCACCCTGATGTTCCTGTTACCTA
The DNA here is from genome assembly GCF_040958095.1 of Procambarus clarkii. Lineage (NCBI taxonomy): Eukaryota > Metazoa > Arthropoda > Malacostraca > Decapoda > Cambaridae > Procambarus > Procambarus clarkii. The sequence goes on from NC_091181.1 coordinate 37,572,316, forward strand.
GCAGTAAATAGGTACCTGGGAGTTAGTCAGCTGTCACGGGCTGCTTCCTGGTGGTGGAGGCTTGGTCGAGGACCGGGCCGCGGGGACACAAAGCCCCGAAATCATCTCAAGATAACGGCTCCTGTGGATTTTCTCAATATTATTATTATTGTTAATGTCTAGTAGGTTTGTTATGTAAGTTTGGGAGTCAGTTTTTGGTTTGCCTGCTTATGGGATGGTTTTAAGAGAGAAGGGGGGAAGGAGCCATATGCGAGAGGCATTGTACAGAGAGCGTGGGATATCCATCACGCTGTATGTCCTAAATCGAGCCTAAGGTGGCTTATATTTGGCCTAGGATTGGTTATTTAGGCCTTGGGCAGTCTATATTAGGTTGTATAGTTACCGTTCCAGTTTTTGGGATGCCATTTGGATTATTCCAATAGTAAAAAACGTGAACTTTTGGCAATACACTTAACATATTTCATTTGTGTAGGTTCAACCAATAGTTACTATAAGTCCTCGCAACACTTGCTAGTTCAGTTATAACTGAATTATTCATGTCACATGTGACCACATCTGGTGTATTTAACAGGCAGGACTTTACGAGAAATGGAGCAAGGACTTACTAATCCAAGCCCAGATGGATAGCCGCACCAGAAAACAACAGCAACGAGAGCAGCAACAGACACAAGAAAACGAAGAGACAGACTCGAAGAGCACCATCCAATCTTTGACCATCATACACCTTCAGGGAGCCTTCATGTTGCTTGTCCTGGGCCTGGCAGCCTCTGGGCTCACCTTCGCTATGGAGATCCTGCTGTTGTGTTCCACAAGAAAACGATATTTATTTTGTTTCATATGATATTTTTCACCAATTCAATTTCTTTCTTTATTATGCACCCCATACCCATCCCGTGAGCGGCGGTGTAAAGGATTATATTATAGAGGCACATAATCGGTTCAGGAACTGAACCCTCTAGTTCGTTTAGCTAAGCAAATAACAATCTTTTGACGCTAGTTACAAAACTATTAATGTTATATATACATGTACACATACTCATGCATACATTTACATATACATACGTATACATATATACATACACATACATGCCAACAAGCCTGAATGGTCCCCAGGACAATATTCAACTGAAAACTCACACCCCAATTGTCTACATCTGCAGTTGTTACATCTCACATCTACAATTGTCCCCTCATCATGTGTTCTCTGCACGCACATTCTTATGAATTTGGTTGCAAACAGCTCCAAGTAGCACGGGCTATGGTGAGCCCGTTGTGAACTTACCTGGCACAGGAGCGCGGCTGTAACTTATTGAGAGTCATCTATATGCTCTTCTAATATATATCTATCAGGATGGGTAGTCAAACATGGACTGAGGAGCTGTTGAAAGCATCGTGCATAGAACAGTGCCAAATAGTTCATTGGCAATTAATCAGTGTAACTTTACATTGTCGTGGTTTTCAGTGGCAATTATGATAACATACATCTGATCACAAATGTCATATTAATGCAAACACTCAAACGACAAGGCCGACTGGTACTTATCAACTGGGTGCCAAGTTTTTTTTATTAATTGCCAAATAGTTCATTGGCAATTAATCAGTGTAACTTTACATTGTCGTGGTTTTCAGTGGCAATTATGATAACATACATCTGATCACAAATGTCATATTAATGCAAACACTCAAACGACAAGGCCGACTGGTACTTATCAACTGGGTGCCAAGTCATGTGGGAATAATAGGAAATGACATTGCAGACGAAGCTGCAAAACTTGCAACTAAGAGAAGAAATGTAGACATTTACATACCACAGAGTCTATCACAGATTAAGAAAGTAATTAGAAACAGAGCAATGCAAAAGATGTACAGTGACCACAACACAGCAGTTGCAACATTAGGATCTGCGGGTTGGTACAAGAATTCAACCAACTACGAACCACTTAGTTTGATGAAAGAGAGCAGTAGAGCAACAGAAGTGCACTTACATCGCATCAGGCTTGGATACCCATGTGCATGGGAAATAGGCTTACAGGTTCCGGAAGATGAGAGGAAATGTCAACACTGGAGAAATGCCAGACAGACCACTGGAACATTATCTAACACAGTGCACAGTTACAAACCCATTAAGATTTCAACTTAGATTCAACAGATCATTCGCTTGACTGTGACGTACAACATCAAACAAGTAATGAGAAACTATACAACAGGCAATTAGCCAGTTACTCCAAGGCAGTAAGTAGGCACCAAAATTTATAGGTGCAGAAACTATCACGGGTTAATTACCCAGGTGATTGATCGTAAGTAAAGTACACTAACGATGAGGTAGACCAAAGTAAAAAAGAGACTGGTATATGGAGACTGGTTTATGCTTAGTGCCTTGCACTAAGCATAAACAACTAAGGTTATAACAATAAATGCACTTACCCCCAATTTTCACGAAAATTTCCCTCGTTTGTTTGCAGTGGTGACGAGTTCTTCTGGGTGTTGTGAAGGTGTTTGTAAGGTGGCTAACCAATCAGTTGTCTGTATTCTTATGCTGACCTTCTGGGTGCCTTCCCTTGGTGGCGCGGACATGAATTACTTTAAATAGAAGGTTGTCATAGTGCTACTGCGCCAAGTGGCTCACCTTTATTATTTTTTTTTTTTTGCATAAGGTAAGAGAGGGAGAGGAATGTAAGAGAGCGAGATGATGGGTAAGAATTAAGGTAAAGTATGGGAAACGTTAGAATTAAGGGAAATAAAAAATAAAAATGGGAATAAGGTATAAAAAATAATAATTCATTGTGTCGGGACAGGAAGCCACAGTGTATTAATACACGTTAGGCTCATATCGAGTCTCCCCCCCCCCATCAGGTCAAATTACTGACCCCGCCCAGGATACTGGACCACAACAAGCTAACTCCTGAGTTAGTCGGGAGTCACTTACTGCTAGGTGAACAGGTGTATTAGGTGAAAGGAAATGTGCCAACCAATTCTGTCCAACCAATTAAAATGTGTCTTACATGATTTGTGTACATGTAATTTGCATACATAAGAATGGATTTGCATCGTATAAGAATGGAATTTTGTAATTATTCCAAATGTTTCACTGTTATTGTAGATACTGTATTTTATTTAGTTATTCATACTAGGATTGATCTATAACAGGTACCAGGTTTTTCATCCTTTCTGTATTATCTTTCAGTCTATGTCCATTCTGCAGTATGCTGACTAAAATTGCATTGTGGTCCAAATGAGACTTGGACTCATTTCATCAGTGCTAGATATTACTGAAGAATGATATCCATGCTTCTGAATTTACCTGAGGGCCTCCATCTCACTAGTGGCTTATATAGGGTCAGGAAGCCAGTGGTGTAAGAGGTTCCCAATTTGTCCTGATGAAAAGTAGTTTGTATGCTTCTTGCATACAAGGATTCCACCAACTAAAACAGGCTTGGATGGTTTTTAAATAGCATCTTATCATATGATTGTGCTCTGTTTCATTCTTCTATTGCTTACAACATTTTTACATATTTGAGATCTTCCAAAAGAAACACTTTTCTTATTCCATACAAAAAATATTAGCTTGGAGGCAGTTAAAGAACCAGAACTCTTTATTAACCTACATGCTCTAGAGTCTAGATTGTGCTGCATGTACCATTTTTATATGCTTGTTATACATAATAAAATTCACTGTACATTAATTACATTTTATTTTTGTCTTTAGAAATACCACATACTGTATTTGCAAAGAAAGCTTTAAACCAATGATATTGAAAAAATTAAGTACAACATAACAAAATGACAAAACCCAAGCTTGAAAAAATGACAAAATCCCATCTTGAACGAAACAACACCCCAGCTTAATTAACGAAAACAAGCATACTATCAGACCACTACAAACTTTATAAGTAATAAATTTATATAAATATTTAATAAAAAGACAACAAGACTCATGCATTAGTGCACATTTAAAATCAAGTACTGTAATGTGTGCATATGTATGTACTGTATACCACACATGTATATGCACACAAATTTTAATTACAAACATGTCAATAACTGCAATATACATATGCACAAATTCCTATGGCAAAAATACAATTTTGGAACAAAATAAAAATAAAAATACTATGCACACAGTCTTAATGTTTGATTTTATCCAGGGAGACATGTTGCTTTTCTCATACAGTATATTGTACACTACTGTATGTTGAATGTTCGCAGCATTAATAGGTACTTATGAAATGATTTGTCAAACAGTGGAATGACTAAAGTAAGTTCTTGTAAATTATGACATGGAATATAGTCATGGTTAGGGAACATGAGGCACTTCTTATAAATCAAATACTGTATAAAGTATCAACTTTCTTTAGATGATCAGCTCAACATCATAAAAGACAAATTCCTATTTATCTACAAAACAGCTAAAAGCCTTGAAAATAGAACTACAGTATATCAGTTATATAAAATGAGTAACATACACTAAAATTAGTGAGCAATATTATTAAATCTATCAGGACAAATAAAGAGTGATTATACAATTTTTGCTGTTCCATGAATATTACTCAAATATTACCTATGCAGTATAGTACTGAACTTTCAGTATTTTCTTCATTGGCTTACAAAGAAAATAATTGTACTGCAAGTCTTAACACCCAAAATTTTACTTTTCTAAAACCTCAATACATGACAAACTTTGTACACAAGAAAGCTGAGCTACACATTAATAAGAATGAAGCCCAGAAAACAGACTAACTGTAGCACTGTATCTACACATGTGAGAATTCTATTACATTGATAGTTACTGTACTATGAATGACCAACAACAAAATTTAAAAGTGTAGACCAGTCATATTTGTACCTGAAAGTTTATGACATGTTGCATATGACTAATGAAAATAGTTAATATAGTTTATCTTACAGTTTGGAAACTCTTTAGCAAATGCCTTTCCAATATATACATGGATGTGAAGATTACTTAGTGATATTCATATGCCCATATGCCCCTCATTCTTGCTCATATACCCCTCATTCTTGCTCATATACCTCCTCATTCTTGCTCATATACTCCCTTACTCTTGCTCATATACTCCCTTACTCTTGCTCATATACTCCCTTACTCTTGCTCATATACTCCCTTACTCTTGCTCATATACTCCCTTACTCTTGCTCATATACTCCCTTACTCTTGCTCATATACTCCCTTACTCTTGCTCATATATCCCCTCATTCTTACTCATATATCCTTTCACTCTTGCTTGTATTCCAAGTGCTTTCCCCCCCCAAGGGCTATATAGTCGTAATGGCTTGGCACTTTCCCCTGACAATTCCCTCCCTCTTGCTCATATATCCCTCACTCTTGCTTGTATTTCCCCCATACTCTTGCTCATATATCCTCTCACTCTTTGTTATATATTCTCACTCCTCACTTTCATATTCCTCCTCACTCTTTCTCATATTCCTTCAATCTTGCTCATATAACCCTTCACTCATGCGCATATATCCCCCTCACTCTTGCTCATATATCCCCCTCGCTCTTGCTCATATATCCCCTCACTCTTGCTCATAAATCCCTTCACTCTTGCTCATAAAACCTTTCATTCTTGCTCATATATTCTCTCACTCTGGCTCATTCTTTATTACATTATCATTCCAATGAAAAATGTAGAGAAACGTGAAGATGAGACTAGATAATTTGTAAAATTTTGCCTCTGTGTTCTCTTCAACCATTCTAAGTGACCTTTATTAATTTAAACTTTTCTACCGCAGTAAAACATACAATACAGTGTTATTTTGATTATCTCTTTGCTTCCTTTATTATCTGTTCTTCTTAGAATGCTTTATGAGAATCGGCATCTTTACTTGCCTTTAATATTTCTGAAGTTCTAATAATATTAAATTAATTTCATGCCTTTTGCTATACAGTATAGACATAATCAAATTATTAATATAATATATGTGTTTGCATAGGCGCCTGACAGTTAGGTGGACAACGCTTCGGATTCGTAGTCCTGAGGTTCCGGGTTCGATCCCCGGTGGAGGTGGAGACAAGTGGGCAAAATGTTTCTTTCACCCTGATGCTCCTGTTACCTAGCAGTAAATAGGTACCTGGGAGTTAGACAGCTGCTACGGGTTGCTTCATGGGGGTGTGTAACAAAAAGGAGGCCTGGTCGAGGACCGGGCCGTGGGGATGTTAAGCCCCAAAATCATTTCAAGATAACCTCAAAATATAGATAACAGTACTATGAAATTTATTATCAATGTTAAAAATTGATCCTATAATATACATTTAAGCAATATCTCACATCACTAACATTCTTAATTATCATGGTGGAACCTTAATACCACTCTTGGTAAGTATTAAACCCAAACTCCAAATCTTATTTCTCATGCAGCAGCATCATATTTTAATATCACTTCTAATGCAAGTTATAAGCAAAAAAATATTAAGCCAGTACTGTATATTATAAAATATTGCAGTTTCCTTGATTCTTATGTTCTTATTCAATAGTTGCTAGATATTATTCAGGATGCCAGTACTGTATTAGAGCAGAAAGATGTAAGGATTTTAGCAAAAGATGAAGTGAATAGGAACATTTGGAAAACAAAGCTTCTGATCATATCACTTTTAAAGGATCACTTTTCCTTACATACTATGTGGAACATGCATTCATTGCTTTTAATTATATCATATTCTTACAAGTGGGTAAATTTACCGGTCTGTAACTAATGTCAAAAACCTTTAACAGTACTATTTGCAGGATGTAATGCTTCCAATCCTCATTTTTTTTAAGGACTGCACTTGTCTGTAATTAACATTTTGTGTTAATTAGGCTGAATTTACCAAAGCTGCGAATAGACTTGATGTATATGTTAACAAACTGTAAGTAGCATATTAATGTTGTAACTCGCTTATACAGTATATATCATTTAATCATTTCAGTTAGCAATTACAAAACAATACATACCATTTTTTATAAAATACAGTACTTTATACAATTATTTAATCACTTGTGATCTATAATATAATGAAAATGAGACCATATGTTTTACCACTTAAAATATTAGATACAATGTATACCGGTATATTATAACTGATTCCATTCTTTACACAACATTTTGAAAGAAAAAGTTTGTTGAAAAATATATTCATACACTAAACAAACAAAATTTGTCATAAGTCACTTATTTAATAACTCTTCCACACAAAATTATGATGGTTTGTCATATTTGCAAATACATATCTGCACTCATATTTCTAAATATTAAACATCAGTATTTGTTAAAGAAACATAGCCTCATCACTCGACTAAAAAGCACATGACTAGCATCAAAACACCAACACAATAATTGACATTACTTCACAATAAACAACATGCTGGCAAGTGGACATAAAATAATTGGGATGTCTGACTACAGACAAGTGTTGAAACATAGGGAAAACAAGTGTCTATAGACAGATTCTTAGTAAAACAAGAGAGCAGCGAGCCACAACCTGGTCCTAGTGGTATGCCTGCAAAACGTAAAAGAGAGAGAGAGAGTACGCCAGAAATGTAATCACTGCCTGATGTTATAATGGAAGGGGACTCTCCTTCCAAACACTAACACCTCTCTTCATCGTTTTTCATATGCCAACTAGAGTCCTCCATAAAGGTAAGATACTATGAGTAGTTTTCTGAATAAAATGTATTTTTTAGGTAATATTTTGGGGGTGTGTGGAATGGATTAATTCAATTTACATTATTTCTTATGGGAAAATTTGTCTTGGTATTCGTGTTTTTTGGTATTCGTTCCGTCTCTAGGAATGGATGAACTACGAAAACTGAGGTAACCCTGTATCTGGTATTAGGTTTGCTAGATTATTGAGGCTGTTCTCTATTTTGTTTATCTGTTCTGTGAATTCATCAACTTTTGTATCTGGCAGTTTGCATATAAGAATAATAACTACCGGTAAGTTTATTTTGTTTATTTTTACTCTGGAGCCTGTACCTCCTCATGTGTACCACCTCCGAGCATATAGGGTCCTCTCTATATACAAATCTACTCCTCCAAGTGACCTATTTACCCTATCATATCTATATAGGGTAAAGACAAAGGTATAGGGTAGGGTAAACTAAATACCTGTAACAACAAGTTAGGTTAAACAAGCTAACCAAACCCCTTAGAATAATAAAGTGTACCTCTGACTTTAAGGAAAAGAAAGTAGTGATTCAACTGTACAAATCTCTGGTGCACCCCCCATTTGGATTACTGTATGGAGACCTCATTTTCAGAAGGACATAGCTGTTCTGGAGAAAGTGCAACATCGGGCAACAAAGTAATTCCAAAGCCAAGTTATCTCTCATATCAGGAACGGTTGATGGCCACAGAGCTAACAACACTGTAAAGAAGGTATGACAGGGCGGATCTCATTGAAACTTAAAATACTGAACAAGTTGGAGGATGTTGAGCCAGACAATTTCTTCAAAAGGTCAGATGTAACACAAACAAGGAGCAACGGTTTCAAGCTCAACAAGTCACATTGTAGGACAGAGAACAGGAGATGCTTTTTCATCCACAGGGTTATAAACACATGGAACTGCCTACCGTGTGGGGAGGAAAAAAAAATGGATTGATTGATTGACAGTTGAGAGGTGGGCCGAAAGAGCCAGAGCTCAACCCCAACAAGCTCAACTAGGTGAATACATGCCAAATCCGTAAATTCGGCATCCGAATCCGCAAAACTGTGTTAGGTTTTCAAATCTACCTGAAAAAGATCAAGGCAAATGGTGGGGGGGGGGACCTTTTAATAAGCAATTAGCCACAGGCTTCCTATCCTCATTGATGCCACTAAGTTTAGTAGCCCTCAGGTAAATCAGGTAAATCTATCACATCTATATCTGGCTACTGAAGTTTAACTTGAGCAAGTGTAAAAGTGATGAAGTAATTTATAATTTCAAATAATTTAACACAGGTGGTACATGATCAAGGAAACACAGGTGGAAATTTAGTACCCAAATGAACCACAGGAATGTTAGAAAGAACGTTTTCATTGTCAGTAGTTAACAAATGGAATACATTAGGTAGTGATGTAGTGGAAGCTGACTTCTTACACAGTTTCAAATGTAGATATGATACAGCTCAGGAACCTGTACACTTGTCGATTCTGACTAGTACTGGTTGTTAGTATTGTTGCCTGTTGTAGTTGTAGCTCTTGTGAGGTGTAATTGTACCCGTCTCTCTGGTGTGCAGATGGTTCTCTCAACCAGTTCCAGTACTATACATTCCCTCTGTTCCACCTCCTGAAACCTCTTTCTTTTGGGTCTAAAAATTATTAGATTTTCCTTCAGTCAATTTCCTGTTTGCCGCTCTTTGTGTAGCATTCTGTGCTTTTCATGTGAAAGTCTGGGCAGCTGAGGTCATAGCATTTTCTTTCCTTGAGTGAGGTTTTGCATGTCTGGATGGAAATGCCTACATGTTGATCCAAAATGACATTTTCCCTTCCTAAGTATATTTAGACATTTTTTGGGATGAGAGTAGATGCATTCTAATGCCTTTCTCTCTCCTGAATATCTGTGTGCAAATGTGTTTTGCATAGAATTTGCAAATGTCTGTTTTTCTAGTCTGTGTTTATCAAGATCTATTGTAGTGTCTGTACCTATTGAGCCATCAGTGTTGTACCTTTGAGCCTTGATACAACTGTTACACATTCCTGTCTACTGTCATCTTTATTTGAGCATACTTAATCAGAATTTACAACTTCCTTAACTTCTACTTCAGTATCATCCCTGTCAACAGCCTTAGCTCCTGCACCAGTATGGTTTCCTACTCTTCCTGGATGGTAGGCTTTCAATAAATTAAATTTTTCGGTCAGGAGTCATGGTAACTTGGAGTGGTTTTTAATACATTCCAAGCTGCCAAATCATTGTTGCATACCCAAAGTAAATCCCATATGTCCAGCTCTCGGGCATATGCAAGGCCTACAAGCACTCTTCAAACTCGCAAGTATTGAGTGCAGCACTGGCAGGTTGATCCATCATGAACTACTGTACTTGAAATACCTGTGGGGCTTACCACGGCCTGAAGAATACCACTCCATACAAGCAGGACACACAGGCACAAACAACTGATGCTGAACTCAGACCTGATGATAAACATGGCAGCAAAGGGCATCAGTAATATGCCATATAGACAAGCATGTAAAGCCTAGTGCACCCCAAAGCAAAAAACCCAAACACCCACAAGCACAGGGCCATGCAATAGAATCAAAGACCCTTGCACTACCCAGGGCAAGGCATTCAACACAGTAGTCTGGCCTCGCAGAGGCAAACTTTTAAACCCACCAGAGAAATCACTGTCAGGGCAAGGGCAATACCAAATAAACAATGAAGTAAGGACTGCCCTAAACACACAAGAGCTTGAGGCAAAGAACAAAGGAAGTCCATGCAACAAGTGAGGCTTGAAAAACATGTTCGTGAAACAAATACCAATGACAGGAACAACGCACAAACAAATGGCCCCCACAGGACAGTGTTCAAAGGATGGTCTACACTTGGCTTAAAAAGTGGGACTTGATACAACTGGCGACTTGGGTATGTCCGAATTTCAGCACATTAGTGACAATACTAAGGTTAAGATGATATGGAAGCAGGTAGCTCCTAGTGGTGCTGCCACCTAATTGTGGTCAGCAGTAACTAGTGAGGTTTGACCTAGTTTCTGAGTGAATAGTTTGTAGAGACATTTGGCGGCTTTAGTGATTTACTTTATCCGAGCTTTGCATGTATCTGTATTGTTTTGCTTAATTCTGGATGTTTTCTGTGATGGTGGTCATAATCTTCTGATCCCCTTGTCTCTGCTAGGGTGGCCAGGTTCTGGCTCTGGTCCCAGGTAGGCCATACAGGACTACTATGGCTGATGTGACATGACTCATTAGGGAGGAGCTATATTGGTGAACTAGCTTCAGGGAGCCACCATTCAGCCTATAGAAAATGTGTTTGCTTGATATAAATATATCATCAACATTTAAAAACAAAACTTGACAAATCTTTTACTTTAGTTGCCTCGAGATGGTTATCAGGCATATGAGGTGTGTTATCACACACCACATATGCCTATATATATATATATATATACCACTCACTAAATGCCACATATATTCGTCAAGCTCCATGGAAGTCTTCGTCAGCAACTGCTCATAAATTCTCTCTCTAGCTGCTTCCCTTGGCATTTTGCTTCTGTTCTTTCAGTATTGTTTCCACAACTGACATTTTTCTCCAATGTACAGTATACTGTAGTTACAAAAGTAGCTCAGTTATATCACACGTTCATTTCATGTACTGTACTTACCAATCAATGACTATGGGAAAAGAAATATCTAGCTCTTTGTGCCCTGTCTCCTAGCAGTTCATACCTGGCATGTTAATTACCTCTCTTAACATTAAAATTTCATCATATTTTTTTCTAAAAGTTGTAGATGGAATTGGCTTCAACAACCTCTTCCTACAAGGTATTCTACTTGCCAACCACCTGTACAGGGAATGAAAACGTCCTTGCATCTCTGTCTCAATTGCATGTTCAGCTTTCATTGATGTTCCCTTGTCCTATTGTTTTTTAATTAAAATAGGCTTCCTTTGTCCACTTTGTCAATTCCCCTCAGTGCTCTTATCCCCCCGCCCCCCCTGTTTCTTCTTCTCTCTAAGGTTGTGAGAGTGAGTGCCCTCAATATGTTCTCAAAGCAGTGCCCTCTCAATTCTGGTATTAATAGTTGGAAGCCTCTGAATTTTCTTAAGTTTCTATTTGTGCTTCACAAGGTGTGCACTTCATGTTGGTGCTGCATACTCAAGTAATGGTCTTACACAGGCAGTGTGTATAGACTTGACAGCCTCCTTGTTTAGATCCTTAAATGATGTTCTTATGTTTGATAACTTCCCATATACTGCTGATGTCATTCCTGTTCACATGAACCACTGTAGCTGAGATTATGTCTACTCCCAGGTCTGTTCCTTTATTATCTCTTGTAATTGCCTTCCTCTCATAGTTTAGTTAAATACAGGTATCCTATCTCACTTATCCATTTTCATTACTTAATGCTTATTTGGTTTGAATTTCACTAGCCATTTATCCGATCACTCCCATAGTTTGCCAAGGTTTTCTTGCAGGACCCTACAGTCCTCTTCAATTCTTACCCTCTTCATTAACTGTGCATCATCTGCAAACATTGACACATGCTCACTATCTATCACTATGGTCTATATTTTAGTGCTTTTTCTGTCTACTTTCTAGAATACTGTATTAGAACTACAGTACATTTGCCTTTTTCGAGATATCCCGTAGCTGTCTAGTGTAATGTTAAGCGCTATAGTTAATGGGTAACAACAATATCCCTGTAGCTTTCTTCAGAAATGATTGTGATATTTGGTCTGGCCCTAATGCTTTTGCTACATCCAGTTCTTCCTGCTGTTTTTCTTACCTCCTCTACATTAACTTCAGTTCTGTTTAATGTTGTTTCTGGTTGTCTGTTGTCACCTCTCCTTGGACACAATCTGGTTTTGATTTGTAGGCTTCTTGAAACCTCTTGTCGAGTTCTTTACACTTCTTTGTCATTTGCCAAGTATGTTCGTCCCTGTCCCTGCAGTCTGATCACATGATCACACTTGTACTGTTTTTTTTTTCTGTACATAGTTATGGAATAGAGCAGAGGTTGACTTTTTTGCTGCAGTGACATTTTCAGATTGCAGCTAAGCTGCCCTCCAGATTCTGGTGTACTGTCCAGATTCTGTTTGCTTAAATATCTCCCTTTTTACTTCTGTATCCATGTCCCTTTACTTATTCCATGTCTTTTTTCTCTCTCCTTTCCTTTTCTTCCTTACACTGTTAAACCATAGGTTTCCTGTCCTCCTTTCGTCCATTTACTCCGTGAGGCGTACGAACTGGTCCATTATTTTTTTTTACTTTTCTATGTCACAAGTGAATGTAATATACCTATATTCAACAGCCAAGCAAAACTTAGAACTTCTGTAACAGTTTCTGGCATTGCTGTTGGGCCTTCAGATCTTGATCTTGAGAATGAAGTTGTGGTCAGTAAATTAAATGACTGAGAGGAATTCTACAAGCACAATTCAGCTTCAATGTGTGGGAAATATACACACTAATAAAAAGCCATTAAGTATTGAAATATACACCTTTTAATAATAATTTACAGATTTTGTTATTCCTTTACCTACATTATACAGTACAGTATTGACAATTCTGCAGGCAAGTAAATGGTATTGACCATTCTGTAGACAAATACTGTTGACTGTGCTGGAGATACAAATGGTATTGAGAATGCTACAGACTTGACTGTATTAATTTGGCTGCACAGACAAATTATACTGAGAATGCCTTAGAGACAAATGTTACAGAGTATACTGCATACGCAAACCCCCACCGAGTTATACAAATTAAAGCAATTTGAGCAAAAAATACATACACTAGTAATCTAACACATCCAGTGGGCCTATGCTACACCCACAATATGCTGACACAAATTCAGTATTCTTTTACTCACCATGGACAAAGTACATCTCACTTTCATCCATATTTGTTACCCAATTCATATGGTTTTCTTCCATGCAGATTTTTTTCCAATTAAATGACCAAGAGTCAATCTAGTACAGTATAGCCAATATGCAAGTGAGCTAATTAAGTGTCCTATTTTTGTTTTGTGTGAAGGCAGAGTATTATTGGATTAAGCTACACATTTCTCTCTCCATCATGTAAATAGGCCTGAATGTATTACTGGGCAGTAATCTGTGAAAGGAATATGATTCAAGAGTATGTAACAATCTGAAAATCCAACCCGTTCTCGCAAATTCGTAGTCAATATTGACTTATTAACTACGTGCATAGGTGATATACTAAACATAATAGATACCCTTAAAAAGATTCATAGAAAACACCAACCTTACCTAACCTTGTTAGTATCATAAGATAAGCATCTTATTGCTTCGTAATTACAATTATTACTTAACCTATACCTATTATAGGTTAGGTAATAATTGTAATTACGAAGCAATAAGATGCTTATCTTAACATACTAAGTAGGTTAGGTAAGGTTGGTGTTTTCTATGAATCTTTTTAAGGGTATCTATTATGTTAAGTATGTCACCTATGCACATATTTAATAAGTCAATATTGACTTATTAAATTTGCGAGAACGGGTTGGAAAATCATTAGTTCATTGGAGTTTATGCAAATATTACTAGGTACCAAGCAAAACATCACTTGTTGCTAAATATAGGATATCCATAAATAATATTGTATTTCCATAACCAAAACATTGAGCGGGGTTAAAAGATTTAATAGCCAGATGAGGTTATTGTAGTCTACAACACCAATAAAAAATATTTGTTTTAATAATACAAACTTTTTAAGAGCATATAAAACTGAGTATCATTCAGAGGTAAGAATATCAGTTTCCTAGGAAATGTGACTCATATATGATGTCTTGAGAAAACAAAAAATATCCCTTTGCCAGTAGGAGATTTAGAGCCATCAAGGAAAATAACAGAATGGGAATGTATACTGAAATGTTTAAGGAATAGTTGCTTTAAAACATTAGGATGTGTGAAGAATTTGATTTTTACATGTCGAGACTTTGCAAAAGAGAATTTATACTTGTTAGAACATGTGGTATAACATGTGGAAATATATCGTGAAGACTGAGAGAGATTGAGGCAGGTAAAAAGTGTATTCAAACGCTGAAAGATTGTAAAAGACAATTTGTGAAGTCAGAAACAGTGATAATGGTTAAAACCCTATACATATAAATTTGAGTGAGGTTGGCAGCAGAGTTTCACAAAGTGCTGAAGACAATACGGGTCACATCTATCATGGAGGAATAAAGCTCTACATTTAGCACAAAGATCGAGCCCAGAGAAGAACGTAATGCCCTCAGACTCAAGCACGACGCCCATGATACAGTATATACTGTCCAAGCATTGGAGAATATCTTCATTTGATATTTAGTGCAATGTCTCCCACCTTCACAAAACTAAAAGCACTCAATGGCGAGCCATCTCTGTTTTGGATTGACAGTAGTATTCAATTTTCTGCATAACACAAAATGTTATAATCTTATCCTACCATTGCATCGCTGCTTTGCAAAAATATTTTTGTAGATTAACTAGTGATTAAAAGGCTCAGTCTTAAAACCTCCTGGTGTTAGTAGATTATAGGGAAAAACATTAAATAACCATTGCTATTGTTCATAAATTAGAGTACTTATAGTATATACAGTACTGTACTGTACTTTAAATTCAATTTTTAAAATTTACTATTTTTTTTATAAAATATTTAAAACTGTTTTGGGCAACTTTGCCAATAAAACTTTTAAGATTTTTGTTTAATTAATGCAAACACTTTACTGTGTAAATCAGTATTATCTGCACTAACCTTGCCTTCAATATACTCCATAAATCAAGAAAATTACAGAAAATAGCATCAGCCAATTTTAAAGGATATTCAAAAGCAAACATATGCCCAAATACTGAGAAAAGGAAAATTCTTAAAAAAAAAAAAAAAATTAATTATTTAATTAATTAATGAGACTACGAGACTGTACTAAAATGAATGAATATTAAAGATTAAAATTGCCATGGTTATCAGAAGTAAAAGAAAAAAAAGTGTTGTAACAATCTTAAACAATGATGGAAGGACTAGCATCATAGTGCAGTCTTCTAGGGGGAGCTGGAAACAAAGTCGACAAATAAATATTATATAAATTTACTCTACCAAATAACAAAAAGCTTATAAGAATTTTTTTTATACTTGTAGTCCTAAAGATGTTTTACGGAACATCATGATGTGTAGTGTTTCAACACTATCCTTTAGCACAACATACAGAATAAATGAAGATTACTGTGCATGATTTTGCTCAGGAAATTTAGTAAGGTATAAAATAAGGGCAAATGTTATGTAACTTAAGCTTAAAGATCTACCCTCCATAGCATTTATTACAGGTGTGTAGGTTACGGGAGATACAGCTCCCTTAACCTCCGCTTCCTCCCTCTTCCTTAAAACATGAGTATGAACATAGTCCCCAGAATGCATGAAATCAGTAATTTTTCACAATAACAGTACTGTACAGTGATTTGACACACACTATTACACAGCAAGTGTTGCAGTTGTCGCTTAAACACTCTAGATACACACATGTATTTCATAACATACAGCAGATAGAAAGGACAGATACAAAAATTATTACATTTTAAAATGTTTTATCTACCAAGTCATAGATAAACAAAACTTAATGACTTCTTTTGTGTAGTTAAATTTATCCATACAATAGTTCCTTAACAAGTTTCCTAGTATATTGTTTTTTGTAATTTGTGTACTCTCTGCATTACACCTAAATAATAATGCATTATTAAGTGGCTATCTTCTTTAGAATTCAACAATATGATTTACTGAAATAACCAAGTATTCTTGTGAATATAATGCATATGATAAACTATTACAAAAATCCATTGTTGAATGTAATGCAATGCCCCTTTCTGATGGGGGCCTTGGTAGCTCCCCTGGTGCTTGCTGCAAGGTAAGCTTTATATGTACCATGTCACACCAGACCCTTATGAGTCAGAATATCACCTACAGCAGACCTTAGGCCCAAACCTGACTCACTCTGAGAGGTGCAAAGAACAAGGGATACTTGACCACCCAAACCAAGATAACAGATCACCAGAAAGATATGGTGAGCCAAAATAAAACTGAAAAAAAAATGTTAGGTCATTAACCCTGCTAGTTACACAACCTGCAACCATGTGGCAGCCCTGGGAGCTTGAGGATCTCCAATGTCAACACATCAGACATACACCTCCCAAAGCAACCAAAGCCCCTGAAAGGGGAAGGGCAGGAACAGAGAGCCACCGAGGGACTTGCCAGAAAGAGGCATTTCTTTACATTCAACATTGCAACCAATACAGGCTCCATTGGTTGCTCCCTGATGCCATTTAACCACAGAGAAAGAACAAAATAAGAACAGGCCTTGCTAGGGGTGAAGAAAAGCAGCCAGCAAAATAAGAGCCTGAGACATGAGAGAAGACTCGGGACAAAACCATTAACCTATGGACGTCACGAGCCTGAGAGTAGACCACAGGCCTGCTAAAAATAGACTGCTACAATCTGAGGCAAACTGGCCTTCTAACACTGCACTAAAGAAACCAGATCAACAAACAATGCATCACTCAAAGCATCCCATGGCCCATTTAAAGAATAGAGTCCTTGGTGACTCTGGCTCTGTGTGGACCTGTGTGAACAGGTACCCACACAGCCAAACCTTGTGATGAGCTCACTGAACTCCCAATGAAGAGGAACCAATCAGCCACCTGGAGAAGCCAGAGGAGAATTTAGCACAAAATCCCAACCCAGAGCCAAAGAACCTGGAACAGGATGTGTGCAGAGGAGCATACCCTGAAAAGCCTGAAGAGGAATCAGCAAGTTAGAAGCAGCCAAAGGGCCAATGGAGCCCACACCTTATAGACCCTAAGGTTGAAAAGAACAAACCAGAGAAGTTGACCAGACTGAAGGTGGTCACATGAAAAGTCAGATAGATAATAAAGGAACAAGCCTGAGAAGCTAGGAATAAACTTTAGGATCATAAGGGACCCACATGAGAATAAGGACAAGAATGGGACACCTATTTGACCTCAGTGGGTGTTAACTGCAGCATCCAACCAACGCAAAATGATTGAACAGAGCTGCAGGAGAGACAACAAGCCTAGGACCGCTGACACCAAAAAGGGAGGAGGGTCAAAAGCCACCCACACCACAGATCCAAAACACCACCTGGAAGGGTCAAGCATCGTGAGTCCATAAATCAGAGAAATGGGCTAGACTTCACCCCAGAGCATTGTTAAATAAAGGGACGAACCACAAAAAATCTGGCACCACCAGATGCACCTACCATAACCAGGGAAAAGGTGAGACTAAATCTCCGGAAGACTGCCTCCCAATGCAGCAAGGACAAAAACCAACTGCACCATACCATAACAGAGAAGCTGCAGACAAATACTGCTGATTCAGCCACCACACAAAACAGGAGTGGGGAAAAGAAGAGGTGGATGCAAGGGAAAGGAATCTAGCCAAATCCAAATATGGGTGAGGACAGCTCATCATCAAGCCATATGAGCCAAAGAGAACCACCACCACCCAAAGGAGGAAAAGAGGACAAGAACCAGAGCAAAGCTGTCACAGCTCTAACCACAGAATGGGGTGCAAAAATCCAGCACCAAGTCAAGGCAACCATGCCACCAAAATGCTGATTGGAGAACAACACCAGAATATAACAAAACCAAAGTAGAACAGGGAAGAAGCCAGGGATGAGAGCAAAGTCAAACAAACATATTCTAGTGCAGGGCAGGGTGGGAAAAGGTAAGTCAACCCTAAGAATAAGGTAATCAGACAGCCAAAAAACAGTCTGGGGACTGCAAACAGGAAACCAAGCCCATGAAAGGGGAGGGGACATCTGTAAACCACGTTGAGGTCAAGACGCCAATACCAAATGAGGTCCTGAAGCCCAGAAGGCAACCATGGCAAGATTGCCCTCGCAAATGCTAGGGACAGCTGAGGAAGGCATAGGTAGCGCGCACTGCAGGTCCAGTGCTAACCCTCGCACACCTCAAAATAAGAATAAACCCGTCTGCCCCTACCCACGATTTTCACAGAGGAGTGCTTACCTATCGGTGACGAAAAGGGGAGTGAAAACTAGCTCTTTATGCCTCGCCTCCCTTTACATCTGACATACAAATTATCTCTCTCAACATTAATATTTTCATCATAATTTTCTTAAGTTGTAGATGGAACTGACTTCAACAACCTGTTCTTTTAGTGCAATCCACTTGGCGACCACCCACACAGAGAAAGTGAAAGACCCCTCAACAGGAAGACGATCTCTAAAGAACAGACACCCGAACCCCCCAGGAAAGCAATACTGGCAAGGCAGGGGCACTGTCAGCAAATGCTTAGGAAAGTGAACCTTTAAGACATGCAGCTAGTGAATTGTGAAAGCTGAAAACTATATACTCATGAAGCAGATATGAAAATTTAACAAATACAAACATAGGCCCATGCAGGACAAAGTCCAAACGATGGCCAACACTTATTTGGAGAAACTGGGACCTGAAAGAAGGTGGCCACATGAAGAGCACTTGTGGAAGGGTCCACACCAGGCACATGACTGGTATTTTGATTTGGTGGTCTTCAATTTCAATGGAGCTGCCACCTGGTAGTGGTGGTGTGTAACTAGCAGGGGTAATGACCTAACTACCATGTTTATTGTTGTCAGTGTTACTAATATTTTCTTGTAGTCATTTAATTTCAACTTGCCCTACATTTTTGGCAGTCTATTCTCTTCATTTGGGTGATCAAGTGTCCCTGCTTCCTGTGCCTCTGTGAGTGGACCAGGTTTTGGTTTTTGGTCTGCATTAGGTTATATTCTGACTTGCAAGGGCATGGTGTGATATTACACATGTAACACTTACAAGGCAGCAAATACAAGAAAAAGAAAGCCCTCCCAAGAAGTTTGTTTTTGGCAGTCATACTTTTTTATTGTATTATCTGACTGTTAAATTTATCAATCCAAAAATTTTAGAGGGAGGTAGTTGAAGATGGGAAGCAGAGCTATGCTACGATCTGTTACGTTTCATGATGATTTGCCCACTTTGTGTATCATACAGATATTCATTTAATTCAAAAGCTAAACCTGTTTGATCCAATTTCATTAATTTTAAAGTTTAATCAATAATTTCTATCATATAGATTTTAATAGATTCAGAGAATTTAGGTACAGTATTTTGAAAAATAAATTTTAATCAAAACAAATATACAGAAATACAAAAATATGTCCAAGATATTTAAATCATGAGGATAAATATATATATACTGTACATTATTTACCATATAAAATATTAAATTCTACTGCCTGAAAGATTTCTGGTGCTGCAAAAACAGTATATATATATATATGTATACACATCCATGCAAATGTCTTACTACTTACTGAACAAGAGGTAGTTCTGGATTGAGGTAACTGCTGCTAGGATGCTCAATATGACTGAAAATTTGAAATTTAAATGAAAGTTTACATGTGTCAACAAATGTGAAATTAAAAATTTAGATAGCATGACACTTAGAACTTTACTATTGTTTCATATACAATACTGTATATATAATATTTAAAAAATTCTCAGCAATAATACAGAAATCAGAAAACTGGCTAAACTTTTTTTTTTTCATTTAGCACAACACATTAACACGAGGAGTCATAATGGGAATATTACCTGCCTTGAGTAAGGCAAGGAAATTATTCCAATTCATAAATATATTATGACTAAACTGACATGCAACAGTTTGAACTATTATTCATGGAAAATTTAACAAATAGGCTGTAGTGGAGAGTTAAACATTGGCAAATAGATTCATTAATTTATGATTTTACATATTTACCCCATGATCTGCGTACGTGTTTACTTTTTTAATGTGGTTGCAATGGTATATAAGCAAGTTATCTTTATAATCATGAATAAATACATGTCAACAACTCCCCCCCCCCAAAAAAAAAAGTGTTGAATGTAATGAAATGCCTCTTTCTGGGAAAGTCCCTGTGGCTCCCTGAAGATATATTGCTGAGATGGCTCCCAACTACCTGTACTAGTACTGGGTCACACCAGCTGTGGGGGTTTTGTTTGGTCTACAACGACCAGAGACAATCTGACCCCTTCACATCGGTGCGGAGAGTAGGTGACATTCTGCCACCACACAAAGTGCATCCAGAAAATTAACGAACCAATATAGACCACTGCTGGGTCCAAAGCGACCAAAGCCTCAAAACCACCAAATAAATTCCCTAAACAATGTAAACAAACAATCAAATCTCTCTACAAAAGCAAGGGCCAGTTAACACTACCCACCCCTACCAGTTTGGGAAGACAGGCGATCCAGAGCTTTCAGTTCCCTCCAGCCTTCCACTGGAATTCTGGAGTAGGTGTGTAGACAACACCCAGCCAACAACCTG
Source organism: Procambarus clarkii (assembly GCF_040958095.1). Classification (NCBI taxonomy): domain Eukaryota; kingdom Metazoa; phylum Arthropoda; class Malacostraca; order Decapoda; family Cambaridae; genus Procambarus; species Procambarus clarkii. The sequence continues at coordinate 37,593,329 of NC_091181.1, forward strand.
GAAGGGAGAGATCAGGGAACCACTGGGACCCACCCAAACAGAGGCAATTCATTATATCTAATGCTGGTTTTCTAGGAGAGCCATGGCAGGCAACTAGGCACCTGCACCAGACTCCTAGCCATGCAAATAAACGTTCTCATGGAGCCAAAAAAAAAAAAGGGCTTAATGAGGGCAAGAAAATGCACATCCATAGTTAAGGATGAGTGAGCCTGCACATCATCTGCCACAAGGGCAGCTGACAGAAAAGGCAAGGGCATGCAGCTGCATCAATCCCCACCTGTTGGGAAAGAGCAGGAACAAACAGGCAATCACTGAGTGGCTCAAAAAGAGTAACTGGTCAAAAATACCCGAAACACGGTAAAAAACGCACGTCATTCAAGTGTGCATGAATGACAGAAGCTGCACCAAATCTTAGGGGGGTGGGTGGAAAGAGAAGAGTGTGCTATAGCCTCGCTCAGCACATGCAAGAAGTGTTAAAACCTTTTTCAGCCTTGAGACTATTATGTCAGTACACTGCTTGGACACAAAATAAGGAATTAATTCACGAGATATGAGGAGCCAGCTGGTACTAACATTACGACATTGGCTAAAAGAAAGACAAAGATTAGATCAGCACTTCAAAGCCGTATTTAGCAATTGGCATGGTCATGAGCCATAATGAAAAGATCCTGATAAGTTATCTCGGTATGGCTCTACTAGTGAAGACATAGAGCAGAGCCATAACACACTGCTTCTAAAAGTCATTAGAATCCACACCACTTTTGAAATGGTTGTCAAACTTAATTTTTCTTCAGCTAGTCAACAATTGAAATAGATAAAAATGAAAAAAAAAAATTATGTTTTGTATTTTTAAATGAAAGCAACAGGATTTTTTTATATAATTTTATTGTCAGTTTATGTATGCAGCATGGATATGAGTTTTTTAAAATGAAAAAGTAACAAGAATAAGTTTTTTAAATAAAATTTTGTCATTATGGAATACAGAGAACATATACGGCATAGACAAAAAAGCACCTGAACTATCAGGATCATCTCAAAGCCCTCAAAATGTACTCCCTAGAAAGGAGACAAATGAGGTATCAAATAATATACACATGAAAAATACTGGAGGGGCCAGGTCCCATATTTGCTGTTGCGCTCGTTACACCCACACCTCAGAGTTGTGGATGTCACCAGCCCAACAGGCAGCATTGCAATGGCAGAAAGAATTATCATCGCCCCGTTGCACAGACAATGAACACTGAACAGTCCTCCAACTCACATAAGGTGTGAGCTGGTTGGGAGGCAATATCCATAAACAACACTGACACCCACAAGGATCACCAAGGACTGAAGGACTGACCAAACAGGACACTGAGGCACTGGGGATGCTCACCCGTAATTATATAAGTAGACCAACACAGCCTCTTTAATGGGGCTGCAAAGGTTGTCCTCGGCATGCAGTGTAAAATACGAGTGAGCTTTAAGTGCACTCCAACCAGCCAAAATATTTGCCTCAAACCAAGGGTCTAGATAGAGGCCCCCCCCTTTCCCCCCTTCCTCTAGACAGACCTTTGGTTTGAAGCAAATATTTTGGCTGGTTGGAGTGCACTTAAAGTTCACTCGTATTTGGCCCTCCCTCTAGATAGAAAGGGGGGGGGGGGGGGCAAAGACCCCTGATGCATCGAAGGTGGTCTAGCCTTGAAAATGTAAGCTATTGAGCACACCAGAAAAGAGAACTGTCATTGGAGGGACAGCATTAGGAAGCACACAGGGAAGGTAGCCATGAGCACATGCTGCTCTAAGTGCCTTACAAACCAGGTTCACATAGCTTCAAGAGCGTGTTTCTGTCTGGTTTGCGTTAAACTAAATGTAGAAAAATACCAAGCAAATGGCTTCTGCAGGACAGAGTCCTAGGATGGTTGGCACTTAGCTTAGTAGCAGCAGGACCCATGCGACTTGTCGGTGACCCCAGGAACCCCACAGTGGACAATTGTTGGTTTTCATGTCAGTGACAGAACTGGCTTGGTAGGTTGGGGAGACCTGGACCTTTGGGCCTGCCCCCCTATTGGCAAGGGGTTATTACTGATGGAGCTAGCACTAGTTTTGAGAGATTCGATAGTTTGTTTACATTGTTTAGGAAGTATTGTAATTTCAAGGCAGCAGTCTCTTTGAACCTGACAAATGGTCTATGTTGGTTCGTGGACTTTCTGGATGCTTTCCCGGTTGAGTAGCAGTGTCACCCACTCTGTGCACCTGTGTGAAGGGAGGGGGGGCAGGTTCTGGCTTTGGTCCCCTGGTAAGTCTAACACAACTCTGTGACTGATCTGAGCTAGCAGTTGGATGCCATTTCAGCAAGATGGCTTCAGGGGAGCCTCAAGGGGCTCCCCAGAAAAATTATTATATATATATATTATGCATATACTGTACAGTATTATCTTAATTTAAATTCTGTAGTTTAATTTTTATTGTATATAGAAGCTATTCATTCTGTAAGTTAAATAGGTTACATGCAATGCTGGCTACGGTACAATGATTATGCAGGTAAACCACAACCCACAAGACATGGGTGTCACAGGGCTAAGCACAATTGGAACTATCTTTCCATATACTTCACTTAGAGCTGCTACTTGGCCGTCACTAACCCAGCCTCAGACGATGCTTTTGACATGCTCGAATTCCACTCAACAAAAATTATGAGAAAAAAAAAGAGAGTAACTTGTCTGTTAAGAATTTGCTTAAGACTTTTCTTTAAAGTTTTAGGTCTTTAAGAATTATCCTAAGACTAAGGAAACTTATGTGTCTTGAGAATTGTCTTAAGATTCTAAGTTAAGTTGTCACAAAGAATCTTCGCATACCCTGAAGTTGACCCTCAAAATGAAATAAAATTTCATTCCATTTTTGGAAATTATGGAACAGGTGTCTTACAGCTTCTTTAATTATGGGTTCAATGATGCATTATTTTGGTATTAATAAAGTGTTAAATATCAAATAGTTCAAATATATATTCCAGCAATACTAAATAGAATGTTCAAAGCATTAAAATGCAATGTATACATCACTACAAGTTCACTAAGTTCGACAGAGTTTAAATTTGTAGACCGTAATAAGTTCTGCATTGATAAGAGCAAGGTCAAGCTTAGCATCATAATTCCCAATAAATGTCACGTCAAAAAATATTGTACAACAGCACAAATTATTTGTAGATAGATTACATTTATTATATAGCCAGTACTATCATAAATACTATGGCAGCTTACAACCCTGTACATTACAATGTGATATTCACAATAGAATACTGTCCCTAGCAAATGCAACATTTGTTGCAATGTATCATCTATAGAACCTGTCCCAGCATGACACCACAATCACCCTACCAAAGCACTTGCAGTACCCATTAATCACAAGATTTATTGATGTCCTCAACATTAACAGCAGAAGTTACCATCATCAATGATGCCTGCTATAGCCCTATACAAATTTCTTATGTAAAAAATCGCATGCGCTTTTGCGAAAAGCAATGAAATCTCTTGGATCCACAACATGCAGCATAACCATTACCTACAACACAGCACTATTTTTAACCCTGTCACGTGCAACAATTATAATCTAACATGCCTTATACAGCTAGCAACTTGAGTCAAAGTTACAACCATCAATCACTGCAACAAACCAAGACAACACAGTATATTATTCATAACCTCCACTCCAATTCTTCAATCTCAATGCTACCACAATAAATCCCAATACATATTAGGTAATATTTTACACATGGGAAGGTGTCAGTGAGTACAGTACTTGCCTAATTCCATGCCCACTCATACGCATGGCCTCCAGTTATAGGAATTATAAGTCGTGCATGCTTATATTATATTACTATTATTTTTCCATTAAAACACACAAGCAGTTCCATGGAAATTTTTGAGCAAGGTGCTTTGTTTACAAATAAAGCCCTTTGTTTACAGCTTCAGAAACCCAGGATCAACCCTGAAAAGCCAGAAAGATAAACTTGCTTCAAAGACCCCAAGTACAACCCCAGTAGCTGGAAAGACAAGCCTGCTCAGATACTTTACAAGTATGATTAAATCCAAAGAAACTGGAAAGAGAAGCCTACTTCCAGGTTCAATCATACAAAGCTGGAAAAACAAGCCTGCTTCAAAGATCCAGGTTCAATCCCAAGAGGCTGGAAAGACAAGCTTGCTTTTATTCCGATAAAATCTTAAAAGTTAATCATGAGATCAACACACTTTTAACTATACAGCCTAACACATTAGGATACACGATATTCGGATAAATTAACAATAACAAATTTTACCGTTACATATCTGAATCTGTCCTGGATAAGGGTTGACATTCAGCTTAAAATGTTAATTATTATTCAAGATCCTAACATGGTTGGCAAGGTATTGTTCACTATGGTACACTAAGCTTGCTACAATACAATAATAAGGCCTCAAATGCAGCATACATTTATTTTCTGGCAGGTGTGGGATATTCACATAAGCAAGTGTTTGCTTAACATTTCCAAGCTACTGCTTCTGTTTGAGCAAAACTTCTGTTATTTATGTCTCATTGTTTGATTAACAATATTTTATGTCAATTTTCAATTTGAAATTACAATTAAAATAATCATATTCTTCAGATTACGTGTAATCAGATGATGCAACATGCAAAACCAGAACTTAGGTGAATTCTAGAATTAATTAATACATTAATGATTGGCTCTCACATTCACTAGAGCAAGCTCTACACACATCTAACCAGCCCAGACACACAAATCCATCTGAACAAAGGTCAATACCATGCCCACTACTTGCATGCATCATCAATCTTAACATTACTGTAAACTAACCAATTTTCATTAGAGTAATATAAAATTACTGAAGACTAGTCATATGTTGTCATTCTCGTTATTACATTATATCTTGGCTACTTTTTATCATACTAGCTCTAAATTATTAATAAATAAATATACAGATAATTATAAAATATATAAAAAATTACGATGTTTGTATCTGAAAGCGTATTGATAATGGTTTGTCATATTATACTAATGTAACCTGCACAATTAACAATAAAATCACTATTTCAATACACCATTTTTAACGATTTGCCAAATTTGATTGTCAGTATTATTTTTTTATGATTTTAAATTTCTTGCATTATATTTTAGAATAGGAAAAGGAAGAAGTTTTTAAAGGAGAAGAGTTGGCACACTGTCAAATGATTATTTTACTTTAACAATAAGGAAAATAATTATTTAGATATCACAAAGAAAATATAAATGTTTTCTAGTTATTAAAGCATATGAAATTGCTGTCCCCTATTATGCTATGTTCAGAGGAGGAAAACACTAACAGGAACTTGATAAAAGGACAGGTCACTTTCACATTTGATAAAAGGACAGGAAGTCTCTTTCACCATTGTTAAAGGGGGGAAGAAGTCACTTTCACCTTTGATTTTTTTTTTTTTACCTTGCAGTTTAACAAGTGAGAGGCAGATATCTCTTGGTATACCTTCCTCATGGGTTCTATACTTGAGGGTCTTCCATATGAGGCATCACCTGTCCAAGGATGAGCATCTGCTGTGGGGTTTTCAACAAACAGGGAAACAGCATCAGTGATAAATAATTATTATTATAACCACTTATGGATTACAATTCTACTCCACTAACATCACTATCATGGGAATGCTATAAGTCAACTTTGTACCAATTTTTTGTTAAATACTTCCAATGTAATTCCATAGAAAAAATTATTAACTTTTTTGCAACAAATTTTCCTGTACATTATTGCAAACATAACAAATCTCTTAAAAAAAAATGAAAAAAATCATAGTGGTGTACACTCTACATCCCCCACCAAGCTGCTGGCCTGTGGCCGAGAGAGAGACGACAGTGTATCTGGAATGGAATCTTTATCTAAATTTCCTTCAGTCTTTGCACTAGAATTTTTTGTAACAGAATCTGTTTCATCCAGGTTTTCACCAGGACTCCAACTTGGCTTCAAAATATCTAGTTTTCCTAAATCTAAGCTTTCCCTTAGCTTCCAACTTGCATCATTAAGAAGCATATCTTGAGTATCAAAACTACTATGATCTCTCCTGGCACATGATGATGAACAATCACGGTTTAGACTATTAGTGGTGGAATAAGTCCCTTCACTTATAGTGCGTAAGAGAGGTGGAGGGTGTCTTGAATCTGATGTTGGAGCTTCGGGTGTAGATGCTTCGGAAGAACTGCTATTACTTCGGCCTGGAAAAGAAATATACGATGAATAGGATTCACATCTAAACTGAAATTTGAGTTTACTTTTTAGTTGCTCATTATTATAAGAACTAGGTATAGTTCTATTGCAGCCAAACAAGGAATGACTTCGTTCGGTGTTTGTCAGGTATGCTGCTCCATTATTAATAAATAAATGAAAAATACAAAACAAATTGAACACATTTGAAACAAAGAAAGATTGTCATTATGGAGCATCCTACCCGACAAACACTTAACGAACCTTTATGGAATTTTGTCAGTTTTTCAAATTTTTCAATTTTTTTTTTTTAAGAAAGATGGAGCAGCCGACCTGACAAACACTGAACGAGCCTTTTGCTATTAAAAAAAAAAAAAAAAAAAAAAAAAAAATTAAAGAAAGAAAAATGTTATAAAGGTTTATTCAGTGTATGTAAGGTAGGCTGCTCCATCATTTAAAACATCGAATATCATATTCATGTTTTACGGTGGTAGAATGGATTAATTTGATTTCCATTATTTTAAATGGGGAAATTCGTTTTGAAAGACGACCGTTTCACATTACAAGCTCGGTACCGGAATGGATTAAATTTGCTATTCGAGGTTCCACTGTATATGGTAAAAACAGGCCATATACCAACTTTGCTTATCTTTAGTCTTCTCACCGAGTCACAAATGCCACTAAGTACAGTATTTTAATGTGACTTTTAATTTAATATGGATTTATTTATCATAAGGTAAGCCCGCATATGCCTTACAGTGTTTGTAAATCTTTCTAAAACAGTAGAGGAAAAAGATATATAAAAATTAGCTCTGGCAAATACGATCTATACCATATATTTCACTAAAAAAAGAGTGAGTGTGGGGAAGAGGGAGGGGAGGAAAAATTGTACAAATGAGGAAAAGTTTACTATCAGGCTAACTCTCATATTTGGACATCTTGTAATATGCAGTAATTTGAATAAGAAAGTTTACAATGTAACAAGTTTGATTTACCTGGTGGTTACTTTACACATGTGCATATTGAGGGCTAACTTTAGAGTAAGATCAATTTATTTTTGCAAAGACTTACTGTAATTATATACATAAAACCTAAATTTAATGAAATTCAATTCAATAATGTTAGATGATTACTCAGGTAAACAAAAATTCATTAATAAGAATATAATCCATTTTGATCATACCATTAAATGTATATATGTCAGCCAGAAGATTGGCAGGAAGAGGAACACCAACAGCGAAATGCATTGCTAATCCCTCTAACCAAACTTCCAGTATCTCAAATGCTGGTCTGTAATTGGATAAACAATCATAAAATTTATCCACATACTGTATATGTATATTATTCAGATAAAATCTTCTAAGATTTTAATATAATAAATTTTCCTTATTATATAAAAGCTTTACAAGTGAAAAACCAGATATACCAGATATATTATACAAATAACAAAAAATAATTCACTATTTTACATGATTTATTGAAAGTTACCATAAAAGATGTAAAGATATTTTTAGATAAATGAAGTGCATAAGTCACATAAAAAGATAGAGATAATATTGCAGGCGATGAGTCACAATAACATGGCTAAAGTATGTTGACCAGACCACACACTAGAAGGTGAAGGGACAACGACGTTTCGGTCCGTCCTGGACCATTCTCAAGTCGATTGACTTGAGAATGGTCCAGGATGGACCGAAACGTCATCGTCCCTTCACCTTCTAGTGTGTGGTCTAGTCAACAAAGATAATATTCATTTAACAGATTATCATGAAACACATATATGAGCTATTTACATGGCACCTATTTGCAGCACAACCTGAGTTGTGTACCACAGAACAGTAAACAAAAATACCTGGCATCTGGATTGGTATTGCAACACATGAAAGCAATCTTGTAGAACGGTTCAGGACAATCTTGGCAATATTTAGCATGAAAGACTGTTTCATTAAGACCAAAATCCATGGAGCGTGGCATGTAATCAGGATCTGCTTCAACTCGCCCAATAATCTGTTATACCAAAAGGAACTTTGAATATACATGAGGATTAAATAATTATTATATTAAATACATATTCCAAAACATTGTTAAGTAGGAAACATGGTAAGGATAATGTATGTATATATGTACAGAGTAATAGCATGTATGTATTTTAAAGCAGATTACACAAAGGCTTCCCTTCAAATTCACTCTTTGTATAATGTGTACCACCATAAGTTTTCCATACACAACCAGCTGTTTGAATCTAGTCTGTTGCTTGAATACTTTGTAATCCTTTGTAAACTATATGTCAATTATTTTCTGAACATTTTAAAATGAATCACTGCTAAATACAATAATGATGAATAAGACTTGATACCTGATAGTTCAATTTTCATTTAAAAAGTCTCCAAATAAAAAAATTTACATTATAACTCTTTGAGCTAAAATATGTACAATATATTAATATCATGAAAAATATTTTCCAGAAAGACAGTAATTGTAACTATGAACTTACCTCACATAAAATGATACCAAAACTGAAGATATCCACCTTCTCGTCATATTTGTTTCCTTTCATCATCTCTGGTGCCATCCAATAGGGGTTGCCCACAACAGTGTATCTATTGTAAATTACAAACAAAGAAATTCTTACACTGCCACTAATCTTAAATCAATAGTTTAATAATGATGTCTTATGATGATGATGATGATATAAGCCAGTCTGCCTTATCTGACACAAATAAATAGCATTTTGAGCACAGTGAAACATGAATGACCCTCAGATACTGCCATAGCCAGCATCTATATTGTTCACCAAGACTTGTATTACCTGCCACACTCTCACCACTTTTCATAGTGACGGATTTTTGCAAGTGTTACTATTATTTGGGGAGCCGGTCGACCGAGCGGACAGCATGCGGGACTTGTGATCCTGTGGTCCTGGGTTCGATCCCAGGTGCCGGTGAGAAACAATGGGCAGAGTTTCTTTCACCCTATGCCCCTGTTACCTAGCAGTAAAATAGGTACCTGGGTGTTAGTCAGCTGTCACAGGCTGCTTCCTGGGGGTGGAGGCCTGGTCGAGGACGGGGCCGCGGGGACATTAAAAGCCCCGAAATCATCTCAAGATAACCCCAAGAAGATCATGCACCAAGGAAAGGTAGATTACAGGCAGTCTAATGCAAGCCACCATCAACATAGACATACATACAATTTCATTACACATGCATACTCAAAGAGGTCTATTATTAGAAGCAGAGCAGTATTGAGATGTACTGCACTTGGTATGCACTTTGAGCACTCCCACATGTATACACTCAAAGTGTATACCAAGCCCCAAAAACAGAATATTGAGTATAAAAGCATGAGGCATAGTTCATAGACAGGCCTCATAAAGCATACCATGCAAGAGAAAAGTGTAATTGGGCTGCCATACTTTTTGAGCTCTATAAGCAATAAAAAAATTGTAATATAAAGATTTAGATCTTCTCATAATATACAATCAAATATAAAGAATATTAAAGAGACTAATCACTAGGCAAGCTTAAGTACAGTAAGTCAGAGGGCAAGGCAGCAAACACACAACCACCTGTTGAGGAGCAATAAATAGTAATCATGACCAGCCCTGATAGAGAACACAAGAGTCAGTCCCCAAACCCAGATTGAGCCTTGAAGCAGGATCCTGGTAGAAAAGGGAACGCACTCAGCATATATCACTTAGCTCACTTACAATAAGAATAAAGACTAGGCTAGGGCAGCACTGGACTTAAAAAAAATAAAAAAAAATAAAAAAGAAGCCACACTATATTCATAAGCAAAACCCAAAAGAGTATGGTTGTTTCAATATTAAATGCCAAAGACTTAGGGTAAAGAAAGCCCAGACTCAAGATATAGCTCCAGGGGCTGAATCAAGCTGAAAGCAACCCCAGAAAGTATATCAGTGGTCCTGCAGTCATTGTTAAACAGTGCCAAGGAACAAAATTTTAAAACATAGCTGCATTAGATAGCTACCAGCAGTAGTATGCAAGACTGGTGTACCTCAGTGTGAACACTACAAAATTTAGAACATCCCCAGAACTGATATAATTTCTAGGAGAACCCAGACAAAAGAAAACTTAATCGGCAATGCAGAGCAAACATGATAGGTTTGCTAGGTGTGACAGCCGAATACCAGGACAAAAAGCGAGTAGGTGGCCCCTCCAAACATTTGTGTTAACAGTGGTGTCACCCAGGGAATTTTGGTATATCCTTTTCATACACTTACAGACCTGCAGGTTCCAAAGCTATAATTCAGTCTTGGATATTTCTAATTTTTGCTTGCAGGGTGTTTGAAACTATCTATTCCTTCGTATTAAAGTGAGCAGGCATAAGAATAGGCAGTTTTTTGTCCCTACACACATGTCGTGAGAGCCTTGTGGGAAATAAGAGTTCTAGCCATTAGAAAATTCAATGGGCCTTGACTCAGAAACTAACCAATTTTTTGAGGCATGAATGAGATATTTGCACCTATATGACTAAAAAAAAAAAAAATGGGTAGATATATGCATGAGAGTAAAAGAGAAACCAAATACATGCATCTTGCATTTTACCTCTTTTTTCTTGCATATTTTTTTCCAAATTTTTTCCTTTCAGCTGTCCAATTGTTTTGTGGCATAATTCTTGCCAAACCAAAGTCTGCAACAACAACCCTTTTATCCTGAAAAAATACACAGGATGTAAGTACTGAGGCACAGAATATAGTACCGTAATTAGAAAAGTCAACAAATGACTGAAAAATTGTTGCCTAATGTTACATTTGCAAAGCTTCTTATTTTTACAGTAGTTATATTACACTGTGCCTTGTGTAAAGCAGTGTAATGCAGACAACTTCTGCAAAACATTTCAGCCACCAGTAACCTCAAACATACCTCAAGTGCTGCAATATTGCCTAAGTGAAGTTTATAGAAGTTAGCTTGAGCAACCAAATATAAATACAAAGAAGGATGAGGTTAAGTAAAGTGTTGCATTGGACAATAGTCCCATGCTAAAAGCATGCCATAAAACAAAACCCACAAAATTAAAACCTTAAAATACTGTCTATAAATTTAACATGAATAAATCTAAAAGATACATAATAAACAACATGCAAAATTAAAAAAAAAAAAAAGCATGTTAGGTTTAAGAAAACCGAGTCCAAATTTTGTTTGTAAAGCTTATTATGAAAGATTTAAGCATGACCTGATGTTTGTGGATTGGGAACTTTTAACATAAACAATTAATATTTTCTGACATTAATATTTTATCTTAGTGATTTACGTGGAATACAATGTTCCTAAGCTTAACAGCTTAATATAGAATACATTTAAAGGTGTTTTATAGTCATCTATAGTAAAAGAGCATCAGAATGTGAGTTGACCCCTAACTTATAATCCCAAGGACCCCAGGAGATGACTCCCAACACCAGGTATCCTGGCCATGGATTAAAGTGTAGATCAATATTGCAACACCTTTAAAAATATTAGTCACACGGGTGACGAAAAATAGGACACACATTTTTATATTAATCAAACTCCTTTATAGACAGGATATAACTATTTGGCTGACCAATTTTGCCCAAGTGATCACTCTTACACTCACACTACCTTTGACTCATGACATACATGTATTTTGGTTAATATCTATATAAAGACTTGAGTAATGTGCCATTTCATAATTAAACATCTTTTTCAATTCATACCATAGATATTTTCCCAAAAAAGTTATTGAACACACTTCTTTATTTCTCTTATAAAATAAAAAGTAGTTGAGGGGACCCATGACTTTACCCTAGCTGAAAGACACGTGTTTAGCAGAATATCAATGGTTTAAATTTTTAGTGTGATACAATCGAGAATTTTGGGTTCGATTCCTGGGTGGGACAGAACTGGTTGGGCCCATTTCTGCTTGCCTAATATCTGTGTTTACCTAGCAGTAAATAGATACTAAGGAGCTAGGTAACTGTTATTGGGCTGCAGCCAAGGAAGGTCAGTAGTTTGAGCTTGAGGAGAGCTCAATACAAGCCTAAAGTACAAGTATATGCACAGATTAATCCAACAAACCCAAGAAAACAAATTAAAATACATCCAAATATTATATAAATGCCCAGAGGAAAACCCCAGGAAACACAATTAGTAAACATGCAGAGGTGGAGAAAAATATAATAAGAAGGGAAATCTTCATTCCTAGCCAGGCCTCAAATTCTCCAAAACTTCAATCTCACAAGCATTTCTCATTATTATATCAAACTTAATACAAGGTCTTACTTCTCTGACTAGGCAGTTGTTGGAGTTAAGATCTCTATGAATAATATCACAATTATGTAGGTATGCCATGCCTGAGGCTATGTCTTTAGCAAAACTAATTCGTTGATCCCAAGGTAAAGTCTCTTCTAGGTTATGGATAATTTCCTTTAACGTTCCTCCACTAATATATTCAGTGAGCAGGTGAAGTTTACGGTCCTTGTATAATACCCCTATAAATCTCAAGACATTCTTGTGACTTAAACTTCTTAGGACTGCAACCTGAAAAAATTACAACGATAAATACATTACAGTAATAAATAACTCACATTTTTATACAGTATACAGCAAATACAAAAACAATATCTGAGAAAATGATAAAACTTACACTTAGTTCATAATAAACTTGTTAGTCTAAAAAGTTTTAATCTATCTCCTAATTCTAAGTAAATTACATCTACACTTGGCTCTTGGATTACTGTACAGTACTTTTATAACTAGAAGCCTCCCTTATAAAAGGTTACTATTTACCCTAAAAAAATAAAGAGCTAACTGGAGCTTATTAATATACAATAAATTATGTAAATTTTCTCTATACAGTACTGTATTTTTTCTGGTGTGGAAAGAAAGTTAATTTTAATTAAAGGAAGTACATCATTTTGAACTTATTTCAACTTCCTGAGTTTCGCCACCTGGCTGCTCCCTTTGTTAAGATCCATCAAGTCTATAGCCAGATCATGCACAGAAGGTATAACGACATTCTGGAACTAGTGCCACAGGGAATTTTTCATGTGGTCCCTGCAGATCATTAAGGTGCTAGGGAGCCACCGGGGAAGATTTGGTTTAGCCCAGGATGATTAACATAACACTCATTGTCCAAATTCTGGCAGCTGTGCACAACAGTGGCTTAGCTTGGTGAGCTCATACCACTTCATTCACAAGGGTCCATTTGGTTATTACATCACCTTGTGTGTGTGTATTGGGGCGGACTTTAATTCCACTGTTCGGTGTACCCAACAGATCAAACCTTGGAAGAGTGGCTATGACCATCCATTTGACAATTTTTTTTTTTTAAATGTCACAGGTATTGTTTGCTCTTCTTTGTTGGAACTCCTGACAGAGTTATGTTAGTGACTGCTTAGAACTATCACTTTGGCATCCAGACTTTCAGGCCTTGTTTTGCATCCTGGAACTTGGCAAGGGAAAGCCCCTTGGGAACATGCCAAACATTGCTTACAGAGAAGACTTATGCCTTCAGTGGAAGAATAGAATGATCCCTTTTCATGACTTCATTCCCAAGTTAGATAAAGATGCATGAATCAGAATCAAGTATAACACAAATAGCTACTTATCTCCTTCTCACAAGTGTCACATTGGCAACAAAGTTCCAAAGCACTATCAGCCACAGGGTTGATTGAAAAAAAACTTCCACTAAGGTGGTTCTTGAAACCCTCTTGAGAACTTAACATTTTCCGATTTAAAGCAGGTATTTTTAAAAAGCACAAAGGTTTGTGACACAATTATTTTAGAAAATATATACATGGCAACACATCACCATTCCCAACAAAAACTTGAGCTACTGATCGCAGTATCACTTTGAATCAACCGAGCCATTCCAGCCAACTAAAAGAACAATGTCAGCTTCTAGCTTTATTTAGCCCATAGTTTAACAAGTTCATAACATGATGCTGTCTGTAATAAAGAAGGTAATACACTGTACCCTGAACCATGAATTAAATTCCTGCTATGGGTAGAAATAATTTAACAATAACTAAAAGCATCTGCTGCAAATGTATAACAAAATTATAATTAACAAAGTAACCAGAGTGACACATACCTCCTTAAGAAAATTTTTCTGGGCTTGTTCATCTACTCTGTACAGCTCCTTCAACACCATAACCTCCCCTGTTTCTGAGTGTGTCATTTTGTAAACCTGGAAAAATATTAATAAGATATATAGATGTCCATTTTTTCCCACAATTTACTTGACAAAACACTTGCTTTTATATTAAAACTTAATGTTCTTTCATTGTATTCAGATGATGCTGAATTACATAATAATCAATGAATCATCTTTGACTTTCTAAGATGTTTAAAAATTACGTAGGTGACATCTCATCAAACTGTAAATGCTACACATGAAAACATCTTTGACAAAGATCTATCAAGACCTTTGACAGATCCATCTATCAAGAACTTGAATTAGTACACCTTCATTTCTTACCCTAGTTACTTGACTTCGTCTTATATTTGAACTATTGCACTTAAAAGTATGTCTTCTCATGTCATAATTTACATTTGCATTCTACCAAATAAAAGTTTCAACTAAACCTTAAGCTTACTTTTACTTCATATCTGAAGATATTTTATTTGAAATAGTTAATGAACATGATTTAGCAGTTGCATAACACAAAAAAGTTTGGAAGGTTTGCATTATAAAAACATATATTGTATCAAATTACAGATCTCAGTACAAATAAAACCATACTATGCCTGCAAATAATATCAATCTAAAAGTAAATAAATATGACATTCAATTACTGTATATAAAATGCTCTTTTCTGAATGGTCACTTCTCAAGCCAGCAGCCAGGATCCCCTTAAGGAACTGATAAGAATGCCAGTCTTCCATCAACCTTTATCTCGATGTGACGAGTAACTTCGCGGATAGTATTGCTATGTATTTGGGGAAGGAAAGGCAGTGGACAGTTTGCTCACTCTCTAATCAAACCAGCAGCTCACTATAATACAAAAGAGCAGACATAGGCCATCTCCTTTGTGCTGCTTGGGAGAGAAGAGAACCCTGAGTACATGTTGCTTTAAGTGTTCTTAACCCTGGAGCATGCCTGGAGAGGGTTTCGAGAGTTCTTCTACTTCCCAAGCCCAGCCTGGGGCCAAGCTTGACTTGTGATATCTGATAACTTGGTCTAAGAGGCTGTTGCTTGGAGCGGGCAGCCAACCAGGCTGTAGTGGATATGTGCCTGCATATCCACTACAGCCTGGTTGGTTTGGCACTTCTTGCAAGAACCTGTCCAAGTGCCTCTTGAATTCATCCACATGCATCGTTCCGGCAATATTTCTAGTGCTTGCTGGGAGGGTGTTGAACAGCCGTAGACTCCTGATCTTCAGCGTGTGTTCTCTGATTATGCCTATGGCACCTCTACTCCTCACTGGTTCTATTCTGCATTTCCTTCCATACCTTTTGCTCCAATATGTTGTTATTCTCCTGAGCAAATTTGGGACCTGGCCCCTCCAGTACAGGTATCTTCCATGTATATACAGTGGCACCTCGACTTACGATTGCCCCGACTTACGATAATTTTGAGTTACCATGTAAATTTGATCGAAAAATGCAACTCGACATACAATGATGTCGTCGACTAACAATATTTGTTGGTACAGGTTCGGGTCGACCCAGCGCATGGTTCCCGGTCACGCGGGCCGACCTACCTCGGTTTACTACAGCTGCCCGCTTAGTGATGATCACGCCTATAAGAAATTCTGTTTTTGTGGTGTTTTTTGCTCTTTGAACATAAAAGTAATTATTATATATCATGCCATGGGTCCCAAGAAAGTCAGTGGTAAGGTTCAACATATGAAAACCCATATAAGGATGACCATAGAGCAAAGACAAGAGATCATTCGTAAATATGATGGTGTGCGGGTTGTTGAACTAGCTAGGCAGTACAACAAATCTCAGTCAACGATATCCACCATACTGGCTAAGAAAAAGGACATTATGAGTGCTAAAGTGGCAAAAGGTGTATCAATAAACACGAAACATAGAACACAAAGACTTGAGGAAGTTGAACAGTTATTATTAATTTGGATACACAGCAAGGAGTTAGCGGGTGATAGAGTTTCAGAGGCCATCATTTGTGAAAAAGCAAGGAAATTGCATGAAGACCTCTTAAAGAAAACCCCTGGAACGAGTGATGCAAATACGAAAGAGTTTAAGGCGAGCAGGGGATGGTTTGAGAAATTTAGAAAAAGAAGTGGCATTCATAGTGTTTTGAGTGTTGTGTGTTGCAAGCTGATGGAGGAACACAGCAAAGAACTGACCACCGAAGAACTTCACAAGGAGCAGCAACAAGAGACAGCTGAGGAAATTTCTTCAGGGGAGGAGGAGACAGTACAGAATGTCCCTTCCTCATTCATTAAGAAAATGTGTGTAGCATGGGAAGAATTGCAAACTTTTGCTGAAACGACTCACCTAAATCACAGTGCAGTAGGCAGTTGCCTTAACCTTTTTAATGATACTGTGATGCCTCATTACAGACAAAAATTGAAACATATGGAAAAACAAAAATCTCTGGAAAGGTTTTTAGTGAGATAAACAAGCAGTGAATCACAACCAGATCCTAGTGGTATGCAGGCAAAACATAAGAGAGAGTGTACCCCAGAGAAGTCATCACTGCCTGATGTTATAATGGAAGGGGACTCCCCATCCAAACAGTAACACCTCTCCTCCTCCCCCTGCTCACCATCTTCCATACGCATCATGAGTCCTCCATAAAGGTAAGATAAACATGTACTGTATTGTAGTTAGAAAAAAACATTGTATTCAGCATAAAATGTATTTGTAAGTTAATATTTTGGAGGGTGGGGAACGGATTAATTCAATTCCCTTTATTTCTTATGGGAAAAATCGCTTGACTTACGATCCATCTTTGGGAACGGATTACCATCGTAAGTCGAGGCCTCACTGTATATTATTTGATACCCTTTTCATCTCCTTTCCAGAGAGTACATCTTAAGAGCTTTGAGATGGTCCCAATAGTTTAGATGTTTTATCGTTTCAATGCGTGCTGTATATGTTCTCTGTATTCCTTCTATTTCAGAGATCTCTCCTGCTCCGAAAGGGAAAGTGAGTACTGAGCTATTGAGTACTTGAGTGAGTACTCAAGACAAGATAGCACCATTGATTTAAATAGTGTTAGTATTGCTGTGGGGGATTCGAATGTTCTCATAATTCATCCTATCATTTTCCTGGTGCCGTTACGATTGTTTGGTTGTGTTTACTAAATGTCAGGTTGTCAGACATCATAATTCCCAGGTTCTTTATATTAAAACCTTTACAACCATTACAACCCCTAGCTCACACTGTACCAAAGTGTACAGGAACAGCCACAAAGGCAAAAAACACCACTTAGCTGAAAGCCAACACTGGAGTCAGTGACATAAAAGCAGCCCAATGCACACTATCATCAGAATAGAACCAATGATGGCGCAGCTGGCTGATTACAGCCTGCTTCCCTCCTTCCCCTAAATGAGTGGGAAAGGTGGGTTGAACGAGCTTATGCTAGTTTCATGAAAATTTGATCATTTGTTAACATGATTTGGGAGTTGTTTATGCAGTTCTTAAAGTTGTGGTCTCATTTGTAGCCAGAGGTGGTTTACTGTATTTTGTTTCGCTATCTGGGTACCTTTCCCACAGGTGGCATAAATGAATTACTGAACAAAATTTAAAAAAAACTTAATAAATAAATGCCACTGCTCCTTGTGCCTCTTTGAGGGAGGGAGCCGGGTTCAGGCGAAGGTCCCCTTTAGGCCTATAGAACTGTGACTGATGAGACCCAGTCATATGGGACACTATCAGAGATAGTAGCCAGAAGGGGCTCCTTTGAGAAAAGATAGTTTTGGGGAAATTTAGTCTTTGATCAATTAGCACCAGGGAAGCTAACCCTGAAACAAAATTGAAGCCAGAACCCACAGTCAGACACACAAAAAGAACGAAGCCATACCATGAAATAAACACACACATAATGGACATCCGGCACAGAGGCAAAATCTTAATGAAAACCCAGAAACTAGTGTACTGTAGCTAGTTCTAGCAACTAGTAGTGGTCAGGTGTCAGGTAGTTCATTAACTATTAGCATAACAATAATTGGCTGTCTTAGTAACCCTAATTAACTTTTGCAGGGGGGAGTTGACTGGTTTATTTTTTCTCTTTATTATTACAGCAAATTTGGTGATGGATTGTGAGAACTCTCCACTGTCTTCCCCTTCAACTACTTGGCACGATTATTTGCAAAATTTCTAATCACAGTAGGGTGAAGGTCAACAAGATTCCTGCTAGCTCAGATCATGAAGGAACCCTGCCTATGAATTGCAAAAGATGTCCAATAATATACTGTAATTGGAATCAAAGACCCATCATTACCAAACCTTGCTTTAAACTTAATAAAAACATGTTTGCCTTACCTGTCCAAAGAAACCTTTGCCAAGAAGTTCTCCCTGAGTGAGATCAGATGCACGGAAGATTCGATGATTCTTTGGCTCTACACGGAATGACTTAGTTCGGCTCAGGTCATAGTAGCCAGATTCCCGAGAATAGTCACTGGTGATAAATAAACAAAAATATAAATAGGTAAGGTAATTTAACCTTTCGGTTGCAACACTTTTTTTGCGCTATCCCTATTAAGGGGTCTAAATGTAACCAAACAAAATTGTTAGCTAATCACACGTTAGCATTACCGCATTTCACACTCTTACATGGTAGAGATATGAATCAAATATGTGGAACAAGACATTAAAAGAATATTAATAATTATGAATAACCCAACAAAATACAATCATTCATTTTACAATTCATACTAGTGTATAGTGAATGAGAGATAAACAAGCAGCAGCACACAGCAGTTACTCGGAGCAGTACCCTTCCACTACATAAGACCAGGTGTACAGTGCTCCTCACAAACTGACCTACATACTCCAATTCAAACAAATACATTCAAGCATAAGCCCAGCTATTATCTCTAATGCAATACTGTTATGACTAAATATGAACTTGCGAGGAGGATAGCAGTACAGTATATGTTTAATATATACCCTCATAGGATGCTGCTGAAGTAGGCATGAAAATGTACTAAAGAGTAGCAGTACAAAGTACTTAATGGATGGGTGTAGAGTTTACAAAACAATTTTTCTTAGCAGTCACTCGGCCACTTCCCTTACCAGTACCAGTGGCCATCCAGGATTTCACAGTCCTGTCAGTATCTGTTGATCTGTGCCCCTATGGTGGCAGGCATCTTTGCAAAAAGTATTGCCACCTCAATTGAAGAAGGAAAACATGGGAGATAAAAAGTTAAATCGTCCACCAAAGGACTGCCCACAATATCACCAAAGATTAACAACAAAAATTCACTACCCACTCCAATGAATCCCAACTAAAACTCTGCAAACTACCCTATACTAATTAACTGTTATCCTAAAGACCACCAAATAGCAGCACCATCATCATTAACAGCTGTAGTAGAGATTGCTCCCTCACTTAAAGCCTTTAACAAGGGTACTGAATTTGTGAAAAGCTCGTTTCCGAGCAGCCCTTTTATCAATCCCTTTCTCGCTGTTGAAGTCCTGATTCTCAGTGCCTATGTGGGAAGGCTGGTCTTCAAATTAGGGTATGGGGCCTGACAACTGAGTGAATAGCGCTTGGGATTTGTAGTCCTGGGGTTCCGGGTTCGATCCCCGGTGGAGGTGGAAACAAGTGGGCAGAGTTTCTTTCACCTGATGCCCCTGTTCACCTAGCAGTAAATAGGTACCTGGGAGTTAGACAGCTGCTACAGGCTGCTTAGCGGGGGTGCGTAACAAAAAGGAGGCCTGGTCGAATACCAGGCCATAGGGGACGCTAAGCCCCAAAATCGTCTCAACATAACCTCAAGATAGCTTACTCTTCTGACCCTGTAACAGTGGTGGTGTTGCCATCTAGTGGTGTCCAGAGAAGTTTGTTAACTACCAGTTTGGTAATTACTGAGATTTAATTTGTATTCCTTGTGTTTCAAATTATTTCTCGGAGGGAGCGTTTAGCTGTTATTTATGCTTGATGGTGTCATAGCAAGCGGCTCTTTAGTGGAGGACTGAATTTTACCTTCTCTTCAAGAAGATGGCAAGACCACTTGAAAAGTTAATTTTTCCCTACGTAGCATAGAGTGACAGAGCCCAACAGGAATATGGAGTTCTGATGGACCCAGGTCTTGGCTCAAAGGGTAATAGAGGGGGCACTCTGAAAGGAGTGCTTTATAAAAACAAATTCCCTACATTTTGCATTTTTTTAGTTGATGCGAGTTATAGGCATGCCAAAAGTATGAAAAATCAAGACGTCTTAGAGAATAAGTTCCCAAGTTACAGAAGTGATAAATACATACTGTATGTTTATACAGTATACTGTATACTGTTAGCACTTTATACAGTATACTGTATACTGTTAGCACTTTATACAGTATTCTGCATACTGTTAGCACTTTATATATAAAAAAAATTCAAGTAAAAATCAACTAATAAAATTTCCTCCCAAAGTCATAAATATTTAAAGTTTCATTTAAAAAATTCATACTTGTCTAATAGCTTAGGAAGTGAGGATGCTCTCTCTTTACACCCTCGTCCTCGTCTTAGCTGACGACTGCGTTGTGTACCAGATACATAACCTTCATCTCTTCGCTTAAAAAGACGCTCTCTCAAACCTGTTTTGAATAATGCAGTAGTAGGTCAGAACATTTATATATATTAAGAACATGTATGTATGAATATACAAAATAAATGCATTTGAATAAAAATATCTTTGTTAACTGAGGTGAATTCATGTTAATATAATCCAAACAAGTGCATTATCATCATTATCCCACTTCACACATGAATGGAGGTTATCTTGAGATGATTGATTATGATGAGTGAGAAGGTATCAGCATAGAAAACACAGGAGAGCAATATGGGAAAAGACACACAAAAATCCACCGATCTATTCAGAATATCTTCCACACAACATACTGCAGTATCACATATAATGACCACCATTACATGCCAGCACAAATAAGCTACAGAGAACCCCACTGCTTCATACAACTACAGTACTGTGCTTCCCCAGAGTTGCCATTTAAATTTTGTTTAAATATTTTCTAACGTATAGAAATATCCAAGAGGAAGTTTAACAAACTGGATCAGGTTGGGAACAAAATTCAATACAGGTACATCTGAGGAGGTACAGTATTTCAATCCTCGGCTATTTTTGTCCCGAGATACAATGCGTGTATTTTATTAATAAGCTTGTGAACGTGGACGAAAAACTCCTTTCTGAGCAAGCTACCTATACATGGTCGTTTCCCTGTGCAGGAGTCCTGCTTTCCCAGGACTCTTACATTGCCATTACCCATTAGAGAAAGCTCGGAAGCCCCCACTAGTCTAGGCTAAAATTTGGGAGGGATAACTAGCTTTATTATTGAAAAGTTGTCTACCCACTCTTTGAATGATAAGGCAAGAAGAAGGATACAGATACACACATCATACAAACATGACAAATACAACTCAGAAATCATTTTTGTGAGACTCGCATCAAGATAATACATGGTGAGTGAAAGTAACTGGTGCACTCTGTGTGTCATTACATGTATGGTAATGGAGATCATAAAAGAATAGAGGAGACAAGAAAGAATCTACACCATAAGAAGGAAGCAACTATAGCTATAAGAACCAGAAAGAGAAACAAGCTTGAGAGTTGATGTATCTCCAGCACTAACACCAGATATTTTCTCAAGACAATCTATATAGTCAATATCAAAAATACCAGCACCAGTATGGAATCTGCACCCTGTGAAATATACAATGAAAATTGCTACAAGGACTGGTTAAGCAAACTCCATCTCATAACTATAGAGGAAAGAAGGAACAGGGAGGATATTATCACAGCATACAAGATATAGTGGGAAACAGAAAAAGTGGACATGAGGTTAAAAAACAATAAGAGGACATGTGGAAATTGGAAACACAATGAGGGTATCGAACATAATGAAAATCTTCCATATTGAGCCAGTCCTTCAGATACTCCCACGGGATCTAAGCTCGGAAACTACCTCGGATTTACTGACCTTCTTTTTGCTGCGGGTCATGAACCGGAGATATATTACGACAAGGTGAGACAAAGGGAAAGCTCTGTCGTCTGGTAGATACTTGCTCAGGATCATGTTCAATGGTTAACTGAAATTAAAAAGCAAATGTAACAAATTAAACTTCAAATGTTAGCTCCAGAAATATTACTCTGCTAAACTAAAGTATGAAATTTAAACTAATCATATCTGATGCATCAGAGTAGATGACAACATATGGTAATGGGGTTTCAGCTTCATTTCCCTGAACTACTGCATCAACACCCAGAGCTCCCTTTTAAATTAAACACTGAACATAGAAAGCACAGTCATTTTCTGGGAAAGGATGCAAATGCCTTTAAACATACAGACCTGATCTGATGCATCAGTTAAATGTAAATGCTGCTTTATGAAAAACTACTCTAATCATGGGAAGGAACTTATTTACTTTCGACTGCTACACAGATCAGCATTTTTATGGTAAAAATTGTAATTTCCTGGAACAGCTACACATATAAACAGATAAAGAGAGCAGTACACAATGGATAGATACATATAAATCAAGAGATGAAAGAAAATATGAGTAATAGAGAGATGATGGGTTATCATCTTGACAACCATAAAGGGATAAGCTACTGTGCTAGATGCAAGGAAAGACAATCAAATTGTATACAATAGTGTGAAAGAAGTAAGAATCTGTCAAATAAATGAGTGAAAATCTGCCAAATGAATGAATAAAATGGCATTATTTATGAGCAAAGAAAAAAGTAATGAATAAAAATTGGTATCACACTTCAATTGCACATTTTCCCCTTTCATCAGTCATAATCCCAATTATATTATTTAAACTGATCAACCACTACTAATACTTCATCGCTCACATTTATTTTGTACACATAATTTCTCTTTCATTCCACCACCACAACTTAACTTTTGTAGACACTCACTCCATAGTCTTCCCTTCACACACAGCAATAAACGTTTCAAGTATCCTTCATAAATCTCTATCACCGACTGCCAAACATCAAAGTCTTCTTATTAGGCATGTACACCAAGTTTAAACCTTCTCAGATTTTCTTAACTTGTCCTAATTCATGACCATACACATATATAAAGATGTATATACTGTACTGTACGACTACTACACACCCCTGGCATACACCTACATTAGTATCAGACCGTCACTAACACACATGTTTGTGGTGTGGTGTGTGGTGTGGAAAAAAGAAAAAAAAAAGTAGTTAGTAAACAGTTGATTGACAGTTGAGAGGCGGGCCGAAAGAGCAAAGCTCAACCCCCGCAAACACAACTAGGTGAATATACATGGACTACAGTCTACATAAAACCCTAGACAATATGTAATAAAGCTTGTACAATTCTACACATCCTCATACAACTTAAAAGAAACAATAGATAAAAAGTGACTAATATCTAACCTGCAACACATCCTGAGAGGAAGTAATAAGATTTTCAATGTCACCAATACAATGATCCTCAACAGGTCTCCCATTCACTTCAAGTATTCGATCTCCAACGTGCAGAGACATCAAGTCTGCTGCTGAGTCCAGTCTGGTTCAAACAAAAATTTACAATTTAGAAAGTCCATATTAAATCATTTTTATAAAATGTACAATAAAAGCAAAAAAAAAAAAAAAGAAATTTCAAAATTTGAAAACTGATATGAGAAATGTTTGACTAACATAATGAGGAGTTCCTATACACTGTATTTATAATAAAGGTTAATTAAAGTTTGTGTGTACACATGTATGTACACACAGGTACATACATAAATTCACACATACATGAAAAAGAACAAGCATATGCATGCACAAGCATGTATGCACACAGACGTGTACATATACGCACACACACATGTGCATACATGCACACACAGGTGGATTCTCGGAGGCTCTCTGCTGCTACCATCTGGATAGATCCATCCAATTCAAGTCGCACCAGGCACTTTCGCGTCAATAAAAGTCTACCAGGAACCAGAGGCCAAAATCTGGCTTCCTCTATAGAGACACAGGGAGCAAAAGATTCTAGATCACTAACCATGGAATACAGCCACCGAAAAGATGGAGCAAGACAAAACTGACAACAGGATGGTAAATCTAAACAACTCGAAAACCAATAGACCCAGTACTGTAGTTTGGTTATTTTTCCTTTAGTAGCAGCTGCATAACACCACGTGGCAGCATCGGCAGCTACCAGCTCAGCCGATGAAGTCCAATCAGTCAAAAGGCAAAGGGAGGAAAGGGAAGGGAACTATCAGGAGAAAATGCCAAGCCAATGCGACTATATAACACTTGGAAGGGATTAGTGTAAGAATTTGGGATGGGACGGGGCAAAGAAATGGTGCCCAACCATTTGGATGGTCAAGGATTGAATACCGACCTGCATGAAGTCAGACCGTCGCTCTACCGTTCAGCCAAGGACTCACAAGAAAGGCATTTCATTTCACTCTATGGTGGTTTTCTGAGAAGACTCCTTTGGTGGCTCCCTGTTTCTATCTAACCAGAGAGAAAAGTGAACAGAGAAAAGAGAAAAAGAGAGAAAAAATGGGCACTCAGAGACAGAGGAGAACAGAAGTCAATAACCCCTGAACCTGAATATCTCCCCAAGACATATTCGCAAACACAACAAAGCTGCAAATTTGATTACATTAAGGATAGACCACAAACTGGCTAAACTAGATGAAGGCAGAACTCCATGTGACTGCAGCCCCAGACTAATATAGCATATATCAATCCGATAGCTCCAGAGAGCCAACGGGGTTCCCCACAGAAAAGTCATTAATTTTAATATTTCTCTATACTGTACTGTATTATTCAATATGAATGTGTGAATTTTCTGTTATGTACAGGTATATACAGTATATGAAGAATAACAAAAGTAAATAATAAACAACATATGATGCATCACTTTCAAATATCTTCAACAAGATAGTAAAATTTAGAAATGTCTTGTGTTGGGTTTTAAAATCTGAAATTATATAAATTAAGATAAAGATATATTAAGAAATAAAAATATTAGTACAGTACTGAAATTTCCCACAAAGAATGAAAGCTCATCCCAAAACAATGCAGCACTCCACAATGCTTGACAACACATTTTATTTTAAGTTTAAATCAAGATGGTCAAAATATAAAAAAATATTATCTGGAAATGAAGACACATTAAGAAAAATAATTCAAAACATGATCATCGGTGGGCAACTTCATCACATTGCAAAATAGCACACTACATAACAAAAGAAATTGGAATACAGTATACTGAACTATTAGAGGGCATGGCTAAGAGCAGCAAGAATCCAATGGAAAAATGGAGTACAAAATGAATTACCAAGTGAGAGTGAAAATACCTACTTCTAGTTACTGGAATTAAGCTAAACTCTGTGTTCCTTATACGCTGGCCTTTTGGTGGCAGGCTCAGCCTTGATTTCAAGCACTGCTGGCTCGATGTTTAAACCGGAGAGTTTTTCACGGCTCTGCCTCTTTCAGAAGATCAGTCCGGTGACGTACAACTCTGGTTCGATCTTAAGAACATAAGAACAAAGGTAACTGCAGAAGCCCTACTGGCCCATATGAGGCAGCTCCTATTTTTAACCACCCAATCCCACTCATATACATGTCTAATCTTCTCTTCTGCTCTTCACCTCTGGACTCTTTTTATGAATCTTTTGCTATGATGACCAAATCACAAGAAGCAGATAAGATAAGGTAATTCCTAGAAGGTAAGAGTAAGGCAAAAGGTAAGAATGCAAAGAAAAATACAAATGGGATAAAGGAAGAATGGGATAGGTGAGAATAAGAGGAGATAAATAAAAAGAAAAAGGGAGGTAGGCTTATGTTAGGTCAAGGTTGTTAGCAGGGTTAGAGCATTTGAGTATGTACTGTGAAAGGGAAATGTCAACAGCAAAGCCAGAACTAAGGTTCATGTTGGGTATGTTGTGTATCAAACAACAGATTCAACAAGATGGTGTCTGTGAAGAGTAGAAGCAGGAAAGATTATTTTAGACGACCAATCAATAGGATGATTAGTCCCTAACATGTCAGAAGAGAGCTTTGTTTGTGTCTGCAGACTTAACACTTCTTTTCTGTTCATCAAGTCTGTCATTTAGTGTACAGCCAGTTTTTGCCAAAGTATTGGTGAGGACAGGAAAAACAAGAAATAGAGTAGACACCAGCAGCATTAAAAGCAGGTGGAGCAGTGTGAAGTAGATTTCTATGAAGAGTGGTAGTTTATCGAAGGCAAACTTTATGTCAAGTGAATGAAGGGTGTTAGGAAATTTTTGAGTTCAGATATAAAGGGAAAGCAGAGCATAGTGGTACTGTACTAGTATTGGAAATGGGTTTGGAATGAAAGAAATTTTGTTTAGCTTGGGAATAGGCATAGTTAATAAAATGTAAAGGGTAGCCAAGGCGAGAGAAAGATTTGCAACTAAAGGAAAGTTCAGAATCAAGAAATTGAGGGTCACTGATGCGTAGAGCATGGAGGAAGAGAGAGACCGGAACACTTTTCTTAACGGGAGGATGGTAGGAAAAGAAGTGAATGTACGTACCTCTATGCATGGGTTTGCAGTAGACAAGGAAAGAGAAACAGGACACAGAGCTTTGAACATGAACATGAAGGAAAAGAAAGAGGGAATTAGATTTCCATTCAACTTTGAAATTGATAAAAGGAGACTGATTGTTAAGAGAGGAGAGGAGAGGAAGGGCTGAAAAAAGACTAAGGTCATGAGGCCATAAAGCAAAAAAATTTCATCAACATAACGAAGCCAGAGAGAGAGAAACAATAGTGGGAAGATGGCAAACCGAATCGTCATCATCTCTCTATCTTCTGGAGTGTGGTTTGGTCACCATCAGCCATATTATTGTGATTCATCATCTCTATTGATATAGTTACTGCGAGCAGGTGGTTTCTTCGATGGTGACCACCTACATTCTTCTTCTAAGCAGCAGTATGAAGTTTCCTGGTGGTCTTTTTGCCACTTCCTTTCTCTTCATCATTATCCTTTGGTTTCTGAGTGGGTAGTGCTCTCCTACTTTATCAGAATTTCATGCCAAATGCTGTTGCCTCATGTCATGCCATGTTGGCAGAGCTGCTGTACCTTGTGTTCGATGGCTCCTTCTCTTCTGGTGAAGAACAAGTCGGCTGGCTTCTGGAGGGGTAGTCTCGTTATTGATGCTTGATTAGTTAGGCTGAGGGTGCATCATGTGTTGTCCCCCTTCAGAGCTCTCTGCCATTACTTATGTGCCACCGATTCTGCCTTGGAAGACACTTTATGGGTGAATTTGGTGTCCTTGGTTCCTTGTTCCAAGGCTCATGTTTCTCAGGTAGTTCTCAGTACAGTGTCATTAAGTCTAGCCAGCCTGTAGTTTACCCTTGCAAATAAAATAATTAACAAAACTATAATTGGGTTTTGTTGATGGTGGAGCATCAGGTATGTCTGTCATTGCAGTTAGAGACCAATCCATAAAGAATTGATTCTTTCCAGGAAGAAAGGAAAGTAAGGGAGGGGGTGGATGGGAGGAAATGGATAGAGTAAGGGAGAGGGGTATATAGGGAAGGTTATCTGTAGGTTGTTTCATTGTTAATCAGTCTTGTACCTGCCCACCCATCTTCCAGCTTGCCTGTCCAATGAATCCAACTTGCCCAGTTCCTCAAGCCTGCCCACCTCAAGGCCACTAAACCCCTCATGCCTGTCCATCTGATACCTTCCTCCCATCTGCCTGCCCAATTTCTCCCTCCTGCCCACCCAAGCCCTTCATAAATGTCTCATGGATGCCCACTCAATATCTCCTGTCCCCATGATTCTCCCCTACCCTCCAGATTCCTCCCTCCCAACCTTATGCTGCCTGCTCAACCCCTCATCTTTCCCCAACTCCCACCCAACTGATATCCGGCAATCCTGCCTGCTGGTCCTTCCATCTCGATACCCCTGAATACCCTCCTTCCCACCCAGTTCCTCTCACCCAAAAGCCCAATCTTTGTACTGAACTATATATGCTATACTGTACTATAAGCACACTCTGATACCACTGCGTTAGGAAGACCAGCCGCAGCTCCAAAAACGGTTAGTAATAAACTACATTCTGTATATTACATTACAAATACTACTTATATTTCACCAAAATCAGCGTTTATATATTATTTGTGTCTAAATATGTATCACTTGCTATAGGGAAAATTAAAAAATAAAGGTAAATAGCCAACTTTGGCCAAATTTGGGGAAATTTGAATTTTCAGCAAATCCAGATTGGGTCTGAAATTATTTAATCTGGCTTTTTTACAGTTTGCCTGTAACCCCTTTGTTTCCTTGTAATTTCAATTTTGGCATGTTGGAGTTTCATACCTTTCCACAAAAATTACATTTTTAAGATTCAGAATCCATTTAATAGCAGGTCTCTGAATCTTTTGGAGTTTCTCTGTTTCTCCACACGTTCTTTGAAATAAAGTTTTAAACAACAGCTGCATAGTGTGTTGTCCACTAGCGGCATTTCTTCCCTCGAATTCACCCCCTCTTATAACAGCTCTCAGTAATCCAGTAATCCTCAATAATCACCTTACTATCATTTAGGAAATCTTTCTTCCAGGTTAATAGTTTGTCACCCTTACTTACTAGTTTGGGGCTTAATCAAATGTTATTTTTAAGTC
Organism: Procambarus clarkii; assembly: GCF_040958095.1. Classification (NCBI taxonomy): domain Eukaryota; kingdom Metazoa; phylum Arthropoda; class Malacostraca; order Decapoda; family Cambaridae; genus Procambarus; species Procambarus clarkii. The sequence continues at coordinate 37,622,300 of NC_091181.1, forward strand.
CAAATGATGAAGTCAAACAAAATGTCTCTTTTTTTTTTTTCTGTAAGATATCATGGCCTTTCATTTAAAGTTAGTCAATTTGTTACAAATGACCTTTCTGTTCAAAAATTACACTACCAGTCTGCTATTATGTCATTTCTGTCAAGATATTTCACCCATTTAAAATTAATTACCATCTCTAGTGAGTTAGCAACCACATATGTCAATGATATTAATTGTAGTTTAATGGGTCTTCCCTGTCACTGTTTTTTTAATTGGGACCGTTTGCCTTTTTCAGTATGTCTGAGAGGTTTCCTGTTTGTAAAGATGCTTGGCAAATAATTTGTAGTGGGTTGCTAAACTCATGAGTGCAATTTCTCCATACCCAGCATGAAGGTCATTCTGGCTTGAGTGTATGTATCTCTTTCTGTCTGTGAGCTTATACTTTTCAAATTAGAGTTTATATTTTGTGTAATTTTTTGGGTAATCCCTTTGAACTTAGTTAACTTCATGTATTTTTAAAATCATTGGTCACAATAACATGCATTTACATGGAAAATATTGTCAAACAGATGTACAGTGGTACCTCGCATAACGATCGCCCCAAAAGGCTAACATTTTAGGTAACGACCGGCCCAATCGGCGACAAATCGTCCCGTATGGCAAACGCTCGTTTGAGTAACGTCAACACCACATGGTGGGGTCGCGTTGCTTCTTGCACATTCTTGGACGCCTCCGACGATGCAAATAAATTATGTTGTTCTTGTTTAAAGATGCTAATGATGCTGGGATATAAAGGGGTGACTGCCAAGATGTTGCAAAGCATTGCCATTTTTGTAGAAAAAAAGAAATGAAATTTCTGAAATACAACAAATGTCAAAAACGTTCGTTCGGTGTTCGGCAGGTAGGCTGCTCCGTTATAACAATCTTTCTTTGTTTCAAATGTGTTCCATTTGTTTTGTATTTGTCATTTATGTCTCAATAATGGAGCAGCCTACCGTACATACACTGCACAAACCTTTATACCTGCTTGATGGAGTTCTGCAAGTTTTTCTACTCCCCAAGCCCGGCTTGAGGCCAGGCTTGACTTGAGAGTTTGGTCCACCAGGCTGCTGCTTGGAGCGGCCCGCATGCCCACATACCCAGCACAGCCTGGTTGGTCCAGCACTCCTTGAAGAAAACAATCTAGTTTTCCTCTTGAAGATGTCCGCGGTTGTTCCAGCAATATTTCTGATGTTCGCAGGTAGGACGCTGAACAACCGCGGACCTCTAATTTTTATACAGTGTTCTCTGCTCTGAACATACTCTTCACCTGTTCTATTCTGCATTTTCTTCCATATCGTTCACTCCAGTACGTTGTTATTTTACTGTGCAGATTTGGGACCTGTCCCTCCAGTATTTTCCACGTGTATATTATTTGGTATCTCATTATGACTTATGAGATTTTTCTTTCTTCAAATTTGTTCAATGTTTATTTTTTATTTGTTTTATAGCAAAAGGTTTGTTCGGTGGTCGGCAGGTAAGCTGCTCCATGTTTCTTACATAAAAAACTAAAACAAAAAAAATGTAGAATTTTAAAAACCAGAACAAATGTCAAAAAGGTTCGTTCCATTGTCTACAGGTAGGCTGCTCCATGTTTCTTAAATAAAACAAACAGTTGAAACAAAAAGTTGAAACAAACATTTGTCCATTTGAAAAATGGACAAATGCCATAAAGGTTCGTTCAGTGATTGTCGGGTAGGCTGCTCCATTATAGACGTAAATGAAAAATACAAAACATATGGAACGAAACTAAGAAAGATTGTTATAATGGAGCAGCTTACCCGTCAAACACTGAACGAACCTTTATGGCATTTGTCCATTTTCCAAATTGTTTCAACTATTTGTTTTATTTAAGAAACATGGAGCAGCCTACCTGTAGACAATCGAACAAACCTTTTTGACATTTGTTCTGGTTTACAAAATTCTTCATTTTTGTTTTCGTTTTTTTATGTAAGAAACATGGAGCAGCCTATCTGCCGACCACCGAACGAAGTTTTTGATATAAGACAAATGAAAAATAAATATTGAACAAATTTGAAGAAAGAAAAATGTCATTAAGGTTTGTGCAGTGTATATAAGGTAGGCTGCTCCATTATTTAAAACATCGAATATCATATTGATGTTTTTCAGTGGTAGAACGGATTAATTTGATTACCATTAATGTCAATGGGGACATTAATGTTTTGTATGACGTCCATTTCACATGACAACGACGGCGCCAGAACGGATTAAATTCGTTACTCGAGGTACCACTGTACTTTACAGTACTTGTAAGTACAGTACTGTATGTGCAAATTAAATGTGTCATTTAACTACAAAGATGATAGTGCAACACTAAATTCCTTGTAATATTAGTTCACACGAGTTGCTTTCTATGAGTGCACTAACTGAATTTGCGTTATTTATTAAGGCCATGCTAAGAGCAAATGATGATTTTGCAAATATATTTCCTTTGTCATATTTGGAATTATTTTTAAAAGGAATACTATATAGCCAAATCTGCTTAAAAAGTAAGCTTTACAACACAATATTCACATTTAAAGCACTGCCTACTAATTGAAACAAAAACAATTACTACCTTATTAAGCTAAAACTTTACAAAATTTTAAACCAGACTTTTAGATTTAAAACCCATAATGCATTCTACAATACCAGTATATATAAAATAAAACAAGGACTAAATATTACCAAATGCAGCCGTCACAACAAGCGCCATTCCTTAAACTAATGCAAAAACTTTCATACCGTGTGTTCAACCCTAGAAGTGCTACCATCACATTTCTCTACTATGATAATGCTCAGTGGATGCCCTGTAAAAAAGAAAGGTCAGCTTGAGAAAAGTACATGCAAGTAGATATTTACATAGAGCCATAGGTGCATTCTTTAAACTGAAGGAAAATGCTGATCATCAGAGTGCTTCAAAGAAACCTTATCATGCAGTGCAGGAGAAACCAAGTATTGAAGAGAGGCCTGTGGGCTCTATTTTAGTTTTACTGGGAACAGGCTTATCTCTGCAGGGCATGAGAATAATTTAGTATCTGTTCACTTCAAGACACTGAAAAACCTGAAATCAATCCTAAAAGCGACACAGATATCTGTCACTCTACACTACATCCCGAACATGCTAAGGGAAAATTTGTGTGTATAAAGTATCTGCACCAATATACTCACTGTTGTAATCTTTCTTTGAGGGATGGAACACTGAAACACAGGGACTAGTGTTAGTAAACCCCTTCCGTTGGTAAGAAACTTTGCAATTCCTGGGACATCAAAACAATTATATAACTTGCTTCTAAGTATGTGACTGATTAACTGATGACTGAAACTTATCTTTAGTTAAACAAATAGTATTTTGTTAATATTAAGCAACATTTTAGTAAATTAAATTACATGAAATTTATTTCATATAGGTCTAGCTTTTTTGGTTAAAAAAAGACAGAAGGATTAGTATAATAAATATTATGTACATGTGTTTATCTTCTATACCAGAAAAAATGAGTGGTGAACCACTTGTTTAAAATTTTCATTGTTGTTTACTTCTGATACTTACATCAACAGACCAAATATAACAAACATGGACACTAAACAAATACAAATGTAACACATGCAGACGAGGTCACAATAATGTGGTTAAAGATATGATGACCAAACCACACACCAGAAGATGAAGAGATGACGACGTTTCAATCAGTTCTGGACCATTATCAAGTTGATTGTGATGGGAGTGAGGGAGGCACAGGCATTAAATAAGGCAAGAGTGAGGTGAGGAGCAAGTAAGAGAAGAAGGAATTATGTAAAGGTAAAGTGTAAGGTGGGGAGCAGGTAAGAAATGATGGTACAGGAATTCCTAGAAGGTAAGAGTACATTAAAAGGTAAGAGTACATTAAAAGGTAAGAATGGGATGAGTGAAATAATGGGATGAAAAAAAGAATGGGATAGGTAAGAATAAGAGGATAAGAAAAGAAAGGCGGGGATAGGCTTATGTCAGATCACCTTTGAAGGTTAAATCATTTGCATGTGTACTATGAAGGGAAGAGTCAACAGCAACAAAGCCAGGACTAAGGTTCATGTTGGCTATGTTGTGTATCAGATTCAATTTGACAAAACAGCGTCTGTGAAGATTAGAAGCACGAGAGACTATTTTAGAAGAGGACCTTTCAATAGGATGATTAGAGTTCCTAACATAACAGAAGAGAGCATTGTTTGTATCTGCAGCCTTAACACTTCTTTTGTGTGTTGTCAAACATTAAGTCTGTCATTTAGTGTACAGCCAGTTTCACCAAAGTACTGGAGAGGATAGAAAGAATAGGAAAAAAAGAGTAGACACCAGCAGCATTAGAAGCAGGAGGAGCAGTGTGAACCAGATTACTAAGAAGAGTGTTAGTTTTTCAAAGGCGAGCTTTATGTCAAGCGGACGAAGGGGATTGGTGAGAATTTTTAGCTCAGATATGAAGGGAAGGCAAAGCACAGTAGTATCAGTGTTGGAAACAGCTTTAGGGGTTTAGGATGAAAGAAATTTAGTTTAGTTTGAGAACAGGCACAGTTGATAAAATATAAGGGGTAACCAAAGTAAAAGAAAGATTTGTAAATTAAGGAAATTTCATAATCAAGAAACTGAGGGTCACTGATGTGTAGAGTGTGGAGGAAGAGGGAGACAAGAACACTTTTCTTAACAGGAGGAGGATGGTTGGAAAAGAAGTGAATGTACATACCACTATGCATATGTTTGCGGTAGACAGAGAAAGAGAAACAGGACACAGAGCTGTGAACATAAACATCAAGAAAAGGAAGAGGGAATTAGATTCCCATTCAGCTTTGAAACTGATAGAAGCCAGATTGCTAAGAAAAAAGAGGAAAGGCTGGAAAAGACTAAGGTCACAAGCCCATAAGGCAAAAATGTCATCAACGTAGCGAAGCCAGATAGAGGGACGAGTAAGATGAAGAAGGCCTTTAGTTGCCTTCCAACTACAGAAAGAGAACGTTATCAAGGGAAACATTAGTAAGCAAAGTCGACATCAAAACTAAGAATGTTACAGGAGGGCTGCAGGTGCAGTCTTTCTATGAAGTCCTGAAAGTGATGGAGGTGGGCAGAAGAAAAAAGTGCCAAGATAAGAAGTCAAGAGTTTTGGCAACCCAGAAGGCAAGAAGATAGCCGACAGAGACTCTAGAAGAAATGACAGGACGAAGAGGAACACCAGGTTTACAAGACCGAAGTCAAGAGGACAAAGACTTGAGAGCTCTCTTTGTTTGCAGTTGAAAGAAGTTTTAAGGCGATCCAAAAGTCAAGAGGAGCATACGTGAGGGAGTCACATATGTCATGACACAGAAATTGTAAAAACTTTAGACTAAATATTCTGAGTCTACCAATTACAGAAAACAGCATTTAAGTAGTGATGCTTACAATAGCTTCTAAATACATGACCCATTAGAGAATGTGGGTGGTGTGTGAAAGATAATTACAATCATGGGAGCAATATCGTTGTCTAGAGATATAGTGCAGCACGCTCTTAAGCAGTTACTGTATATAACAGCATTTTGATTTTAAACAATTAACCAATTGTGTATAGGTTATTTTCAGGGTATTTATGCATGGGGGCTAATTAGAATACAAATTTTAATTTATAAATACATACACCACAAGTACCCCTGTACTTGTGTATCTTGTTTCTAGATTTCTCAACATATAATATGAAGAATTATTAGAGATTATCTTTAGGTCAAGATGCATATCTATCCTATGCCTAGGAATCAAGAGACAGGCATCCAAGCTCATGCAGTGATAAAATAGGGAATTTGATGCTTTACAACTATTATGTCAGATGCTATCCGAGTCCACTCGAGAGAACATTTTACAAATAAGTTAATGCTTGAGGCTGGGATGAATATTTACTTCCTGGAAGGTACGAGTGCATTAGTGACAGGTCATGTGGTGCATGAGAGTAGCACTTACAAGGTTTTGCAGATCCAACATAGCTGAAGTCTAAGTGACATTCACCCAACAATATGCACCTTAATAAAATGTAACCTGATAGGTTAAAATGAGCAATAGGCTTGTAGAAATATAGTTGTAACCTCAACCTCATTAATAAAGGCAAGAATGTACAGGAAACTTATGATGATGCCAAAAGATACATTCTAAAATATTGAAGGGTAATAATTCATAGGATTTAGAGAAACCAAGATCTATGAGACCTCAAACAAGTCCCAGATGGAGGCAAAGATGGTCATTACCATAAACAGTTACCCAATTGCAGGATGTCCCGGTGTTTAAGGATGCCATGCCAGGCCAAGTGGAGTGCAAGGGTTTGTGATAAAGAATGCTGTTATCATCTTAAAGGGAACATGGATAAATTAAAATAAGGATGAAAACTGACTTGGTAAAAAAAAATCCACCCCTGCACTCAGATTGGGCAACTTGCCCTAGATAGAGGCCTATTTCATAAAAGAAGAAAAGAGATAGAAAGTACTTTGGGAGGCAAGAAGGAAAGTAGTTGCAAACTATTTCTCAAGAGGTTGATGCATGTCTACCCGAAAATAAATGGCCGAATCAGTGTCACGTCATCTTCCTAAATAATACACACTACAGATGTTGGCATCATTCTGAAATGTCAAGGTAACACCTAGATAAAAGATAATGTAAACTCTGGATTGAAGCCATTAATATATTACAGATTACACATCACAAGTCACTACATTCAGGTTTAGCAGTATTATCACAAAATGCTCCTCTCTAAATTAACTAACAGAGAGCATGATGTTAAACATGTTTTACAAAATGGCCTTAATCAACAAACATGATAAGCCACATGTTACAAAGATAAATTATCTGCAGAGTGCTCTTATATAAATTATTATTACCTCTAGCACATTGCTAATGTTATTAATCATCTCTTATCAGCATTACTTCCCTATGCTATATCACGACAAAATTCAGAATGCAATGCTTGACAGTACTGAAGCACAATACTGTACCTGTAAGAGCAATACAACATCCAAGTTTTATATTATTTTCTTCAATGCAAGTACATTGCTGTACTAATACTGACTTAAACCATGAGATCTTACTCTGCAATACGTAGGCCTCTATAATTACTGAGTCCTGCCAGAGGGAAGCCCTTTCTCGAGTCAACGCTAAGCTTGATTCTTCTCTGATTATCCGACTTTGCTGGTAACTCTGCAGTAAAATAGGTAAACACAATTAACACTACAATCATCATTATCAATCAATAAATCCCTTTAAGCAATACCTGCAAAAAAAAAAAAAAAATGCAGGTATGAATATAGATCATAGATTAAATTATCTTGATGCAGTATTCCAATTCATCTAAGTTTTACTTTGATATTAAGTCAGGCAAACTTACCAATAAGTTGTATACTGTGAGGTATCTTTGTGAACGATGTAGACTTGTTCAAAGGCTGCATCTGCCTCTTGTAACACAATCCACTAAAAAATACAGTAATTATTTTCATACAGGTACTGTATACTAAATTTGCTTTTATGCATTATATTAAACTGCACTTCTGTAATTATGGCATATGCAACAGTATCTAACACACAAGACATGATTGCTGCTAATAATTAAATTACTCTAGTTAATATATTTATTTATTGTTATAAAGAACAAAGAATAAAATTAGCCAATCCATATTAAGGAGATAACTTGCCTAATAAGACCTAAAGCACTGTTTTCTTTAATAAAGCTAGCATGAATGACACTGTAAAGCACATGATCAAACATTTAATAATTATCATTACCCCTCTTCCAACTTTTGAGGCAGGGAATCATCTGCACAAAGAAAAAAAGCATAAGCCTTGTGACAGAAATTCTTCAGAATTTCTCTGGGGTGGGTTTTGGTGGAATACCACCAAGCTTGCCTAGTTTGCTCTCCAAAGTGTTGAAGACATGGAACTTCTACTCGAGACGGAGTCAGCTTCTGCATGGTGCCGTTCTGCACAGTGGCACAGTTTTTCTTAAATACATCACTATGTATTTATATGACCATGCGAGGATGATGCATGGTCATCCATGGTACTTTTGAAACCATCTGTGTGGTGTAATTCTGTTTTCAGTCACAGGTGTGTTCTGTGTCATATTTAGATCATGGTCCTGCAAGCCTCAGTCCTGTCAACAGCTTATAATGCTGGCACAATGAAAAATAACATGATGAATCTATTAATAAATACCGAGGCCATATAATTGGCTGCTGTTTTTAATACTGAAGCGTTGCTGCTGTCCGTCACAATTTTTGAGTGGTGAGGCATTAAGCCATTTCTGCCCTCATTCTTTGATGTGGATTTGCAGTAGTTCCTGGTCAGCCAATCTGAATCTGACCCTCATGCTCTCTTCAACCAGACATGTACGTTACAACAATGGTTGTTTTGCAGGTCACAGTGGCTTGATTGGAAGGACAATGTTTATCTGGAGAATGGTTCTGGATACACTCCATTGCTTCATCAACCAGCTGTCCTGTCTTAGGATAGTGTCTTGCCATCTTCATGCCCATCTTGACTTTTCCTAGATTCAGTGTGTAGTCATACTTTAAGTATCTGAATTTTCAGGCATTGTACCTAGTGCTGTTGACTACTGTTTGCTAGAATGGCAAGCTTCATGCTCTGCTGTATTGTCCTTAGTTTCTAAATTTTGACCATGTTATACCTATTATTTATTATCCTTCCAAGCATAGAATGAGACGTCTTTTTTTTCAGGAAGAGCCCTACACTTGTGCAAGTGTAGTTTGTGAGACCATCTATACATCATGTCCTATAGTCTGTGGCTGCTCTGCCGGGCATTTGAGCAACCTTCTGTTACACTCTTCCTTAAACCAGTGGATTTATTTCCAGCAACATGACCTGTATAAGCTTGCCATACTCAAGGCTCCTCAGACTCAGTAGTGATAGTGCTGCTTCCATCTTGTGGTTGTCCGGATAGCGAATACTGTATTTAGCATACTGTACTGTACATTACAGTTTTAACTGTTACTCTGTGTGTTTACAGTTAAATCTTGGAAAGTGTGTTGAGTTTACAATCTGTTCTATGATGTGGCAAGACCATTTGCAAAGCTGCTTGTCACTGTGGAGCATAAGCATACAAAATTGACGAGAATGTGGTATCCTGGGTAGCCCCAGGACCTGACTCACGAAGCAATCAAGGGACCCTCGGAAGAATTTCATAAACTCAGACACTATTTCTTAACTAAAAGTATTTACTACTTAAATTAATTTTGCTATCAAAATATGCACAAAATAATATGTTATCATGAACACTAATAAAACCAAAAAATTATGTCCATAAAATTAATAAAGAAAAAAATAAATTATGACTTTATAATATTTATATAAATTATTCATAACTCTAAATAAGCTTAGTATATGACACAACCTTTAAAAATTCAAGTTTTCCTTACCAGTATAATTTAGATCTCTCAACAAGAGCATATGACTCCCCATCACCAATAAATACTGAGCATGAGGTACATATGAAGCATTCTGGATGAAATTTGTGATCGCCTGCAACCATGACTGGACCAGTGATGATCTGAAGGAGTACAAAACAATGAAATAAGACTTGAGAGAGAGAGATCTGTAAAGGAAACAAAACAAGGAGACCAGGAGCACATGATGCATTTTAAATAATACTGTAAATAATTTGGTAAGGTTGAATAGTATACATCCCTTGTGATTAATGTCACAAGTAGTTTACTAAGTAATTATCCATGTGTAGTTACAGGATAAGAACAACACTCGTAGGATTCCATACTTTCAGTAATCTTTGATAATATGATGATTTGAAACTAGTGATAGTTTTGGCATTCACTGCCTTCTCATTTAAAGTTTTCCAACTTTCTATAACTCTCTACATCCAGGTTTGCACTTCATTAAGTATTCCTGGGAGATGTACACCGACATCCTCAACATGTATTAATAAGACTCAATATGATCTATGCATTTGTGAGTTTGTATATATTAATATGCACACAGAAATCACAATACAGTAGCATGATATATCAAATGAACAAATCCACAAGGCCCTTGTGGATTTGTTCATTTGATATACAGTATCAGGCTATTGTGCTTTCTGTGTGTACTGAAGTAAGGGCATAGCAGTAGAATATCTGGTTAACAGAGCACGGGTGCACGGGGGAATTGTGTGAAACCCCGATTGTGCTTCGGAGAAGCTTCGGGAACCTAGTTAGGGCAGTAGCACTCTAGATTGCAATTCTTTTGACCATGTCGTGGCACAGTTGACTAAGATGCATCTAGAAACATCCAGTGAGTAGGTTCGAACCCTCATCACAGCCCTTGAGGATTTGTTTATATTAACATGATACCTCAATAATTCAAATAAGAGCTGATAAGCTTTATGCATTAATACCATTGAAAAAACAAAGCCAAAGTCAACTATTCTATAACAGGAAAACATTTTATGACTTGATCAGGACCTGAAACAGATAGCAGGAGAAAAAATCTAAAGGACAAACTTAAATTTTCAGACAATATTTTCAGATAATATCCACTCAGTATCTGAATCAAGTAAACTAATCTATGAAGACAGGTTACAGGAGCCCAATCTAACAACTAAAGGAAAGAAGAGGTATATGGGATATGACTATTGCATACAAGATACTGAAGAGACATGACAAGGTGGAGAACAACAGCCTTTTTAAATAGAGAAAATATAATGAGGATACTGTATAGGCAGAAGCTGAAAATGTAGTAAGAGTCAAAACAAATATATGAAAATACTCGTACCCTGTACAGGTGGTAAACAAACGGAATGCAATGCAAGAAGTCATGGAAGCAACCTCCATCCACAACTTCAAGAACAGACACAACACAGAACTTAAACATCAAGAGAATAGAAAAATGCACTAAATACACAGGGGGTAGAAGGCTGGGCATACACAAAATAGTGTCCTGAAATGTAGGCTCGTTCTTGATTTTTTCTCTCCTTATTATTTTCTGTAAATTAAAGACTTCTTTGCCATCCTAATTAATATATAAATGCTGTACCTGTATATATAAAATAATAAGTAAATACAGTGGTACCTCGCATAACGAATTTAATCCGTTCCATGTTCGTCATGTGAAACGGACGTCATACAAAACGAGTGTCCCCCCATGTAACCAGTGTGATGCACTGTGTTTATTGTGAAATTCCCCCAGAGTGCATGACATCAAATGTTCCCCAAAATATAATTTTTCTTTGCATAATGATAAATTACCGTCCCTGAACATGTCTATGTAAAAATAATTACCAAATTCCACTTACTTTGACTGTGAGGGCGTGGACAAGGTGCGCTGTGACGTCATCAGGGGCTGGTGGCCCGTGTGTGAAGCTCCCAGACACGGTCGCGCAGGCCATTCAAGCACCGCGTGTTGCCACAAATATATTTTCAAATATTTTTTCTATGCATTTCCAATGCGGTTTTATTTGTTTCTTTTATCGTATATGATGCATATTTGTGACCTTTACAATATGTATACAGTAGAATGTTCATAATTTTCCATGGAACTGTGATACATGTGTCAGTAATGTGTCTACAATAAATGTTTATTGTCACAATATTACGTGGTAAAAATTCACTAAAATTACAATATGTATAGTTTCACATACTATTTACACAGTAACACACTGTATTACACACTCAGTACTTTGGAGGTGCGTAATACGTAATAGTCAACGAAGTAGTCCATGGTACACACCGTGACTTTGCTCTCCTTGCACCAGCTACAGATAGATTTTCGATCCTGTTTCATCGTTCTGCGTGCTTGCAAATAACACACTCGTGTGCACCCTTGGCTTTAGTACTTGTAGGTGGTATGTAGCCAAGCTTGTAAAGCATAAGGTAGTATTGAAACGATTATAGGAAAAACTCAATTTGTAAGGTAGTCTTGAAAAGATCGCTTTGTAAGGTCCCACACAGGAAGAGATTCAGCTAGCCTCAAAGAGTGTCCATCAGTCACGAAGAGATTCAGGTATTCTTGAAAATATCAATGAACAACACCACCATGGAAGCCGCTAACACTTCATCTATGCTACTTGTATCAGATGCATCATCACTGAACGCAGAAAACGATTCATCTATGTATCATCTATATAAATTCGAGATGGCAAGGGTGGGGCTCAGAGCTACACCTGGATACGCTCGCTGTATCATCCTCATAGGTGCTGTATCACTGGCATCCGACCGTTGTGTTAAGCCCTTATTGCGCCTAGCTTCACCAATGTTATGACCCTTATGTTCTTCAAACAATAGGGTCTGAATTGCACCGACTGAGCGCAGTCTTTCAACACCGTGTGGGACAGGTGTTTGAGAGCCAGAGGCACGTGTGCTACAAATGGTTGTTCACGCAGTACTAACCCAGCCAGCAGCCCTAGTCTTTCATATTCGTTATAGCAAAAGGTTCGTTCAGTGTTTGTTGGGTAGGCTGCTCCATTATGACAATCTTTCTTTGTTTCAAATGTGTTCCATTTGTTTTGTATTTGTCACTTACGTCTCAATAATGGAGCAGCCTACCCGACAAACACTAAACGAACCTTTATGGCATTTGTCCATTTTTCAAATTGTTTCAACAGTTCTTTTATTTTTCGTTTTTTTTTTATTTAAGAAACATGGAGCAGCCGACCTGTAGACCACCGAACGAACCTTTTTGACATTTGTACTGGTTTTCAAAATTCTTAATTTTTTTTATTATTTATGTTTTTTGTATGTAAGAAACATGGAGCAGCCTACCTGCCAAACACCGAACGAACATTTTTGACATTTGTTGTATATCAGACATTTTATTTCTTTTTTCCTACAAAAATGTCAATGCTTTGCAACATCTCAGCAGTCACCCTTTTATATCCCAGCATCATTAGCATCTTTAAACAAGAACAACATAATTTATGTGCATCCTCGGAGGCGTCTAAGAATGTGCAAGAAGCAGCGCGCCCCCACCACGTTACTCAAACCAGCGTTCGTCATGCGGGACGATTTGACGCCGATCGGGCCGTTCGTTACCCAAAATGTTCGTCTTTTGGGGCAATCGTTATGCGAGGTACCACTGTACTTGACTATCATAAAAGCTATGAACGATGAATCACATTCACATACCTGACCACAATCTTGACAGGCTTCCCCATACTTCTTCCAATAATCATTTTTACAAAAAAGTAAACCATCCTTCTCAAAGTACCAGCTGCTGAGAGTTACATCACAAGCACTACATCTGAAATAACAAATGCAAGAATAAGTATTCGAAAGAAAGAAATATTATGAAAGGCTCTCTTGGGAGCAATATTCTATTGGACCCATTGGACAAGATCATGAAAATCCAAGGAAGGTTAACATTTTTGTGTCGACACAACAGGGAACCTTTCATATGTTCCTGCTGGGTCATAATACAACCCGTCCTCACAGTAGGCTGTTTAAAGCAGTGACCATCCTTCCCAGATGCATTCATCAATTTTAACATACTGTGTATTAAAAATTGGTTTGTATTCATATATAAATTAATATTAATACATAAAAATGCTATGTACTTAGGCATAGGTTAGGTTAGGTGTTTAGGTTCTGTTGGTGATTATTTGTATTTGAAGTACGTGGGTGAAGCATTTATAAAATTGTGGTTCGAATAGAAGACGTGTGCAAAGCACTTGTTCCGGAAGTGTTCGGACGTCATCAGTTGTGAGCCATGTAAACCGCTTTTTCATTCATAAACATGGGGTTTGGCAGCTGGATTAATGAGCTTGGATCTTTGTATGCGAGGACGGGCTGCGTGATAGTATTATGGGAAACACTGGAGAAGATTCACCCCCATCTGATACAAGTTCCAGAAGGCTCATTCATTTCAACTCGCAGCTCAACTACTCATCATAGGGCCCACAAGTAGTGCTCTCACCAATAGCCAGTTAGCCTGCCAGGTTGCTACCCCTGACTACCAACAGGTGGCAATACAAAAACTACAACAGGGTTCACTGGCACAAGCTTCCCCCTCATAGTTCCTGATACAAAGAAAACTGCATATTTGGAAAGCAGAGATACAAAAGAAAAGAACAAGAGCAACTGAGTAAAATCTTCATAAAAAAGCACTTCATTAAATTCAAAGCCTTTTCTGGCAGGGCCTGTAGCTACTGCCTGCATAGCTCTACGCATATCACATCAGACCATTGAGTCAAACAGCCTACAGGAGATCAGAAGTCAAAGCCTGGTCCACTCAAAGAGGCACAAAGAGTAGGGAATACTAGATCCCTCAAAACTCCTCAAAACTGAGAGAATAAGACACCAGAAAGATAGACTTAAAGAAGTTAGACAACTGCAAGGAAAATATGAACAACTCTGACAACTACAAATACAGTACTGTAGTTAGGGTGTCCCCCTAACCCCCACTAGTTACACACCCCTACCACCACAAGGCAATCCAGGGAGCTAATGATCGAGCCAACTAGGGTCAACCCATCTGTCATGTAGAGCGAACTTGTTTGCTCGTGCTCTTGTTTTACCTCCTGCCCTTTGGATTTGGGTTTTTCCAGAAATCAAGCATTAAATATAATGCAATGCCTCTTTTGTTTTACCCTTCTGGTGGCATATTTTCTGTTTTGGGTGGTAAAGTATCCCCTGCACCTTGTGCCTCTTTGCATAGACCAAACTTTGGTCTCTGGTAGGCTTTTATGACTTGCAAGGGCCTGGTGTGACATGTAGCGCTATCCAGAAGGTACCTACGGGGAAAGCACCAAGACACACGCCAAAAACAGGCACTTCATGTTCAACGCTGGATTTTTCTGGGCTATTCTATTTACTTGCTATTTAAGACAAAAATAAAAAGCTGAAGGCAAAGGAGAAGCAAAGAGGCAGGAAGCATCCAGAGACCAAAGCACCAAGATCAGTGATGGGAATAATGGCTGTGCAGGTTTATAGCATATACTCTACCTAATTCTCAATTTCAAGGATTTTTTAATGTTCAATTTCTGTGCTAATGGAGACTACTAATTAGCTATCCTTTGTCAAATCTCTACTGATTAAAATTACTTGTCAATTTATTATAATTATTGCTGGACCTTCTTGTGATCCCAGAGCATAAACCCTGGGTTCAGCCAAAGTGTGTACCTAGTTCCCAAAACACTTTTCCATCACTGACCAAGACCCCTGCTTGAAGACAAGATGATCAGCAAGAGACAAACCAACCAAGCACAAAACACTGGCCTGCAGTGGAAAAGATAATGGTCCATGAACTACAGTTTGACTTTCAAGAGCCAAGAGCTCAGATGTCAGGGTTGGACATTGCCGAGAAGGATACCTTATATGTGAGACACATCTACAGTTCTTCTGCTCGAGGGTACACCTTTAGCTGGCTTGATTACAATACTCTGCAAAACACCTGGAAGATACAGGCATTAATACCGTACATGGAATTGTACAAATGAATTGTACTTAATTGGAAGACATAAAAAGAGAAGACACTGTTGTAAAGGAACACCTACGGGTAAGAGTGCAATGTATACAAGAGCATATGAACCAGAATAGAGCCGAGATACATGTCTACTTCTTAGTAGAAAAAACTGGAGCTATACAAAGATTTTCAAAACTAGAGATAAAAGAAATGTTTCTGGTGGGTAAAGAACCTAATTACATTGCTCGTTCAAGTGCACCCCTTAAAATATGCTACAATGAGATGTTGTAGTACTGGAATTAGAGAACCCAGACACCTGGCTGCCAGAAGACTGCACGTTGAAAAGGACTAGGGACATACAGGGCACAATTCTGCAAGGCCAAGAACTCCCATGCCAATACAACACTAAAATTGGGAAATCTGACTAATAATTCGAGAACCTGAGACCAACAGACCAGCTTCCAGTTTGTCAGGGAAAATAAGGCACAAGATGCCTGATCTCCATCTACCCAGAGCTGGGTACTGTGCCATCCTATCTGTTGTGATGTTGGTACTAGGACCTGGTCGCAGTTGGCATAATAGGCCAACTGGTCATTAGCGAATGCACTACTTTGCGGTCCATGTGATGGGAGGGGCTTTGAGTATTTGTGAATTAACCTTACAGAGGTCATTTTGGACTAGAATGAATGAATGAATGAATGAATGAATGTTCTCCAGTGCTTTTCTAGTATCATCATGACCTAGTAGTAACATATACAACCCTTACAACCTACTGTAATGTTGTACCTCTCACACTCTTCTCTGATAACTCTTGCCTCAGAGTACTATCCACCATATATTCATGCGAGATCATGGTTTACAGTTACTGTACATCAAACACATACCCAAAACAAAACTTGGAGCAATGTCCTGAACATATCCTGATGTATGAACATATCCTCATATTCTGGAGCACACCATTAAATATAAACAAATTAATCATATGGATTACAGTATAATTAATATACGGTACCTATATACAGTATTCATCAATATAAAAAATAAGAGAAAACTGAACAAATAACAATAGTCTGTCAAATTTATATTACTGTACTCGGTGATCTTTAAATTTCAATAGGCTACATTTTTTCCATTACAAAGTCACAGAAATCCTACCTAAAACAATCAGTATGCCAATCTTGCCCGAGTGCTGAGAAGAACTCGTCTTCGTCGATGACGTTCATGCATCCAGCACATACTGTTGTCTCCTCGTGACTCTCATCTAAAACAAAATTAGTTATAAACTTTATTTTGTAACTCTTAGAGACCAATAAGACGTGGGACAACAACTTAAGTAAATATTCTTGCTCAAGTTATAACAGCAAGCAAGACTCAAGGTATAAAAAAAGTTTACATTACATTTGTAGTGTACATACTGAAGACCTCTAAGTAGTGGTTAAGGTTTTAAATGAGACATGACTCACACCTATATAGACTGCAGCATGAGAAAATATGAATCCATCTGATAAAACAAAAATTGATTGGTTTGAGATTGTAGACACAGATAAGTGGTTATGAAAAGAGTGGGCCCCGAGGGTAGAGGTCGTGGGGCCCCGAGGGCAGAGGTCGTGGGGCCCCGAAGACAGAGGTCGTGGGGCCCCGAGGACAGAGGTCGTGGGGCCCCGAGGACAGAGGTCGTGGGGCCCCGAGGACAGAGGTCGTGGGGCCCCGAGGACAGAGGTCGTGGGGCCCCGAGGACAGAGGTCGTGGGGCCCCGAGGACAGAGGTCGTGGGGCCCCGAGGACAGAGGTCGTGGGGCCCCGAGGACAGAGGTCGTGGGGCCCCAAGGGCAAAGGTTATGGTAGGAGGAAAGGGGGCAGAGATAAAGTTGAAAACTCTGGAGTCACAAGGTAATAACATGACCACATGAGTAAGAAGGGATGAGACGCGTGCGTCAGCCCCACACGACACCAGCTTGGAGGTTAGAGGCATCAAGTGAGAGGGTTGTGGGGGCGGAGGTGAAGGCTCAAGACTCCATTGGCCATCCTTAATCCCAGAACCAATAAATTGAACTGATTTAGTCTGTTACACGCACAGCTGGAAGGTAAGGTATTAAGACATGCTATTATCACACATGAAGTGCATGTAACGACAAATGAAAGAGAAAACAATATATTAGTTTACCATGTGAAGTGGCTTCTTCTTCTTCCATGTTTTTGCAATGGTTGTGACACTGAAGAAGCTACATCCTGCTGCTTCATACCTACGCCATTATATCATTTATATCGTTTTCACAATAATGCATTTACAATTTGAAATATAGAAATTAATATGTTTAATGATAAAAGTTACATTTATTAATAATAACGAAGCTGCCACAAAATGAATTCTCGCATTGAATTCAGAAATGAACGATAAATAGTCATTGTTTTGAAAATCAAAGTAAATTATTTTTCAGCATTATTTTTACAGTTTTGTAGACCAGAGAAGAGAAGAGGGAAGAGTAGAGTAGTGTGTTAAGGAGAGGAAAATGTCTTGGAAAGTGGGAGAGTATCACCGCCCTGACACAGCCTCCGACTGTAAACACTGAGTGTGACACTGCATCACCACCAGGACTGACTCGGTGCCACCCGTGCAGGCATCACCACCAGGACTGACTCGGTGCCACCCGTGCAGGCATCACCACCAGGACTGACTCGGTGCCACCCGTGCAGGCATCACCACCAGGACTGACTCGGTGCCACCCGTGCAGGCATCACCACCAGGACTGACTCGGTGCCACCCGTGCAGGCATCACCACCAGGACTGACTCGGTGCCACCCGTGCAGGCATCACCACCAGGACTGACTCGGAGCCACCCGTGCAGGCATCACCACCAGGACTGACTCGGTGCCACCCGTGCAGGCATCACCACCAGGACTGACTCGGTGCCACCCGTGCAGGCATCACCACCAGGACTGACTCGGTGCCACCCGTGCAGGCATCACCACCAGGACTGACTCGGTGCCACCCGTGCAGGCATCACCACCAGGACTGACTCGGTGCCACCCGTGCAGGCATCACCACCAGGACTGACTCGGTGCCACCCGTGCAGGCATCACCACCAGGACTGACTCGGTGCCACCCGTGCAGGCATCACCACCAGGACTGACTCGGTGCCACCCGTGCAGGCATCACCACCAGGACTGACTCGGTGCCACCCGTGCAGGCATCACCAGCAGGACTGACTCGGTGCCACCCGTGCAGGCATCACCAGCAGGACTGACTCGGTGCCACCCGTGCAGGCATCACCAGCAGGACTGACTCGGTGCCACCCGTGCAGGCATCACCAGCAGGACTGACTCGGTGCCACCCGTGCAGGCATCACCAGCAGGACTGACTCGGTGCCACCCGTGCAGGCATCACCGGCAGGACTGACTCGGTGCCACCCGTGCAGGCATCACCAGCAGGACTGACTCGGTGCCACCCGTGCAGGCATCACCGGTAGGATTGACTCGGTGCCACCCGTGCAAGCATCACCGGTAAGATTGACTCGGTGCCACCCGTGTAGGCATCACCAGCAGGACTGACTCGGTGCCACCCGTGCAGGCATCACCAGCAGGACTGACTCGGTGCCACCCGTGTAGGCATCACCAGCAGGACTGACTCGGTGCCACCCGTGCAGGCATCACCAGCAGGACTGACTCGGTGCCACCCGTGCAGGCATCACCAGCAGGACTGACTCGGTGCCACCCGTGCAGGCATCACCAGCAGGATTGACACTGCCGCCCATACAGGCATCACCAACTAACCCGTCCTCACACTAGGCTGTTTAAGGCAGCAGCCATCGTCCCCAGACCAGCCTGTCCTCCAAACGAAGATCTAAACGTGATTCCATGCACCCGCCAAACCCCCTGTTTATGAATGAAAAACAGTTTACACACGTCCGCAACCCGTCCTCAACTCAAGTCCATTGCATCCAGCGGTCGCCCCCACAGACGCATTCATAAATTTTAACATGCTGTTCATTCAGAACAAGAATTTTCTCAAATATAAATTAATATTATAATATATTAGCATATTGTGCATATATAGGCATAGGTTAGGTGTTTAGGTTCGGTTGGCGATTATTTGTATTTGTAGTACGTGGGTGAAGCATTTATAGCGAAGTGGTTCGAACAAAACTCGTCAGTGAAGCACTTGTTCCGGAAGTGTTCGAACGAAATCAGTTGTGAGTCGTGTGTAAACCGTTTTTCATTCATAAACAGGGGGTTTGCCGGATGCATGGAATAACTTTTGGATCTTTGTTTGGAGGACGGGCTGCGACTTGCCAGCCCGTCCTCCAAACAAAGTTCCAAAAGTGATTCCATGCACCCGCCAAACCCCCTGTTTATGAATGAAAAGCGGTTTACACACGACTCACAACTGCTGACGTTCGAACATATCCGGAACAAGTGCTTCACTGACGAATTTTGTTCGAATCACAACGCTATAAATGCTTCACCCACGTACTACAAATACAAATAATCGCCAACAGAACCTAAACACCTAACCTAACCTATCCTATGCCTATATATACACAATATGCTAATATATTATAATATTAATTTATACTTGCGAAAATTCCCGTTTTGAATGAACAGCATGTTCAAATTTATGAATGCGTCTGTGGGGTCGACCGCTGGATGTAATGGACTTGAGTCGAGGACGGGTTGGACTCGCAACTGATTTCGTTCGAACAATTCCGGAACAAGTGCTTCACTGACGAATTTTGTTCGAACCACAGTGCTGTAAATGCTTCACCCACGTACTACAAATACCAGCCCGTTCTCCAAACAAAGACCTAAAAGTGATTCCATGCACCTGCCAAACCCTGTTTATGAATGAAAAACAGTTTACACACGACTCACAACTGATTTCGTTCGAACACTTCCGGAGCAAGTGCTTCACTAACGAATTTTGTTCCAACCACAACGCTATGCTTCACCCACGTACTACAAATACAAATAATCGCCAACAGAACCTAAACACCTAATCTAACCTAACCTAACCTATGCCTATATATGCACAATATGCAAATATATTATCATTGATTTATATTTGAGAAAATTCCCGTTTGCAATGAACAGCATGTTAAAATTTATGAATGCGTCTGTGTGGTCGACCGCTGGATGTAATGAACTTTAGTAGAGGACGGGTTGGGAATCACTTTTGTGTCTTCGTTTAGAGGACGGGCTGCTGATGCATTCAATTGCCTGGACCTAACATAACCCAGGACCCATGAATAGAAAACAGAACATCACGTCAATTTTGCGAGGCGCTACGATTTTTAGTACATCAGTTTTTGGCCTTATGGGATTTATACATCAAAATGCTATGAACAGTACTATTACTGTCACCTGTACAGGCTTCACCAGCAAGAGACTCTCACTGCCCCTGTACAAGTATTACTAGTAGAAAACTATGCCAACATTACCAGCAGGAGGCAATGCCACCTATGCAGGTATTATCAACAGGAGGTTGCACCAATGCAGCGATCATTAGTAGATTGCCACCCATGTAGCCATCACCAGCAGAAGGCACTCACTGCAATCCGTGCAAAGTGATGCTAGTGATGTCATCCGTGCATCACCAGCAGGAAACAGTACCAACTGCACAAGCCTCACCAGCAGGAAACAGTACCAATTGTGCAAGCCTCACCAGCAGAAGACAGTACCAATTGTACAAGCATCACCAGCAGAAGACAGTACCAATTGTGCAAGCATCACCAACAGGAGACAGCACCATCTATGCATGCAACACCAACAGGAGACAGTACCATCTGTGCAAACATCGCCAGCAGGAGGCAATATTCCATCCATGCTGGCATAGCCAGAAGATACTGATTCCGATGCAAACATAATCAGCCTAGAGATACTCGCTGCCATCTGTGCAGTAATCACCACCAAGAGACATAACCACTTTTGCAAGCGTCTCTGACAGGAGGCATTCACTCCCGCCCGTGTACCAACCACTTAGGTTAAAATTTACCCGAAGGCCAATATCTCACAAGTGGCCTCGACGAGGACAGGAAGCCGGCGGCTTATCAAATGTCCCCACATTGTTCCTAATGATTTTAAAATTCAGCAGTGTTAAAACACATTTCATTTACGGCTTCAGCGAGTTTCTGGTTTATAGCCCTGTGGGTGATAAAAACAGCTTATGTTTTCTATCCTACATTGTGGCATGTTTAACTTGAAACCGTTGCTCTTTGTTTTACATCTGACCTTTTGAAGCTGTCCATAAAGCTAAATGCGGGCGGGGTAGCAGAGAGGTTGTATCGTCTTGTGAGAGCAGAAACTAGACGTGTCGACTGTTATTGGGTGAATGTCAATGGTGTTGAAGTTTCGAAGTATATACAGAGCGTTTGTCACTGAACCACTGTTGCAGTTAGACTGAAGCAGCTCCGTCATTGACGGCTTATATTAGCGCTTCACTTGATTAGGCCATAAGTTGACCATAATTTTGCTGGTCACTTTTCAGAGGTCCTGAGTGATTCCTGGAACTCTTGGGAAGAAGTATCAGTTGTAATTAGTGCTCATTCAAGTTCAAGTATGTTTATTGAGACAAGAAAAAAAATACATCTCAAAGGGGTAGAGTAGCTTAGGCTATTTCTACTCCTCCCTGGTTAGTGCACATGGGATTAGTGTAGAACTAGGAATGTGGTGTTCTTAGGGTAAGTTATGTGGAATTAACTTGCTAATCGCTAATCTGTCCCTATCTTACATACGGTATCTGTGCGTGGGGTTCAACTACTGCAAATTACATCAAACCCATCATCACCCAGCAAAAATCCGCTATCAGAACTATAACAAACTGTCCTCAGACAACACTCATCCCCTCTGTTTAAATCCCTAAATATGATAAACATACACTCATTCCACACATTCTCTTGTGCTATTTACATGTACAAAATCTTGTTCCTACTTGCTAATCCTGATCTGAAACTTTTCCTCTGTAGATGTAAGGGAACCCAAGAGCACCACACCAGAAATAAATCTCTTTGATATCCAGTCACACTAAATCTGTGCAAACACTTTATGCAAATAAAAGGGCCCAGTCAATGGAACTCACTCCCTAATGAATTACAAAATTGTCCAACCTATGATTTATTCAAATATAAAAACCAAAAAGTACCTAATTTCATCCTCATAGTTTCTTTGTGCTTCTAACTCACACTTTATCTTGTGCTACCCACTCCAATATTAGTACTGAAGACATGCATCTTTACTGCCCGAAACGCTATGCGTGTCAGTGGCTTTACAAGAATGTAAGAACACCAATGTTATGTACTCTCACAAACCCAGTGTACCTTCTTGTATATAAATACAGTAAATAAATAAATGTTTCTTTGTTATTATTAGATTTCTAAGGTTAGAGTTGAATTCAGCAACATCTGTGCTAATAATTCTGTACATTGCTCCCAGTTAAAAAAAAATCATTGTTACACACAGAAATCACAATAGCATGATGCATCAAATGAACAAATTGTGGACAATGGATGAGGGGAGTTGCATGCATATTCAAATTCAAATGTTTATTCGGGTAATTTATACAGCCAGGTTGTTGCCTTGGTAAAGAATGAGGCTCTAGAAAGACTTTTTGTGCAAGGACTAGGCTACAGGAAAGTTGCAAAATATATTGAGGAGCCCATATTATGCATGAAGTGTTCTCGTTGGGGACATTTGGCTTGGAAATGCCAGTTTGACCCCAGGTGTCGGTATTGGGGTAAGAAACACGACCTGCGAGAGTGTAGAGTCAAGATTGAAAAAGGTGAAAAATTCGTCCCATCTTGTTGCAATTGTCGAGGCAGCCACAATGCTGGTTCCGATCTATGCCCCATGAAGCCTCATCTGAGAGACTCCAAGACGGGTCCTACAAGCAGAATATAGATGTATCCTAAACAAATCCAAAAGGGCCGTAACGAGGATTCGAACCTTTGTCCGAGAGCATCCCAGACGCTGCCTTTTTGTTCATTTGATGCATCTCGCTATTGTGATTTCTGTGTATAGATGTATCCTCGAAGGAAAAGATTGTACAGTAGGAACATAGAGGAAACAGCCGGAAGCCAACGACAGCCCCTATGAACAATGTGTGGGAGAAAGGAACGGAAGCAATTAAGACTAGGGAAAGTAGATAATGCAGTTGAACAAATGAAATCTTGTGGAGATAAGGTTCAGGACACTATAGTGAAGTCGGAAGTTGGTACTCAAATATTGGAATATCTAAAGAAAATTAGACAAGATGATTGAGGCATTAGAAAAATTAGCTATGGGGAGTAGACGGGGTGAAGATGGTGGTGAAACAGGACGTGAAATGAAAAGTGAAACGTGCGTAGAAGAAAGTAAGGAAGAGCATGACGTATCGATGATTGAGGATAGTTAGGAAAATGCCCTTTCTAGTAGTGTTAGCGGTGACTACTAGTGATTTCTCGCTACCTTCTGTAGTGACAAATGTTGAAACAAATGTATAACGGAATACAGAAATAAAAAAGAAAATAGATTATTACCTTCGATGTTAGTAATTGTTGTGCAAGTGAGGAGAAAGCAAAAATGTTAGTGTTGGGAGGAAGTCTATAAGGTACTCTCGTATCGCATGGAATGTGACGGATAGGGCAAAGGTAGTTTTATTATTAATCATGTATGAAAGTAGAGTGCGGATATATATAAATATTTAGGCATATATGTTGGATATACCCCATGAGAGTTTGGATGCTGAGATGAACAGACTGTTGGATCAATGTCGGAAGAGATTACAACCTCTGAAGGCCTTGCATGCTGTGGAAAGGGAGTGGGAGTCCCTGTGCTACGAATGATATTCTTGAGTACTGTAAGATCCCTTATTGATTATGCTGCATCTGTCATTTCTTGTTTTGGTAAAGGTAGGATGGGCAAGTTGGAGAAGGTACAAAATGAAGCCATGAGAATTATCTTAGGCTGCCCAAGAAATGCTGTGATTGAGATAATGAGGATTGAGTTGAATCTGAAGAGCATTGGGGATAGAATTTCAGAGATAATTTATATGTAGCCTCTGCCATTAGATTAATGAGAGGTGGGGGAGCTAATGAATTAATCCTCTCAGTTCAAAAGGTGGGAAGTAATGAACAATGATAAAGAAGAGAACATATATGAGTATCTTATGTTCTAATGTTATAAAGTATGATGTTATTACATAATGTATTGCTCTGCCTTAGAGACAATTCACACCACCGTGGGAGGATTGTAATGTAGATGTAGTAATTAATCCCTTGCAAAAGAAAAAAAGTATGTATGAGATAGGAGAGCTAAGGTCAACATATGATTGTATAATTAGAAAATTACCTACAGAAAACACTCTACATGTATATTGCGATGGGTCAGTAGCTAGGGATGGTAAGGCAGGATGTGGAGTCTTGATCAGGGAGTAAACTGACATCGGCACTGTAGATACTATTATTGGACGCCGCTTAACTGACTATGTCTCTGCAGGATGAACTCCAAGATGTATTAGCAGGATTACAGGAAGTAGTCAAATGTGGTAAAAAGGCCTGCTTCTTTATTGACAGTAGAGGAGCGTTGGAGTCTTTAAATAGCAGACGACCGTTTACTAGAATATTGTGATAGAGAGTAGAGAGAATGTTAAGAAATTAAAAAAAATGGATATAAAGTAAGATTCATGTGGATTCCTGCACGTGTGGGAATACTGTTGAATGGGGTAGTTGATGAGATAGCGAAGAGAGCCACGGAAAAAAAAAACTCTTGTTGATGTTGTATGTCAGATAAATTTGAAACAAATAAAAACAAGAAACAAGATGATCCAAGTTGGTGACGAAATGGTAAAGAGAATGGAAAATAGTGCATAATTCTTACGTAACACACGTAAGAATTATGCAATAATAAATACAAATTCGTTCTTCACCTATGGTAGGGGAATGTGTACTTGGAAGGATTCAATTTACATGTGATTAAGATTAGGATACAAATATATCTGGCAATACGGTGTTGATGTCAGTGAAAAAGATAATGAGTGTAAATTATGTAGTATGCCGCACGCCCTCACCTTAGAACATTATGTATTAGTGTCAAATTATTGAAAATGGTATGATAGACAGAATACTTAGGAGCTACAAGAATTTTGCCCAAGAGTTTTTGCCCCAATTTTGCACTTATATGCTGTTCTTCCTATATTAACCTGTAATGTTAAATGGGATTCTTGTATTGTGATTTGTGTATTTGTACTCACTGAATTTGTGCGCCCCTTGAGGGACTTGAAGTAGAAGGGGATAGAAATAGCCTGAGCTACTCTATCTCTTTGAGGTGTATTTTTGTCTTGTCTCAATAAACATACTTTGATCTGTAACCTTCCTCTTGAGATGATTTCGGGACTTTAGTGTCCCCGCGGCCCGGTCCTCTACCCCCAGGAAGCAGCCCGTGACAGCTGACTAACATCCAGGTACCTAATTTTACTGCTAGGTAACAGGGGCATAGGGTGAAAGAAACTCTGCCCAATTTTTCTCGCCGGCGATCATTATCTTCAAAGACATTATCTTCAAAGTAAACTAGGGATCGAACCCGGGACCACAGGATCGCAAGTCCAGCGTGCTGTCTGCTCGGCCGACCGGGCTCCATTACCTTTTCCACAACCGCCCAAGAGATGGGTATGGGGTGCATAATAAATGAACTAAACTAAACTAACACTGGCGTGAATTGGCTTCATTTCATAACTATATACATGCTAAGTAGAAGCTTTTAGCTGTTAATAGCATTATATTGTGGTTAAATACTGCCCAATTATTTGTATACGGAACGTACAAATTTTGTGTCCGAAATGGTCATGCTGCCCGAAAACGCTATGCGTGCTAGTGGCTTCACAAGAATGTAAAAACATTAATGCTATGTCCTCTCATAAACCCAATGTACCTTTATTTATTTATTTATTTATACAAGATGGTACATTGGGCTTATGAGAGTATAGAGCATTAAAGTTTTGCATTCTTGTAAGGCCACTAACACGCATAGCGTCTCGGGCAGACCTTCTTGTATATAAATAAATAAATGGTAAAAAAAATATATATGTGTGCGCGTGATCCGTGTTCTGTACCAGCTGACTTGTATCCGGACTGTGGTCAAGCAAGAGCAGTGTACTGTGATCCACTTCCTTCAAACGTCAACCACTTCCTTCGCTTCTAAGGTACAGTTTCATCATTACTCCAGTGTAGAGTACAACAATTACAGCATGAAGCCATCATGAATGTCACACTGTTACCAAATTGGAATTTTGTGCGCTTTTAGGGAAACCTGGACGACCTGTGTCCAAAAAGCGCAGTGTCGCATGGGACTGTTGTCACTGTTGTTTTGTTTATAGATTCAGCTGCTCGGAACAAGTTCCAAGTAGCACGGGCTATGGTGAGCCCGTAGCATACCTGGCACAGGAGCGGGGCAAGTAGCACGGGCTATGGTGAGCCCGTAGCATACCTGGCACAGGAGCGGGGCAAGTAGCACGGGCTATGGTGAGCCCGTAGTGGACTTACCTGACACAGGAGCGAGGCTGTGCTGTTGTCACTGGTTGTAGCTCCTCTTGTATATAAGATGGTTTGCCAGACATGTTATTTAAACCTAATCTTAGCATAACTTAATCCAACCTAACCTAACAATATATTCAGTTTAAACAATTAGGAAACAAGTTAGAGTATAATCAACTAATAAGATTATGGATTTTATTGGAAAAATTGTTTAGCTGTGCAAAATGAGGAACTTTGCAAACTTCTGTTTCATGAACTAAATGGACTCCAGTTTCAGGTATACTCTGACAAGGTCCAAGAGCTATGTACCAACTTCTCGACTCTCAATTTGTTATTTCCCAAATGTGCAAAATTATTAAAAACACAAATTATGGAAAATCATTAAAAATGCAAATTGGATTTTAGCTATATATATATATATCTACAAGATGCAGCCTACAATAGGTAGATAATTACTTCATAATACACTACATGGGTTATACAGTAATGTTGCAGCTTTGTGAGAATGTACCATTTAATCATCTGAGACTGATATAACCAATTTCACCATCCTCTATGTTGTTTGTATAAATATATGAATTTATTAATTAATGAGTACTGTAATAAAAAAAATTCTTCAGGCATATGGTTTAAGGTTACATCATAAAATTATTTTTATCAGGATATAATGGGATAGGTGATAGGGGATGCATCTAGGCTTAATTTATATTGATCAAGAGCCTTTATTAATGTTAAAATTATTGTAATTTCAGATGGCCAATAAAGACCGAATGCGAAGAGCTGAATTGATGATTCTAAAGAAGGAAGAAGTAGCTGTAAGAGAATTAATTGAAATGTATAGAAATAGCCTGAACAGACTCCAAGTAAGTTCTATTTATTGCAATACAAACTATTTTATTAGGATACAACCAGAAAATACATTCCAGGTGAGGTTTAAGACATTTCCCTCTACCTTCAGTATTTCAAGTTTTATGGTGATTTTTTATTTGTTTATAAATTCATACTGTAATGATACTGTATTCAGGTAACCCGACCATATCTGTTAAGTTTTGGATAGAGAACAAAAATATAACAATTATGAATACTGTAAAAGTAACTTTTCATTTGGGTAGAGAGCAAATCAGTCTTACCTGATTGCATTGCACTTTCCTGATTATCAATGCAATAGATTGCATTGATCTATTGTTTGCTATTTCACCAAGGAATAGATCAGTGCAATTGAAGCTGTGCAAGCTTTTTAACTAGTCATCATCTGACTGCAAATAGTAGGTTGTTAGGCCACACTAAAACTTCAGGGGACCAGCTGATCTTTCATAAAGCCCAGGCCATCCAAGCATACTCGGGCAAGCCAGGAACAAAAAGAGTCAGAATGTGAGTACAGTATTGCAATTAAGGCTTTCTCAGAAATGAGCATTTTAATGCTTTATTTCTGAGCAAGCCTCCTTCGATTGTTCTCCCTAAGTTAACAAAAGTCACAAGAAGGCACCAAGCAGTGAAGACTATGTAGTGATTTTTTTTTTTTTTTTTTTTTTTTATCTCTAGACAACTTCAAACTGTTGATGTAAATGTTGATGTTGACGTAAAAAGGTTTTCCAGACCATGCGATAACACAAGTCCTATCTTATTCTCTCCATATATGGTACTGTATACATATCATTTCTTATTTCATCTTATTAATTTTAGTTTGATAATGAAGAGTGGTAATTGTTTAAATAACATGCAATATGAGAAAGACAGATCGCATCAATACTCTTTTTTTTCATCTTCTTTTTTTCAGCTTCACAAAGCTTCAGGAGTTTCTAAACATATTCATAATCTAACCCTCTCTTTTCTGTTTGCTTTATATTATCAGGTAGAAGAGCTAACTATAAGAAGCCAGTTGGGCCACATACAAGATGTTGAGTTAAAGTCAAGAAACAATACTCCACTAGAATCAGCAATTGAGGCCCACTCATATTCCCTCAATCATTCGCTAATAGATGCTCCCCACAACTCTGATGTGAATCAGGTTAGTTCTGTACAGTACTTTTTAGAATAAGAGAAATATGGCTTTAATCATGAGAAACAAGCAATGGGAGCTGATAAAGGCATATAAAATTAAGAGTTAAGCTGTAGAAATGGACTCCTCTCAAGATATATTGTTCTTGGGAAGATAGATAAGAGTAAATAATGATAATGCCACTGAAAGATATAGAGTACAGTCAGTAAATCTTTATGAAAGGCTATTGAGACTGAAGATAAACTAATTTAGCCTTGGACTGCTGAATTAATTACATCTTCTGTGGTGAAAACAAAAAAAATGAATGTACATATATTTTCTTTAGAAATAATTGAAGGTTACAGTATAAAGGACTGGAAAAATCCTTGCTTGTCAGGAGTGTTCACAAAGTCATACTTAGAAGCTAATTTTGTTACTTCCATATACTCACCTAATTGTGTTACAAAGGTTGGCTCTGGTCGGCCACTTAGCTGTCAATCAACTGGTTTACAGGTTCCTGAGCTTATTGGGCTTATCATATCTACATTTGAAACTGTGTATTGAGTCTACATCCACCACATCACTGCCTAGTGCATTCTATTTGTTAACTACTGACATTGAACAAAACAATTTGTTCTAGTGTCTCTGACTCATTATTTGGATACCCTATTTCCACCTGTGCTAAATGGTCTCTTTATCTAACTTATCAGTTCCCCTGATAATTTTGAATGTGGTAATCAAGTCTCCCGTAATGCTTCTGTCTTCCAGTGATGTGAGGTTCAAGTCATGTAGTCTCTCTTTGTAACTCGTACCTCAAAGTAGTTCTGTGACTAGTCAGGTAACATACCTTTGAACATTCTCCAATTTCATCTTGTACTACGGACTCCATGCCAGAGCCACATACTCCAGGATTGCTTGGATGTATGCTTATATACAAGGTTCTGAATGATTTACACATATTTAAGCTCTATTAAATCTACATTTGAAACTGTGTAGTGGGACAGTTTGTGTGGGACTGTTAGTGACATTTTGCCATTCAGAGATAACCCCTCCCCCATCATAGTAACTTATTGTCTTTTGCCTTGGTACTCCTTTATCCAATGGAGCACCTGACCTGTTACTCCTGTCTGGTTCTGTAACTCATGCATCAGCTTCTATGGGGTACTGTGTCAAAGACGTTTTACAGTATAAATGCCCAGCTTTTCTGACAATCTGCCCACCCTTCTCTTTAAGTTTTGTTGCCTTGTTAAATGTGTGAGGCAAGATTTACCATCCCTAAACCTGTATTGGTGGTGTGTGTTTGAAAGTGCATTTCAAATATATACTTTAACACTGTTTACAATCATTATTTCACATAAATATTGTATAGAGTATTGTAATCTGATCTAATCTTTTGTTTTTGTATCTTTATTGTTATTTCCCAAAGGGATACTCTGTTGTTTCCAAATTTGTGGGGCCCATATTATATATAGAGAATGATTTAGCATATTGGCTTGAAACAAAGGGTCATAGTCGAAGAAAGTGTGTCATGCTGGAGAAGAGTGGAGAACGAGGTCCCTTGAGACCATCATTCTTTCTAATTTATATTAACGACCTACTTGAAGATGTAAGCATATACAAGTATTCAACTAGTTGTGCTTGCGGGGGCTGAGCTCTGCTCTTTCGGCCCACCTCTCAACTGTTACTAACTACTACTATTTATTTTTTTCACACACACTGACCTGTAGACTTCCTCAGGCTCTGAATTGTATGCTTAGACTTCAGTTTATGGCAGTAGCACTCCCAGAGTATACTTTTTATTTTTAAGAAGCTCAATAGCAGAGATGACTTATCATTATTCCTACACACCCAACATTTACCAGTGTAACACCATTGTCACCATTACTACCACCAAAACTATCATCACCATCACTACCATCATCACTGTCACTTCCACTACAGTACTACCATTTGCAATATCAGTATCATTACTGTAGCATCATTATTGACACTACCACCATTATCATTACCACTGTTACCACCATTATTCCCACCTGTACCATCACCACCAATCTTGCAACCACAATTTCCATCAGAACTTGAACATCAAGGGATGAAACAAGCGTATAGGTATAAAAGGCTAGAAAGTTGGGCATAAAGAGCCAAATCTCGGTCCCCTGTATCCCTGTGCCCATTACATTGCTCTGTAATCACTGCACCACCTGTATTCATTACACCACACTGATGTGGATGGGTCTACATTGCCCCCCTCTCGATCAGCCAAGATCTAACCATATTTTAATGTTAATTTTTATATTTGCTTTCCTATCTCTTGTGTGTTGACATCACTACCCCTTGAAGGTGAGAAGTAGGGCAGTGATGATGAGGATGATGTAGTTATCGTGCTATTATGTACGGTAGTAATAATCTTGTTCATTGTTTTTACAGACGATTCTCAATAATATGTCTCGTGAAACGGGTGTACAAAATATAATCATGAATGAACTTCAAATTAACCAGAGTACTCTAAACTTGGATGCTGCACCTCTTATTCAAAGTTAGTACAGTATAGTTCTTTATTGCATTACATAATATTGTTATTTAAATTTGTTTAAATATATCGGTTATTCTTATTCCATTCATAACTCAGTAGACAGTAAATAATGCAAGAAACTTTCACACTTTTTATAGGTTTTCACTTAACACTTGCGGAACAGGAAAATGAAGGAAATGTTTTGCAAGGTTCGACCCTCCAAAATTCATTGTTACTATGTGGGAATATTACTGTATTACAGTTGATGAGGTGACTTTATTTAGAAGTTTGTGTATGTCCAGTATATCAACCCCTTCAAGAATTAAAGGGTTTAAATATCTGCAAAATAAATTGCATGTTAATTTGACATTTTGGTGAAGCAGTCAACACTGGTTTGTGATGATAAATTAGTGTGTGGCAAGACTGAGAAATTGCCTCAGAACAGTGATATAGTGTAAGTGTATATATTGAGGGTTAAGTATGGCAGGTTTGGGTACAGGTAGGGCTTGATTAATAGGAAAGTTAAAAAAAAGAGGCTATTGTCATAGCCCTAATTTTCTATTATATCTTTTCAAAATAATTTGTTATGTTTATAGTTTGCACTAAAATTCTAAAAATCAAATACTGTAATGATAAATACCAGCATTTATAATGAATTGCTTAATCCAAATGGATGCTTTGGTGCAAGAGCACTGCTCTAAATCAAGATGTGATACCAGCTAAAAAAAAAAAAATCCCTGATACTGTAGTACAGCACAAACGCATCTCGAAAGCAGCAAAGCTAAAATTTATTGACGTACAATTTCTTGGTTACTCTGAGAATAAGTATTTACCATCCACTTACAACTGCAGGCATGTCAAACATGAGGCCCACGGGCTGCACGTGGCCCACATTATTCACCTTTGATGTTGCCAAGGCTGAAGAAAGAACCATTAGAAATGCAATCGGATTCTACACTCAGAGCCTTCATGAAACCCAAATGTGATCCATATGGCCCTCGGGGGGACCCTCAGTTTGGCATGCCTGATTAGAGGATCTTTTAAAAATTTATGCTGTGCTTTTTCACATATTGTATTATGAAAACAACTGCACGTACTACTAATTTATGCACATAATTTTAATTTTTATGTGCATCATTCGATTAAATTTTAGCATAATTTTTTTTTTAATTATATTTTTCCTTTGGTTTTCAATGCTCTGTTTATATTTCAGGAATGCTTAATGATTCCGAGGTATACGAGGAGGACGACGACGACGATGACATGGAGACCAAATTTGAGGAGTGAGGAGGAGTACTGTACTGTAATAATAAAGTTTAACTTTCCACATTGTAAACAATATCTATTGATTCTACATAGTGTTTTTATAATTTGAATAATACTGAAACTTGTAATGCAAGTTAAGAAATCTCCATATAAAATATTCTCTCATATATATATATATTATACACTTTGAATACTGACCTGGCTAATATCGACATCCACAATGATAATACTTTTCTGAAGTATTCGCCTTCATGGCTATATTTATAAATAGCCTCAATTCTCTACTTCCTCCTAGGAGCTCCCCATCAGGAGGATGCCACAGCTTTTCCAGGAGGTTCTTGTTATAATAATAATAATTGTTGTAATTAATAATTATTACTCTTCTTTCTGCTGGGTCATGAAAAAAGGTGGCTTCGGGTGAAAGGAGGGCTGTGACGATCTCTGTCTGGACCCCATAGGTGCGGGGCTCGCACATCCACCTCCTGGGGCTCATGCGGCCCAAGCTCTGCTTTAGGAGGCTAGTCGTTCTTGCCCTTGCTGGGGTGGTTTTTCTCTGGCACCGACCACAGTGGTCTCTGGGTTGGAGTCCCTGTGTCTTTTTTTTTTTTTTTTTTACCAACTTCAAGGTAAAACTCCCTTGTATCAACCTACCCTGACTTTGCACTCTGGAGAGGCCACTCCAGACCGACAACCTGAGCACAACTCCATAGTCTCCTGAGACTATTAGTAGGCACCCATCAATCACACTCGCTCTCATGCATTGTTCCACTCCAAATTACTGGTTATCTGCTTCTACCATCCACCCCCCCCCTTTTTTTTAAACAATTTCCAGGGATTCTACTAACATGTACATTTCATCGTCTTGGCCCTGTCATTCATACCATATCTCTCATATCCAGTACTACAGTACTTTCACCAGCAGCTTTTCTTAATCCTTTAATATTTTTGTAACACCTACAGTCGTCATTTGCTCAAAACACCAGAACATTCTAATGACTGCAGTTGCTATTTTCAACGTGAGAGACTATAGATTGCGAGTCTGAATTTTACCCAGTACAGGTACTAGTACAGTACTCTTATAATGGCTGTCATTATTCAGTATTATAAATCCAATAATCTTATCACATCCTTGAAACTTTTATCCTTTGGAATTCCTGTGAATAAAATAAGTACTAACAATTTATATTCTTTGTATCCAGTAGAAATTGCCAGTAAGAAATAAATACAATTTAACATTGTTAAAATGAAAGCTCTTTAATATAAACCAACAAATTTACATTTTGTAAAATTGGTAATATCACAAATTATATTTCAACATTTTACAAAGTACAGTATTATCAAAGTGCAGTATTATTAAGGTTTGCTTGATTTGATTTTTAAATTTTAAAATTACCCGTAAAACATTATGCAAAATTGTTTTTTTTAATGGTCCCTTTTGAATATGATGACACAAATTTTCAACATGATTATGAGCACACAATATTTTGAAAAAGTTTGAATTAACTATCATTACAAACCCAACTTCTACTTTCACTTAATGATAAGTCATTTCCAGAGATAAGGGAAGAGCAACATACAAAAAAGTTAAAAACAAAAAATGACATTAATTCATTTCACAACTTTAAATATTCTTTGTGTGAATTCCTCCAACCCACACACCCAACTTGCATTGTATTCAGCACTTAACTGAATTCCTGCAATCAATACACAATCAAGAATCTTCTTGCGCATTTAATACTCTGTTTTCAATCGCCTTACTAACTGCACCAAACGGGTCATTTTTGTAGACTGGATCTTCTTGTATTGCCATAAACATTTGTACATCTGATATGCTGAAAGGAGTACAAATTTATTAGCATTCCAAAGCAAACTATGGTACTTTAGAAAAAATTAACAACATATATTCCTCTAGAATGCCTAAGCAATGGGGCAGTGTTTATTATTATGCTGGGACCTTATAATAAACCCAGGACAAAACATACATTTGAAATACAGTACAGCAAGAACAATGAACACTAAACCTACACATTATAGTAGTAAAAACCATGATCTTTCACTCTATCCTTGACCAAGTAAAAACTTGGGACTTTCAAATGGTCCAGGATAGACCAAAGAGGAGCAACATTTTTACTTTCTTTAATAAATGAACACTAAACTCATGTATTATACTGTCTTTGAAGACTGGCAGTTTTTACAAATTTTCACATGAATAGTGATAAAACAATAATTTTGTGCATACTCTACTGTATATATTTAATGAACAGGGTAACTAAGAACAGTCAACACTTATAACAATGAAGTCACATTTTGGGAAAACTGTGTGTTTTATTAAATGTGATTTATAAACTGAAAGATGTGAGAAAAACAGTCACATTCAAAGATATGATAAAGCTGTACATTACAAAAATGCCTTCATTTAAAATAATGTGCAGATGTTTGATGAGTGAGTGGTTCAGAATTATTGATGTGCAAGAGTGGGTGTGAGTGCATAGTACCTTTATCTATACAGGTATAGATAACGGTACTGTACTACCTTTGATAAAATTGTGAGGACTGTCTTGTAGAAAAAAATAAGTGCGTTTAATAAAACACCTTAGTCTTTTATCTCTGAACTCATTTGAGTATTTTCTTCAGCATTTTTTTTTAAATTACAGTAAAATTAAGTTAGATATTACGTGCATTTTACATACACGACTTCAAGTGCAGTAGTCAGTGCAGTCAGCTTACAACTGGAAGATCTCTCAATTCCCATACAGGACAAGACATTTGTGCACGTTTCCTTACTCCCGATGCCTCTATTCACCTAGCAGTATGTGTCTTAAAGTTAAGCAAGTGTTGTACAAAGTTCTATGTTGAATTATTAGAATTTTATATTTTCATTATTCCTAATTTCTAGGGGTGCACAGTGTGGCTCCATGAAACTACAGTCAGTGAAACAAAACAGATCACTGCTGGTTATAAGAAATATTGATACCTCTAAATCACCAAAAAAAAACTCTCCCAACAACGTAAACAAACAATAAAAAATTCATCGTTTATCATAAGCTCGTTCGCCCCACCTTTTTTGGTGAGATGAGGGAGGCAGACTGGGATAACTACCTACAGATAGATCTCGTATGAAAAAGAGAACAAAATATTTTAAAGAACCTGGCCCCAACCTCACAGGGGCACAAAGAGCAGGGGATTATTGTTATTACCATAGTTGAGAAAACATTCCGAAAATAAGCACAGAAATACAGACAACTGCAAAGTTCACAGAAAGTAAAGTACAGTGTAATGAAACAGCCAAATGAGTCCACAAATGATTCCCTTAGATACTAGATTTAACCCAATAGTTATGGCTGCCCACCAACAGGTGGCAGCACCACCTACTTGATGAGGGTGGGCCACCCTTCCTTCCCCAGGAAGTCAAGGATGGTTTTTTCCATCATCACAGAACTATGGGTGAAGAAGCCAGCTGACCCAGTCTGCCTCCCTGCTCCCAACAAACAAGATGGGGCAAGAAGTTCTGATTATTTGTTAACATTATTGGGAGAGTTCTTTTAGTGATTTTGAGGTATCAATATTTCTTATAACCAGCAATGGTCTGTTTTGTTTCGCTGACTTTATGGGAGCTTCCCCAGTGGTGGCAGACATGATTAAAATTCATTATTAATCATGTTCACCAAGAAAACATTTTCTTGGGGAGCCACAAGGGACTCTCCAAGAAAAGGGCAATTATTTGGAAATCTGGACTGGATCTGAAACAATGTAATCTGGATTTTGAACAGTCCAACTCTTAAATAAAATATGTGACAAGAAGACACTGAACATGAACAAAAAACAATGCTTTTAATCAGCCCCTCATTACTCAAAACATGCAACAAGTTAATATTTATGAAATGTACTATACAATTATTATTTTTGTGGTAATAATTTTTTTTAATATAGCAATAAAAATAGTAATCTACTTACAAGTCTTTTTGCCTTTCTTTCACTTTCTTAGTTCCTTTAACTTTCTTTGATGCCTGCACATCTGTTTTACTAGTGGAAGTAGCAATTAATTCTTCTAATGAGGGCAAAGCATTAAGCAAGGGATGCATATCCCCAACAATGGCAGTTTTCTCTCGCTTCTTGCGCTCCCTCTCGGCTTTTGCTGAAGCCCGGATGACGTCGATTTCTATTTGAAAATAATGACACAAATTAGTATCACTTACATTTCCCAAATTCACCTTTCCATTGGGGTGGAGAGGCAGAAGTGTAGAGGAAAATGTGAAGGGAATGTAGATAAGGAAGACCAATAACACTGTCAAATGAAACAAAATTAATACTGTAAATGGTGACTTCAGCCACAGGGAAACTAACTGGATAAAGAACCTCCATGGTGAGGATGATGTACCAGGGGGGCCAAATTAGGATGTAAGGGCAAAGGCTACTGATTTAAGAAATGAGGCCACGTTCTCACACACATTGACATGCCTTTATTTTAAGTGTATTGATCAGGACTGGATTTTTCCAAATATTTAGACTTAAATAAGCGCGATCAAGCAAAATTATATCAATAGGAAAGGCCTGTAAAAGTACTGTACAGTGCAGTACTTTTAAAGGTGTGACTTTTTACGTAAAATAATGTAACATTTGCCAAAGAATTCAGTGTTGGCTTGGCAGCCCATGAAATTGTGTGTGCCCGAATTCACACCATAATGTATGCTGTTTAGGGTACGCACCTGTATTCATAGGTTAACCTATGCTCTTAATAATGATTTATTTTAAGCTGATCATGACTGTCCTCTTCACCACCTTTTTTCCCCCCAACTTTGCTATGTAATGCCTCTAAGAGTCCATTATATTATCAATCTTACTACTGTATAACTTACTTTGCATAAATTCCTCATGTCTCTGTCTTCTTCTTTCCTTCTTAGTACATCTACTCTGCTTATTAGAGGACACACTTGTCATACTACGCGTGTCTGATGTATCCACAGTTTTAGAGGCAGGCATGTTCTCTGTTTCCCCTAGTTTGATCTGTAAACCTGCAAACATGTTACCACTGAAAAAAATAAAATATAGCAAATTAGTTACATTTGAAAAAATATATATTAAATAGTTACAGTATTTTGTAATTTATTGAAAATATAGACTTCAATATGAGTCTGAAGAGTTATGTTACAAAATAAACCTTTTAAAATTACACTAATTGCATCAAAAGCTACTAACGTGGAAATTTGCTAATGAAAACAGGTATATGGACAGTACTGTATACCAGTCATCTCCCTGATGAAACTCCCTGAGGATGAAACCTGAAAAATGAGCTTGTGTGATGTCAGCCACGTTATTTACGAACGCCTTTTTTCCAAAAATGCCTGTTATCCGATTTGGGTTAGTTTGGATAACTGGTGGGGCGGCAGGCAGTCTGAATAAAAATGTGCAATAAAGATGGAACTAGTTTGCCAAGTTACCATACACAGCACCACTCGAGCAGTGTTCATACACTAATGGATGGCTCGGCAGCTTTAAACTCTACCATGGCATTAGGTACATCATT
Source organism: Procambarus clarkii (assembly GCF_040958095.1). NCBI lineage: Eukaryota > Metazoa > Arthropoda > Malacostraca > Decapoda > Cambaridae > Procambarus > Procambarus clarkii. The sequence continues at coordinate 37,660,471 of NC_091181.1, forward strand.
GTACATAGTGAAAGGCAGTCTGCTGAGGTTACCTCATCACCATTACTCTCCACTTCAGTCAACCCAATATTAACATCATCCACCACCACCTTTTCTATCTAAATAAAAATGCTCCATCAATTATAATCTTCAAGTTAACAAGTGGATCAGAACTTCTTATATTGGTGAGTATAAACAAAACACTGACAAATTTCTGCAACAAAATTGTAAATTTTTTCCACCTAGCTTTTCAGGATGATGAACCACTTATCAGAACACAACAGGTTATCCGTTCAGTCTCAATCCCGAGAGGTTCGGAAAGCACGTGGCTGACTGTAAATGAATCCTGAAATGAACACCCAACCTTACCAGATTATTGCAAAGCAGCCCGTCCTCCAAACAAAGACCCAAAAGTGATTCCATTCACCCGCTAAACCCCCTGTTTATGAATGAAAAACAGTTTACACACGACCCACAACTGATGACGTTCGAACAGTTCCAGAACAAGTGCTTCACTGACGAATTTTGTTTGAAATGCAACACTGTAAATGCTTCACCAATGTACTACAAATAGAAATAATCACCAACAGAACCTAAACACCTAACCTAACCTATGCCTATAAATGCACAATATGCTAATATATTATAATATTAATTTATATTTGAGAAAATTCCTGTTTTGAATGAACAGCATGTTAAAATTTATGAATGCGTCTGTGGGGTTGACCACTGAATGTAATGGACTCGAGTCGAGGATGGGTTGTGCAAGACAAACTAGACATACCCACTTCCTAGTGCCTAAAATGAAGGAGGATCCTATTTAGGCATATTTTACATATTAGAACACTTAATTCTAAACCACATACCTACAGTTATTGAATGGCCTACAGTTCTATCCTAGGTTCAGCTGAAAAAAAACCTAAGCAATCAGTAGCAGCTCAAATATTAGTGTATGGATTATTGTATCAATTAAGGCTCCACCACAAGTGTGTTCATCTATAACAAACTACAGTATAGGTATAGACTAGTTATTCAAGAAATATTTGGAGGTACAGTATAGATATGCAGATATTATGATTGATATCAAGACTGCTGCTGGATGACAGGATTGCAAGGAGAATTTGCACCAGTAAAGTACATACTGTATCGCTAAGCTGGATAGATAGGGGTTAGCATGGATAAAAGGGGGCTAAACTGGATAAGAGGTCCTAAACTGCATAAAGCTTTGGAATATATAGAAAATGTATCATGAGGTGCTGATGGGAATTAAACTGGCTAGTAAAATATATTTAGGGTATGAATGTATGAAGACCTTTCTTATAGATTAAGGTTATCTCAGTGATAAATGCAAATGTCAAAGATGTCTACATATATGCAATTATGCATATATGCCCACATACACATTTGTGCAGGCTATACATTTATTTAGCCCCTGGCAATGTAGGCAATTTAATACATCATAATTAACTAAAAGTACACATATAACAAAATGTATTTAAAAAACCCAGAATATTTGTAGTTCTGCAAGTACTGTAAAGTAGTATTAAATAAAGTTTTTGGCATGACAGCATGGACCAATAATTCTCCTTTTCTTTGTTTAATTTGTACGTACAATACTAGGTAGGTAGCCCAGTGCCTTAGCAGCATGCTCAATACTATCAGTACTTCTTATTCATACTTCTAAACAACTATTTAATTGCCTTTCTAATTGTAGCAACCTGACCAATGCATAGTTAATCATTACGAAAATCATTGGACCAGGACAGGAATCGAATCAGAATCCGGGTAGCCCCAGGATGCTAGTGTATTGAATTAACCATGCTCCCCCCTTTGAGCAGGAAAGTGTATCCCAGCAATTTCAAATTAAAGTATTGTACTGTATGCATAAACTTGCAATAAGAAATATACTATACAGATACTGTACTCATGATTTTTATCTTATCCCCTCCAAACAACTTCCAGCTTCATTAACCCTTCACTGCATGACACAACCAGGGATGTTCTCATCAATTATCCGTAAACTGCTCGACACAGTCAGGAATGTTTTAAAGTACTGTACTGCATAAGATTTAAAAACTCCTGCAGGTACATGTAGCTCAAATCTGCTTCCTGAGGCCTCCAGTAAACAGATGCCATCTTGGAAAAAAATTGAGGGCACCTCTCCTCGGTGCGAGGGCTTCAGTAGAGAGCACGACCATGAGTAGTGCCCCTGGCCATGAGTAGTGCATGCAGCAACTCAAAAGTACTGCTCTGCAGCTCATGTCCATTGCATCACTTAATGATGAAATAAGGAAGTGCAATTATTTAATGATGATAATGTCACAGATCATAGAAGTGATAAATACTATGTACAGTACTCATATCAGTGAACCCAATGCTGGTCATGATGTTCACAGCGCAAGGTAGATCCGCAGCTTAGAGTGTATGCATCATGAAACGGTACCTCATGTTCTTTTAGAAAATTAACTTGTGGAAAATTATTTATATTCAATATTTAATGGCCTAAGATTCTGATAAAAATAGTAGCATTGTGCATAGTATATTTAGAGGCACATTACTTTGTCAGGTGCCACTGCCAACTGACTGGCACTATGTTATGCTTGGATTATGAAAACACCACACCTGCTTAGTGGTGCATAAAAAATGTAGTTATATTTAATGTGTGTATACAGTGTAATAACAGCAAAGACTGTGTTTTGTAGTTCTAAGAATTTAATATTAGCAACACCAATACATTTTAGCATACCAATGTTCTACACATTTTATTATAAAAATTATTTTAATGGCAATTTCTGACCCCAGGAATTATCAGGAGAAAGCACCAAGCCATTATGACTATATAACAATTGGAAAGGATAAGGATTTGGAATAGGATGGGGGGAAAAGAATGGTGCCCAACCACTTGGTCTGAATAGTAGAGCAACAGTCTCGCTTCTTGCAGGTCGGCGTTCAATCCCCGACCTTCCAAGTGGTCGGGCACCTTTTCTTCCCCATTCCATTATGATTACATAAGGAAAACTAAACCTGTAACTTGCAGCAGTTACATGTTTAATTGTATAGTATATTGTACCTGGCAGTGGCTTCATCACTTTCAATTTTCTTAACCATAGGCACCAACTGTAAAATCCCTGGAGCAGGAAGATCATTGCTTTCTTTGCTTTTTCTTTCCTTTGCCAAACTAGTATGGAACTTCTGTCTAAGTCTTTTTACTTTACCCATGTTGAGAAAGTTTGATTAATGTAATTTCCTGAAAGGGAATAAAGAAATGTGGATTAATATTAAATTCTTGCTAAATTAATGAGCATAATTATTATAATTTTAGGGAATATACACTTAAATGAAACTTTAATAACTGAATGGAACTGCAAAAGCACACGATGAATATGTCTTCCCAACAGATACCGAAATCCAACTCCCTGGTGTAGCTGGATTATGTATCCCTTTCACCTCTGCATATGACTGATATTGGCGAGGGTTTGAACCCTTAGCATAGAAAGATAAATGGTCACCAATCCTTAACGTGACTTGTCATTGTGGTTGGTGTGGTGTGGCTTGTCACTGTGGTTGGTGTGGTGTGGGGTGGCTCATCACTGTGGTTGGTGTGGTGTGGCTCGTCACTGTTGTTGGTGTGGTGTGGTGTGGGGTGGCTCATCACTGTGGTTGGTGTGGTGTGGCTCGTCACTGTTGTTGGTGTGGTGTGGGGTGGCTCATCACTGTGGTTGGTGTGGTGTGGCTCGTCACTGTTGTTGGTGTGGTTTGGTGTGGGGTGGCTCATCACTGTGGTTGGTGTGGTGTGGCTCGTCACTGTTGTTGGTGTGGTTTGGTGTGGGGTGGCTCATCACTGTGGTTGCTGTGGTGTGGGGTGGCTTATCACTGTGGTTGGTGTGGCGTGGCTCGTCACTGTGGTTGGTGTGGTGTAGCTCGTTACTATGGTTGATGTGGTGTGGCTCGTCACTGTGGTTAGTGTGGCATGTATCACTGTATAGGTGTGGTATGGCAATGCTCATCACTGTACTCACCTAATTGTGTGTGTTATATGCAACGCTACTGTGGTTGTTGTGGTGTGGCAGGGGATGGTGTGGCGACTAGTTTGTTGTTGTTATATCAGGTTGAGGAGGATGGGATGCTGCCCGAGGCGGGTCCTGCCAGCGACTGTTGTTGTGGCAACGTGTTCTCTGGCTCACAGTGGCCACTTGAGGGACTAAAGGTGGCGAATTTGTAACTAAAGTAGCCCAATTTTGTTATTTAGCGATTGGTACGGTTTTCAGAGTAATATATGTAGAGCACAATACACAATTATAATGGTGTTATTAATATGATTCGACGAGGTTAGTTTGTTTAGTTCATTTATTATGCACCCCATACCCATCTTGTGGGCGGTAGTGGAAAGGGTTACAGAGGCACATAATGGGCTCAAGGACTGAACCCCACAATTCATTTAGCTAGGCAAGTTACAATCTTGATGAGCTAGTTACAAAATTCAATATAAGTCGTCACATCAACAATGGGTTCGAGATCGACCTCAAGTACAGGTTCTAAATTAAGCAACTGACATATGTGGGGCCAACCCCTTTTGTCATATACATCAATGACAGATGAGAATATTACAAACCATATCATCAAATTTGCAGATGACACAATGATCTATGGTAAAGTGGGAAATGAAAATGATATTGAAGCCTAACAAAGAAATCTACATGAACTCCACAAATGTTCAGTAGACTGGTAAATGCTTTTTAATATCGATAAATGCAAGACTTTGCATATGGCGAATAGCAACCCATTGCACAACTACCAAATTAATAACATTTCATTGCAGCAAATTGATGAAGAAAAGGACCTTGGAGTCAAAATCCAACATTCACTGAAAGTTGAACAACAGGTAGGAGTAACAGTCAAAAAACTTACCAAACACTTGGAATAATCAAACGTACCTTTGACTTTAAGGAAAAGCAGGTAGTGATTCAATTGTATAAATCTCTGATGCGCCCACATTTGGATTACTGTATCCACGCATGGAGACATCATCTTCAGAAGGACACTAAGAAGGACGTTCTAGAGAAAGTGCAACATCGGGCAACAAAAATCATTCCAGAGCTAAGTGAACTCTCATACCAGGAACAGTTGAGGGCCACTGGGCTAACAGCTCTGCAAACCAGACATGACAGGGCGGATCTCATCGAAGCTTTTAAAATACTGAACAATTTGGAGGATGTTAATGCGGACAACGTCTGCAAAAGGTTAGATGTAACACAAACAAGGAGCAATAGTTTCAAGCTCAACAAGTCACAGTATAGGACTTACAGGAGATGCTTTTACACCCATAGGGTTATAAAACATTGGAAAACCTACCCGCCGAAGACGTAAATGCCAAAACTGTTATATTTTAAAATCCAATTGGAAAAGATCACAGGATAAATTGGGGGACCTTTGATAAGCCGCCGGTTTCCTTCGAGGCCGCTAAAGTGTTAGTAGCCCTCGGGTAAAACAATTGCTTAATTTAGAGACTGTACTTGTGGTCGGTATCGAGCCCATTGTTAATGTGACGATGTACACTGAATTTTGTAACTAGCTCATCAAGACTATTACTTGCTTAGCTAAATGAATTTTGGGGGTTCAGTTCCTCAGTCCATTATGTGCCTCTGTAACCCTTTCCACTACCCACAGGAAGGATATGGGGTGCATAATAAATAAACTAAACTAAAACTAATTTCTTCCCACCAATTGACCTAATTGGATTAATTCATTAGCTCCCCCACCTCCCATAAGTCTAATCGCCTAAGCTACATTTTTCTCAAGAACTCTATCCCCCAATACTATGTAAGTTCAATTCCATCCTTATTATATATAAACATAAGAATGAAGGTAACTGCAGAAGGCATATTGGCCCACACGAGGCAGCTCCTACTTATATCCACCCAATCTCATTTATAATATATATCTAACCTACGCTTGAAATAATCAAGGGATCCTACTTCTATTACGTTACGCGGTCATTGGTTCCACCAATCAACAACCCTGTTACCGAACCAATATTTACCCAGGTCTTTCCTAAAACTAAACTTATCCAATTTCTTATATTATTTATATTATTATTTTTTATATTATCTTGGTTATCTTGAGATGATTTCGGGGCTTTAGTGTCCCCGCGCCCGGTCCTCGACCAGGCTTCCACCCCCAGGAAGCAGTCCGCGGCAGCTGACTAACACCCAGGTACCTATTTTACTGCTAGGTAACAGGGGGCATAGGGTGAAAGAAACTCTGCCCATTGTTTCTCGCCGGCGCCCGGGATCGAACCCGGGACCACATCTTTTTAATCAATCTTTCATGTGGCCCTGTATCAAAAACTTTGCTAAAGTCAAGGTATACAACATCACAAACCTTACCACTATCAACTGCCTCAACTATCCTGGAATAAAATGATAGCAAATTTGTTAAACATGAACGGCCATTAGTAAAATCACGTTGTGAATCATTTATTAATCTATGTTTTTCATAGTGAAGACGAATGGTATTTGCAATTATCGATTCAAACAGCTTTCCCACAATAGACGTTAAGCTATTTGGCCAATAGTTTGACGCAAGTGATCTAGCTCCTTTCTTGAAAATTGGTACCACATTAGCAACCTTCCACGACTCTAGCACTCTGCCTGACTAATGATTTATTAAATATGGTAAACAACGGCTCGCATAGCTCCTCTTTGCATTCTTTTAGCACCCTGGCAAACACTTCGTCTGGCCTTGGGGATTTATTTGGCTAGAGTTTCACTATTTGTTTAATACCATCCTTCCTGATACATTGACGTATTTACTCAGTGTTGGCTGCCATTTTATCGTCAATTATAACTTGGTTGGTCTAATCTTTTACGGGGCCTGCCGAGGCTTTTGTCTTGGGATTACTTCTTATAGGCATACAAAAACTTGGTATATTTCTTAATGTTCTGAGGAAATTTTCTTTCATAGCTGCTTTTGGCTGATCTGATTTCCTGGGAAGGTGAATTTAATTCCCTTTTGTATATCTCATATCTCTAGGTGGTTCCTTCAGGTGGATTTGATACTTTCTCCAGAGTTTGGACATAGTAACAGATAAGAAAAGTACAATATGGTTTGGTAATTTTTATTCGATAAAAATTTACGAACACAGTACACTTTATAAAATACTATTTCACATGCGAGTGAAAATTAGTAAATTCTATTACTAATCTTTATATATATTTAACAAGAGAATCCAATGGAGTGAAATTGCTACTATGTCATTCCCAGAAAATATGTAAATCTGACTGAGAATAGTGTTAATTTTACATGCAACCATTGTTATGTATGTTAATCGCCTCGTTCGGTCAACCAGATTAAACACTGTTAGGTCTGGCCAGTAACTGGATGGGTTTCCGTAACACTAGTTAGTTTAGTTCATTTATTATGCATCCCATACTCATCTTGTGGGTGGTAGTGAAAGGGTTACAGAGGCACATAATAGGCTCAGGGACTGAACCACACAATTAATTTAGCTAAACAACTTACAATCTTGATGAGCTAGTTACAAAATTCAGCATAATTCGTCACATCAACAATGGGTTCGAGATCGACCACAAGTACAGTTTCTAAATTAAGCAACTGACATATGTGGAGAGTTAGTGTCACAATTGATATGTTTGTCCTGCACACCGCCCCCCATCCAGTGGGCAGCGGTGGATAGGTTACATTCACTTAGTTACTACCTACAGTTAGCAAACTGGGGATATTTGGCTAAAATTTTTGGTAGCAGATCATTTTGAATGAAATATTTACACATCGTTGGAACATTGGTTATAGAATTGTCTCTGAATTCACGTATCTTTTCGCGCTCCATCGCATAGTGACGGAGGGTGTGCGAATAATTTTGTTGACACAGTTTACATTTGGTCAGGTCTACATCGGCAGATAATGAGAATTCCCAGAGATACTTGTTTATTGGATGAACCATAGATGTGTGGCTCCTCTTGCATGATAGTATGATCACTGACAAGGAAATTCAGGTATTTTCTGTTCGCCATTAACTCATAATTTCGACACTTGGAAAACCCTCGGGTCTCGTAGTACAATTGGCTTCGCCATCGGCTCACAATCAGGGATCTCAGGTTGGATTCCTGGGCGGGACAGAAATGGTTGGGAACATTTCCTTTATGAAGATACAAATTAAAATTAGTTAGGTAAACAAAGACATCGGATGGAAGGAAACGTTCTCCATGACGTTTCTGTCCTCCTGCGACAATCAAACCCTGGTACAACAAAGTATAAATAGGAAATCTTGTGTTTTAGCAATAAAAACACACGGTGCAAAAATTACAATCACAAAAATAAATCGTAAACAATCGTAAAAAAATATGGCGGGCATGAGTTCTATGACCCGGGGACGCCCCAGTCCTGCTTGACGTGGTCGGCGGCCTTCTCGGCGATCATGATGGTGGCGGCGTTGGTGTTGGCGGAGACCACGAGTGGCATGATGGAGGTGTCCACCACCCGCACTCCAGACACGCCTCGCAGCCTGTGTACGACACAACAACACGCCTTCAACACCCTCCTTATCATCTCACTACACTCCAGTCGCTCTCTCTAATATCTCAACGTCTACTGAGCTCATTAGACGTTGAGATGCAAGTCTCGTCCTAACCACACACTCAGACCATATCCATATATTAAAACATTGATTGTAACCATGATATATATTTGTGCTTCAGCCTACAGTTTAGACCTATTGTCTTATGTATGATCCTCTGTCCTGTGAATACCAGTGACAGTGAATACCAGCATTATCTTCACTTTAATAAGACTATCAAATTCCTCAGATTAGGCAAAATTGTAATTAATTTTGTCAATAAAGATGTTAATAATAATAATGACAAAGTACTCAGGATGTTGTTTGCTGTTTAAGATTCGCTACCTGGAACAAAAAGTTCCAAGTAGCAAGGGCTATGGTGAGCCCTTCAGTACTCAGGAGAGTGCTAAAGACTCGGTGTAAATGCTTTACATAAATCTCACAAACACACGTGTAGGTTTTTATCCTATGTTATTATGTCTGTAAGAAGACATTACCATTACTTATTGCACCAAATATTATTTTATACCGGACTCTTCGTTCACTGATTACTAAGTCTCCCCACATGAAATCTTCTTTTACATTTATTCTAATTATAAACTATCATCTATTATCGCTTCCGCTCATGACTTCCCGCTGCTGAAGACCCCCTCAAGACCTGAGGGCGTGAAGACCCACTCATCCCAACCCGTAGCATCGTCGCAGTGTCCCACAGCAGCGACCATGACCCCAAGAGTCTCACCTGAGCCTGTGGTCGACGACGGCCAGGGGGTCCGAGGGCGGTCCCATCCTGCAGGTGCCGGCGGCGTGGTAGGCCGTGGTGGCCATGTGGCGCACGTAGCACTCCCAGTACTCGTCTGAGTACGCCTTCTCGTGCGCGCATCCACTCAGCACCTGCCGACCAATACGTGCCTTCAGAGTACCAAGTGTAGAGAGTTTCGTAGGCCAGACGATGGTCGGTACTGTGTACTTGTTATGTGCTGTCATCCACTGGTTAAGGTCGTCCAGTACTAGGTCATCAGCTGGTTAAGGTCGTCCAGTGCAACGTCATCGGCTGGTTAAGGTCGTCCAGTGTAACGTCATCGGCTGGTTAAGGTCGTCCAATGTAACGTCATCGGTTGGTTAAGGTCGTCCAATGTAACGTCATCAGCTGGTTAAGGTCATCCAATGTAACGTCATCAGCTGGTTAAGGTCGTCCAATGTAACGTCATCAGCTGGTTAAGGTCGTCCAGTGTAACGTCTTCGGCTGGTTAAGATCGTCCAGTGTAACGTCATCGGCTGATTAGGGTCATCATTGTGTTATTAGCTGAAGGGCGCGGTCGTCAAATGGACTGTCAGCCGCTGACTCTTGTCATTGTATGTGATGTCAGCTGTTGATCTAGGCTCGATGAACTGTCACAAGAATGTCAGCCAAGGGTTACGGTTGTCACAAGAACTGTCAGCCAAGGGTTACGGTTGTCACAAGAACTGTCAGCAAAAACCATAACAGTTAAAATTCCTAATAATAATAATAATAATAATAATAATAATAATAATAATAATAATAATAATAATAATAATAATAATAATAATAATAATATTATTATTATTATTATTATTATTATTATATATTATTATTATTATTATTGAGAGTATGTATGCGAGTG